>NC_041387.1:147217857-147225615 GCF_002162155.2 Triticum dicoccoides | reverse complement strand
CACCACATGCCTTGGGGGACACTCCTCCCCCCTTGGCCGCCGCCCCCTTGGGAGATTGAATCTCCCAGGGCCGGCGCCCCCCTGGGGGCCTATATAAAGGGAGGGGGAAAGGGGCAGCCGCACCCTGAAGTCCTGGCGCCCCCTCCCCCTGCTACACCTCTTCCTCCTCCGTCGCGTGCTTGGCGAAGCCCTGCCGGAGTGCTGCTGTTCCACCACCACCACGCCGTTGTGCTGCTGCTGGAGCCATCATCATCAACCTCTCCTTCCCCCTTGATGGATCAAGAAGGAGGAGACGTCACACGCACCGTACGTGTGTTGAACGCGGAGGTGCCGTCCGTTCGGCGCCAGGATCTCCGGTGATCTGAATCACGGCGAGTACGACTCCATCATCACCGCTCCATCTAACGCTTCCGTACGCGATCTACAAGTGGTATGTAGATGCAAACTCACTCCCTTGACTCGTTGCTTAGATGAACTCATAGATGGATCTTGGTGAAACCGTAGGAAAAATTTTAATTTTCTGCAACGTTACCCAACAGCCACTGCCTCATTGAGTCTTTGGACTTCAACTATCTCATATGTACAATAACAAGATTTGTCGCTTCGGTTTCTTTAGAAGAATCTTTGATAAGTTGGTGAAGAATTACAGCTTTGAGTTCGTGTTGAGTGTCTCTTCCATCTGGTGTTCAAGTCGCTGGAGGCACATCTCGGCGTTTGTCCCTCATGCTCAATCAAAACAATGGCAGCTTATAAATAACCATTGGAATAACTGCAGAAATTTACTTCCATATGAGCGCATCCCTAAATGGAAAGGATCACATCACAATATCTATAATGCCTAGAAAACGAGACAAAAGGGTGGGAATCGCCACAAAAAAGAGGGGAGATGCAAGATCGAGATAAATGGAAAGTAAATCCATGCATGCAGTCAAATCCGAAATCAAAAGAGGTAAGAAATTGCACCGGTCGATGGCTGAGGAAACGTCTCTGTCACCTAGCTGAGGAACCGAGAAAGAAAGGAAAGGGATAGACAGTCTCCGCTGGATCCGCCCCCTGCCGCTTCATATTCAGCTCCTCATGGGCCACAGGCATAGCTCTACGTGGGCTGGGCTAAATAACATATGGGCTATCCTAATACCTCATGATCCCTATATCTCCGTATATGCACAACGAAGACATGTTTTTTCTGAGGTTTCTTATCTTTTCCCTCTTTTTTGCAGGAAAAAGATGCACGGCCAGGTTTCTCATCATGATAACCATGTTTTCAAACTTGCTAAAAAATACAACCATGCCAACTTTACTCTCTCATCATAGTGGCCATATTTTCAAACTGAACATATTCATATTATGCAAAGTTTCCCTTTTCCCAGACTATTATTTAACAATGTAATAAACATGTCTAAAAAATAGCATGATTTATTTGAAGGTTCTTGCAGCATGAAACTATTTTCATCGACAACATGTCTTCAGCAGGTCTCTGCGCCATTTGGCGCAATGGGCCAACAAGTAATTTAAAAAGAGCAGAGGTAAGGAGACGAACACAGAGTTCGGCGCTAGGCGTAGAATCTTCGGAGTCTGGCCGCGTTCCATGGGTTTGGCTCGAGTCTATTGTTTGATGCATCACGCAGACGGTACGCTCCTCCGGTGAGAACTTTATCAATGATGAAGGGACCCTCCCACTTGGGCTTGAGCTTGTCCTTTTTCTTCTCCGGTAGGCGTAGAACGAGTTTGCCAACATTATAAGTTTTGGCCCGTACTTCTCTGCTTTGATTCCTTCGAGCCTATTGCTGATAGAATGCCGAATAGGCTTTTGCGATGTCGCGCTCCTCCTCCAGGGCATCTAGACTGTCCTGCCGATCAAGTTCAGCTTCTCTCTCTTTGTACATGCGCACTCAAGGAGAGTCATGAATGATATCGTAGGGTAATACCGCCTCTGCGCCGTACACCATGAAGAATGGCGTGTATGCGGTATTGCGATTCAGCGTGGTGCGCAGTCCCCATAGTACGGAGTCGAGCTCCTCGACCCAGTGCGTATCTGATTCCTTCCAGGATCACACTAGTCTGGGTTTGATGCCGCTCATAATAAGATCATTTTCTCGTTCGACTTGACCGTTTGTTTGGGGGTGATAGACGGATGCGTAATCGAGCTTAATGCCCATGTTGCCACACCAAGTTTTCACCTCATCGGCTGTGAAGTTAGAGCCGTTATCGGTGATAATGCTGTGGGGGACACCGTAACGGTGTACAACCCCTGATATGAAGTCTATCACTGGTCCTGATTCGGCCGTTTTAACTAGTTTGGCCTCTATCCATTTGGTGAATTTATCCACGATAACCAATAGGTATTTTTTCTTATGGCTTCCTCCTTTAAGGGGTCCGACCATATCGAGCCACTAGACCGCAAAGGGCCAAGTTATGGGGATTGTTTGGAGAGCGGTAGGTGGCATATGGCTTTGGTTTGCGAAAAGCTGGCAACCGATGCAATGTTGGACGAGGTCCTATGCGTCTACTCAGGCTGTCGGCTAGTAGAAACATGTACGGAAGGCCTTGCTTACAAGGGCCTGTGCTGCGGCATGGTGGCCGCCGAGTCCAGCATGAATTTCGGCCAAGAGCTACCACCCATCCTCTTCGGAGATGCACCTTTGGAGTACGCCGGTAGCGCTTTTCTTATAAAGCTCTCCCTCATGAACCTTGTAGGCTTTAGAGCGCCACACAATGCAACGTGCCTCATTTTGGTCCTCGGGGAGTTCTTGCCTATTTAGGTAGGCTAAGAAGGGTTCTGTCCACAGGGCGATGACAGCCATGATCACGTGGGCCGAAGGTGTTATTTCGGTGGCGGCGCCTCCAATTATGTCAGTGTGTTCGGGATCTGGGGTTGTGGTCGGATCCGGACTAGTATTGCCGGTCTCCCCTTCCCATACCACGGATGGCTTGAACAACCTTTCCAAGAAGATATTAGGTGGGACGGGGTCGCGCTTAGCATCGATGCGGGCAAGGATATCTGCCGCTTGATTGTTTTCTCGGACCACATGATGGAATTCGAGCCCCTCGAACCGAGATGACATCTTGAGGACGGCATTGCGGTAAGCCGCCATTTTCGGGTCCTTGGCATCGAAGTCTCCATTTATTTGAGATATTGCGAGGTTTGAATCCCCACACACTTCTAGGTGTTGGATGCCCATGGAGATTGCCATCCAAAGACCATGCAACAGAGCCTCGTATTCGGCTGCATTGTTGGAGTCTGTGTATAGTATTTGGAGTACGTATTGGACTGTATCTCCGGTGGGGGGTGTCTGGACGACGCCCGCTCCCAGACCAGCCAGCATTTTAGAGCCATCAAAGTGCATGATCCAGTTGGAGTATGCGTCGTACTCTTTAGGGAGTTTGGCTTCTATCCATTCGGCGACGAAGTCAGCCAGTACTTGCGACTTAATGGCTCGCCGTGGTTTATATATGATGTCGAACGGGAAGAGCTCGATGGCCCACTTAGCAATCCGGCTCGTGGCATCGCGGTTATTTATTATATCATTGAGTGGTACTTTAGAGGACACCATGATTGAACACCCTTGAAAGTAGTGTCATAGTTTTTGGGATGCCATGAAGACCGTGTATGCTATCTTTTGATAATGTGGGTACCGTGATTTGCATGGTGTGAGGACAATGGATACGTAGTATACCGGCTTTTGAAGCGGGAACTTATGTTCGTCCTCCTCTCATTCGACGACGAGCACTGCGCTTACAACTTGGTGCATTGCAGCTATATATAACAGCATGGGTTGGCCGATGTTTGGTGCAGCCAGGAGGGCCTTTATATCTTCTAGTCCGGCCGTAGCTGCATCCGTCCACTCAAAGTGTTTGGTGCGTCGAAGAAGGCGATAGAGAGGTAGTGCCTTTTCTCCCAATCGGGAGATAAAGCGGTTTAAGGCAGCCGCGCATCCAGTTAATTTCTAGATTTGCTTGAGGTCTATTGGGGTAGCCAACTGTGACAAAGCTCGGATTTTAGCCGGATTTGCTTCAATTCCTTGATTGGAAACAATGAAACATAGGAGCTTTCCGGCAGGAATGCTGAAAACTCATTTTTCCGGATTGAGCTTGATGTCATATGTTCTGAGATTGTCGAATGTAAGCCTCAGGTCGTCTATTAAAGAATCGACGTGTCTCGTTTTGATGACCACGTTGTCTACGTATGCCTCAACTGTTTTGCCAATTTGTGTTTCCAGGCATGTCTGAATCATGCATTGATAGGTTGCACCGGCATTTTTGAGCCCAAAAGGCATGGTGTTAAAACAGAAGGGGCTGTATGGAGTGATGAATGCCGTTGCGGCTTGATCGGACTCTGCCATCTTGATTTGATGGTATCCGGAGAATGCGTCGAGGAAGCACAATGAGTCGTGTCCTATGGTAGCGTCGATGATTTGATCGATGTGGTGGAGAGGGAAGGGATCCTTGGGGCAAGCTTTATTGAGGTCTTTGAAATCGACGCATAGGCGCCAGGATTTGTCCTTCTATGGTACCATCACCAGGTTTGCTAGCCAGTCCGGGTGTTTTATTTCTCTGATGAATCCGGCTTCGAGTAACTTGGCTAGCTCCTCTCCCATGGTTTGCCGTTTGGGTTCTGAAAAGCATTGAAGAGTCTATTTGATCGGCTTGTATCCCTTTAGTATGTTTAGGATATGCTCGGCCAGCCTGCGCGGGATACCTGGCATGTCTGAAGGGTGCCGGGCGAAGATGTACCAATTCTCGCGCAAGAACACCCGCAACGTGGCGTCTATTGTAGGGTTCAGCTGTGCCCCGATGGATGCAGTTTTTGTAGAGTTCGTTGGGTGGACCTGGAATTTGACTATTTCGTCCGCTGGTTTGAAAGAGGTGGACTTGGATCATTTGTCGAGTATCACGTCGTCCCTGTCCACTTTGGAGCGCAGCGCAGTTAGTTCTTCAGTCGCGAGGGCTTCGGATAATGCCTCAAGGGCCAGGGCGTCAGTTTTATTTCAGCGCGGAGTGCTACGTCCGGATCACTGGCTAGAGTGATGATTCCATTGGGCCCGGGCATCTTGAGCTTCATGTACCCGTAATGGGGTGTAGCTTGGAATCTCATGAATGCATCCAGCCCTAAAAGGGCGTGGTATCCGCTACTGAATGGGGCCACTTGGAATGTGATTTCTTTGGACCAGTAATTCTCTGGCGTGCCGAATACCACATCTAGTGTGATTTTTCCGCACATCGTGCCTCCCGACTAGGGATGATTCCTCTGAAGGTCGTGCTGCTTTGCTCAATGCGGCTTTTGTCTATTTCCATTTTGTTGAGAGTTTCCTTGTAGATGAGGTTTAATCCGCTACCGCCATCCATGAGTACTTTAGTAAGCCGGAAGCCATCCACAATTGGACTAAGGACCAAAGCGGATGGTGCTCGGACTGTTCGGAATTGAGTTTCGTCATTGGCATTGAAAGTTATGGCCATGTCGTTCCGTGGGATTATTGCTGCAACGTGGCAGACTTCGGCGAGGCTGCGGAGTGCTCTCTTGCGCCTGTTATTTGAGGCGAAAGTCTTGAAGACTGTCATTACTGTATTGTTGTTTTCTGCGGGATGATGCTTTGCAGTATCATTAATGAGGAGATCCTCGCCGCTCTTGGCCACCTGCCGAAGTATCCAACATGCTCTAAGGATGTGTTTTGGTATGGTATCCGGTGTGGTGTGAATTTTCCATGGCCCATTGAGCCATCCCTCCAATACGGTTCCACGCCCTGTAGTGGGCTTTGATTTCTTTGTAATTGGATCGGGTGACTTGCGAGAGTGCATCCTTTTAGTTCGGACGAGGGGTTTAGTGAGGGACGGAGGATTCCAGAATTTTGCTTGGGTTTTCCAGGCGCTTTCCATCACACAGTACTTCTGTACTATGGCCGCCAAGTCAGTGAAGTGTGCTATGTCATGGTGACTTATGGCGTTGAGGATTCCCTTGTCCGTGCAATTTTTGCAAAAGAATGAGATCGTGTCTTCCTCGCGACAGTCCTTGACCTTGTTCATTACAAGGAGGAATCTGGCCCAAAAGTGATGTACTGTCTCTTGGGACTCTTGTCTAATGTGGGAAAGATCGCTTACATCCAGGTGGGTGGGTAGATTTAAGTCCGAACCCTGACCCGATCTGAGACCCAGGGGCAGGGAGCTTCCGAACTTGGCAGTTCGGGCTCCGGGATGTTGCCCAATTTTTCTGGCCCGCTGTCCGATTCTAAGTTCGGAGCCTGGGTCATGTCCTCCCGCAGACGGGTATCCGGCTCGGAGAGCTCGGTAATCCGGACATAGTTCATCCTCAAAATAGAGGAAGAATCGCTGCATTGCTCCTCCACTACCGCTATCTGATGGGTGACCAGCGGAGGGTTAATCTCTCTTTGGTCGGGTTTAAGCCCGATCCGATCATAGTCCATAGCAACTCCCAAGGCGGTGATGCGATCCAAGAGGTCATTCAAGGATGAGAGCTCCATTGGATCCATCTGCTTGGTGTATTCCGAGCTGACGTGGAGGCTGTTTTTGATGACCCGAGAAGTCATCATCGGCGCCGCGGCCGAACGGGCAATCATGATGAAGCCGCCTAGTCGGAGAGTTTGGCCTAAAGCCATGGCTCCCCTAGAGGTGATATATTCCTTGATAACAAGGCGAGCCATCAAGCCTTACCGTGACAACATAGTGGAAATCTCCATGAAAGCACCAATGTTGGTGTCAAAACCGGTGGATCTCTGGTAGGGGGTCCCGCACTGTGCGTCTAAGGCTAATGGTAACAGGAGGTGGGGGATACAATGTTTACCCAGGTTCGGGCCCTCTCTATGGAGGTAATACCCTACTTTCTGCTTGATTGATATTGATGATATGAGTATTACTAGAATTGATGTACCACGAGATCATAGAGGCTAAACCCTAGAAGCTAGCATATGAGTATGATTGTTCTTGTCCTACGGACTAAACCCTTCGGTTTATATAGACACCGGAGGGGGCTAGGGTTACACAGAGTCGGTTACAAAGAAGGAAATCTACTTATCCGAATTGTCAAGCTTGCCTTCCACGCAAAGGAGAGTCCCACCCGGACACGAGACGAAGTCTTCAATCTTGTATCTTCATAGTCCAACAGTCCAGAACAAGTACATAGGCCGGCTGTCCAAGGACCCCCTAATCCAGGACTCCCTCAATGGGCAACGACGGGCGCACGCAAGGTTGGGCGTGTGGACGCATGCAGAGGCGCGGCCAGCGTGCGGGAAGGCGTCGGCACGGCAGCGGCAACAGAAGCATCAGCGAGGCGTGGCCATGGCGGACGGGGTCAGGTGTCAGCGCGTGCGGCATCGCGGGCGTGCACGGGAGGTCGCCAGGGCGAGGCGAGGGTGGTCGGGCGCAGCTGTGGGGCGTGGTGGTCGGGCG
Source organism: Triticum dicoccoides (assembly GCF_002162155.2). Lineage (NCBI taxonomy): Eukaryota > Viridiplantae > Streptophyta > Magnoliopsida > Poales > Poaceae > Triticum > Triticum dicoccoides. The sequence goes on along the minus strand of NC_041387.1, from coordinate 147,218,214 downwards.
CCAGGCATGCTAGGCGGGACGCGGCCATGCGCTCGTTCGGGAGGCGCCGGGCGGCAAGCAGGCAACCACAATGCGGGGCGTGCAAGCTAAGGCAGAGGAGAGGGAAGGGGGAAGAGGGGAGCGTGCTCACAATGCCCTATAGAGGTGCTAAAGTGTGCGCGAGGAGGAGTCGTGGAGGCGTCGGAGCTCGGGGCAGCGGCGGTCGACGACGGGACGGTGACTGGGTGGCGGTGACGACGGGCGACGGCGTCGGGTCGACGACGAGGCAAGGCCACGGTGTCAGGCGGGTGTCGGGCGAAGGAGAGGAGGGCGAGGAGGAGTAAGGCAAGGCGGCCGGCAAGCAACGGGGAGGAGGTC
>NC_041387.1:147140414-147217696 GCF_002162155.2 Triticum dicoccoides | reverse complement strand
TCGGGGGAGAGGGAGAGAGACCGATGGTGAGTGCGACGGTGGCGGTTTTAGGGTTCCGATCGTGGGGGATAAGGGGAGGAGAGGTGAGCTAGCCTGGAGGCCTATTGGGCCAGTTGGCCATCTGGGTCAAGGCCCAGCAGGGAGGGGGACTTTTCCTTTTTCACATTTTTGAATCTGTTTTTCAAATTTAGCTACTGTTTCCTATTTAGTTGCCATAGCAAATGAATTTAGTTGAGCTTGAAATTTGGCACAATATTCCAGCGCAATATTATGGAGTGGCACATAAAGTTTGGAAGCAATTGGAGTTAAATAAATAATTATTTATTTTGCAAAGGCCATTTAATTTACTGCTGGACCAAAAATTAACTCCCAGGGGCATTTTGAGAAATCAAAAGAGGTTGGTTCCAACATGAGAAATATCAAGGGATTATTTGCCCCACTTTGAACATTTTAGTTTTACTGCTTGAAGAAATAATTTATTTGACTTTATTTTAAATTTGAATTTGAAAGGAGATTTGAATCAATGCGAGTTTATCAACAGTAACAGTGGTGACGTGGCGTCATTAGCAGAGATTTACTGTAGCTTAATTATCCGGGCGTCATAGTAGGAGATGGAAAGGGTGGTGCCGCCCCTCCCCTAGTCCAATCTGGACTCCCATGGGGGGGGGGCACCCCTTGTGGGCTGTCCCCTCTCCCTCCATGGCCCATGTTGGCCCATTACTTCCCCGGGGGTTTCCGGTAACCTCCGGGTACTCCGAAAATCTTCTGAAACTTCCCAAAACCATTCCGGTGTCCGAATGTAACCTTCCAATATATCAATATTTACCTCTTGATCATTTCGAGACTCCTCGTCATGTCCGTGATCTCATTCGATACTCCGAAACATTTGGTCACCAAAACACATAACTCATATAATACCAATCGTCGTTGAATGTTAAGCGTGTGCACCATATGGGTTCGAGAACTATGTAGACATGACTGAGACACCTCTCCGTTCAATGATCAACAACGGAACTTGGATGCTCATATGGGTTCCCACATATTCTACGAAGATCTTTATCGGTCAAACCGGAATGTCAATATAGTTATTCCCTTTGTCATCGGTATGTTACTTGCCCGAGATTCGATCGTTGGTACCTTCATACCTAGTTCAATCTCGTTACTGGCAAGTCTCTTTACTCATTCCGTAGTGCATCATACCGTAACTAACTCATTAGTCACATTGCTTGCAAGGCTTCATATGATGTGCATTACTGAGAGGGCCCAGAGATTCCTCTCTGATACTCAGAGTGAAAAATCCTAATCTCAATCTATGCCAACCCAAAAAACACCTTCGGAGATACCTGTAGAGCATCTTTATAATCACACAGTTATGTTGTGACATTTGATAGCACACAAGGCATTCCTCCGGTGTCCGGGAGTTGCATAATCTCATAGTCGGAGGAATATATATTTGACACGAAGAAAGGAGTGGCAATAAAACTGAACGATCATTATGCTAAACTAACGGAGGGTCTTGTCCATCACATCATTCTACTAATGATGTGATCCCGTTATCAAATGACAACTCATGTCCATGGCTAGGAAATTTAACCATTCTTTTTTCAACGAGCTAATCTAGTAGAGGCATAATAGGGACAGGTAGTTTTGTCTATGTATCCTCACATGTATCAAGTTTCTGGTTAATACAATTCTAGCATGAATAATAAACATTTATCATGAATAAGAATATGTAAAATAAAAACTTTATTATTGCCTCTAGGGCATATTTTCTTCAAATCTTTGTACCGGAACCTTAGATTAGTACATGTTGGTGACTAGTAGTGTTGATTACATCTTGTAGTTGATTACTATATGGTTTATTTGGTGGAAGATTATATGTTCTGATCCATTATGCTATTTAATACCCCTCTGATCTTGAGCATGATTATAATTTGTGAGTAGTTACTTTTGTTCTTGAGGTCACGGGAGAAATCTTGTTGCAAGTAATCATGTGAACTTGATATGTGTTTGATGTTTTGATGATATGTATGTTGTCATTCCCTAAGTGGTGTCATGTGAACGTCAACTACATGGCACTTCACCTTATTAGGGACTAAGGTAATGCATTGTGGAGTAATTATTAGATGATGGGTTGCTAGAGTGACAGAAGCTTAAACCCTAGTTTATGCGCTACTTCGTAAGGGATTGATTTGGATCCAAAAGTTTAATGCTATCGTTAGATTTTATCTTAATACTTTTATCGTAGTTGTGGATGCTTGCTAGGGGGTTAATCATAAGTAGGAGGTTTGTCAAGTAAGAATAACACCTAAGCACCGGTCCACCCACATATCAAATTACCGAAATAGCGAACACAAATCAAACTGACATGACGAAAGTGACTAGATGAAATTCCCGTGTACCCTCAAGAACGCTTTGCTTATTACAAGAGACCGTTTTGGCCTGTCCTTTGCCACAAAAGGTTTGGGCTACTTTGCTGCACTTTATTCATCGTTGCCGTTAGTTGCTCATTACAAATTATGTTGCTATCAAAATACTTGTCACCGACTATTTCAGTGCTTGTAGAAAATACCTTGCTGAAAACCACTTGTCATTTCCTTCTGCTCCTCGTTGGGTCGATACTCTTACTTATCAAAAGGACTACAATTGATCCCCTATACTTGCGGGTCATCAAGGCTCTGAAGGTAGAAATAATATTTCCTTCAAGTTCTGTTGACCACCAATGCAACTCTACGCACACTTAACGTTCGCTTTGCCTAGAACAAGAATAAAACTAGAAGTACTTTGCAGGTGTAAAGGGATAGATTTGCAATATAGTAAAGAACGTGAAAATTAAAGTTAGGTGTTGTTTTACTAAAAGAACAATCAAGTTAGTATAGCAAGTGTGGAAAAGTGGTGGTAGGGTTTGCGGAATTGTCCCTAAGCAACACTACAAGAAAACACTTCCGATTTTACGTGTTTGTCACAATAGGTCACGTTCTCTATCATGCATGTACATCCAGGACAATTTTATGACAGAATCAAGATAGTCATACATGTGTTGTCATAGAAGTGTTCCATGACAATACACAAATTATCATCACGGAAGTGCCCACCTCCATGATGATAAATGGCGCGTCATGGAAGTGTTTTCATCAAGGGTAACCAACACGTGACATCCACCATAACTGGTCGCTGTTAAGCTATGGGTCTGGTTTTGGATCCGATAACCCATTAACCGCAACAACCAATGGCGATTTTCCACGTGTAGAATTCTCATTGGCCAAAGGAACCACGTGTCAGCTTCCCGTTAAGACAGATGCCATCCAACGAATGGATGGGGCGCACCTATGATACATCGACACCTGGCTCAGCCTAACAGTAGCCCATTTAGGTCAAAAGGACAGCCCATTTGACTTGGTCAAAAGGTAGCGGGCTGGCCCACAGAAAGCCTCCTAATGACTTGTTTGCATGTAGCCCATTTACTGCCCTCTAACTCATGACCCGTTATGGCCTATCCGAATTTGGCATAGTAGCATCTTCTAGGCCGTCCAATATGATTCCACCTCGTTGTAACTTCCAGCCCATGTATGGCCCATGAAGTCTTTTGGCCCATATGAGTCCCTTTGTAACTCTGGGACCTTTAACGACCCGTGGTGAAACTGGCCCATAAAGAACAGTATATCGCTTTGTAGCCATTAACGACCCATTATTCGGTTGGGCTATTTCCATCATTTGTTATCTTTTGGCCTTCCAAGGGCCCATTTATTCTTGGGCTCATCTCCAGCATTGGATTGCTTACGGTTCGTTACTGGCCTGTTCTGCTGTTGGCCCATATTTTGCCCGTGGTTAGAGTAGGCCCATTTATGGAACATTAATCCATTGGGTCGTTTTCATCGCGTCATCTAATACAGCCCATTAATGACCCGTTATGTCTGTCGATAGAATTAAGCCCATTATACATACTGGCCTATTAATGGCCCATTATGGTCAGCCCATATACAAACGATTCCCATTCTAGCTTGTTTACAGCCCATACTGCGGTCCGTTATTGGTCCATGAATAGTACGACCCATTTTTGGCCAATCGATCATACGACCTGTAGAAGGCCTATTGACTCTACGGCCCATAGAAGGCCCATGGATCCTCTGGCCCATAGGAGGACCATGGTCACTACAACAGGTAGCAGGACCATGCTTACAACGGTCCATATGTTGCCCATGGTTGTTCTGGACTAGTTCTAAAAAAAAGTTTATTGTGTCCACTAGCAAACCACAAAAAAGACTGATGTGACTACAAGAAAACAAATAAACAAGACAATAAGGAAATAAATAAACACGCGTCTTATGCTAGGCTATTATGACTATTACACATATTACATCCACGGGGCATCAAAGTTCACCACCAGTGCAAACACGGGGAACAAAGCAGCATCTGGGCGTCAAAATTAGCCACCGGTGCAAATAAACGCGGCAGCAAAACAAGTCCATAACTGAAACAACTTGAAAAGATCTCAAGAAACATTATCCTGGGTATCCACCATGCTCGCAATAAGCTTAGCAAGCTTATTAGCTTTCTCTTGTTTGGCGCTATAATCCTCCAAAGCTTGTTGTTGCACCAGAAGTATGCATCCAATATCTATAGGGACTTCCTCAATCCTTCGGCTTCTTATTGTAGCACAACTAATCGATGTCTTTCAGCTTGTAGTTGAGACTTAAGAAACTGAACTAATTCAGACAGTGAGTTCGAAGAGCTTGTGCCAGCGATAGTGGCTAGTAACTTGAACACTACAGCAAGACTAGACTTTAGGGTTAACTCTCTTTCTTCAAGATAGTTTTCCTTATCTATTTTATCAGCTTTGTCGGAGACCGACAAGGATGCCTCACTATCCTACTGCATTACTTCTTAATCATTGCTTAACAAGATACTCTTCTCCAATATTCTGTCAGCATTATAAAAGAAGAAACAAACAGACACATAACAGGTTTAGCATGTAGTATATGGAACTAATTTTGGTGAACCAGTTCAATAGTGAGTTGGACAAGATTAAACTACCAAGTCTTCTATTGTGAAGTAGTACATAATAAAAGCATCAGACAAACATATATCTATGTGCTATGGTCACTACATTGTCTTGCCAAATCAAAATAGAGACACAGTTCAAGTCATATCAATTCAAGACAAAGCAGCATTCAAAGAATACAAGTGTGGGAAAATACACGGCACAACAAGCTTTCAGATGGGTACCACGGGTATACATGTACAACAACACTATTGGCTCTATTTCGATGGTAGTAATGTGCATGATATGAGAAGATAACTGTATACGCAATTGAAAATGAAATCAATAGAGAGCAATTTAAAAGGGCAAACCAGTTAAGGAAACATGTTTAAACATACCTGTTGTGCCATTGGAGTTTCGATTCGATGCTTCAATTTAAAAATAAGTTTGTATGAGTAAATACAGTGGTAGAGGTAGCACAAGCAGTATGCACCATAGCAATGGAATCTTACCTGAGAACAGTTGTTCTTCAGGTTTAAGAACTTGTTCTATAAGAACATAGTACAGTAAGATGCATGCATATAGTACTTCAAAATAAAAAGAATGATCTCATAGACCTTACCACATTCTTGGTTCTGGACTAGTACTGAATAAGCCGTTCCTAGTCATCATTCTGTAAATGTGTCTCAGGAGAAAGTAAGGGAATTTGATGAGTTTCCTTGCCAGTGAAGTACGTTTTCTTCAGGTAATTCTGATACTACCACAAAGCATTCTTGAAGATAGCACACGTATTAGCACAAGTTAACTCATCCTGAGTTTCCAAATCGGTCCTTCTCTATAGAGAAGATGGGAACATTTGTTGTATTATAACCAACCTAGAGGTAGAAAGTGTGGGAGAAAGCAAAGTAACTACCATGAATAACATTACTTACACATAACTCCTGGATGAACACCTGCAACTGGATTTTTCCTTCATCTTCGGTATAATATTTCCATGATGGGGAGATACACACATTGGATTTAATAACATCAAATACGATAGATGATAAACTATGAATGGCTGGTTGTGCTTCGTCCATGTGAATAGGTGTACTAACTGGTGGAGTTGGGGGTTCGCCGTGGTAGTCCTGGCGCTTTGGGCACTGGAGCTGCCTTACTAACTGCTCTTGTTTGGGAGCTCTGTGGTGGAGATGGTGTTATGTCAAGTGGAACTAGGTTACTATCTGTTGGAGTTGGGGTTAGTTTGGATGAAGTTGCTTCCTGTCCATCAGAGTAGGGGTACAATCTGCGAGAGTCTAGGTTATGTGTGGTAGGGGTGGTTCTTGTGCATGTACCACCGGGGTGCTATCTCCATCAAGAGGTAGCACAGTTTTATTTGAAGACCATGTTTTTACTCCGCTAGATACTGCCATCATCCCCTGCTATTCAAACGGCTGATAAACAAGAAAAGTAGTTTAATGTACAGACCTTGTATGAGACACATATGCAATAGATAGTGAGGAGAAAAGAGGGCATGGAATAGTTCACATATATATTGTTTAAATAAAAAGGATAGCATGACATAATTTCACATATATGATGTCCATCTAAACTTGATAACATGACATTATTCAAAGATATGATGACTAACTAAACCGGACGACATGAGATAATTATATGCTTTCTTTAGTAAATAGGTCCGCATGACATAATTCACATACATGTTATCTAAGAATCAGGATCACATGATATAATTTACATATGTGATTTATATACTAAGCAGACGACATTCGCATATATGGTGTCTGAACTAAGAACATGGTGTTTAATATTGTATATATATGATGTCTAGACTATACAATGCAAGACACCATATGCATGATATGAGTAGTATAACCGTGCCAAGTTAGAGAATACACCTTCGTGGGAGAATAGGACCGGTCATCTATCTCTGAATCCATTTCTATGGAGCTATCTGGACACAGGAAGCATTGGTGCAATGAACGAGATGCTTGCTATTCTTATGGCCATGATACCAATATTAATGATGCCTATGGAGACGAACTTTCTATTGTTCCTTATGTTAAACATGAAATTATTGCTATTTCACCCATAATTGATAGTTCCCTGAATCAAAAGCATGATTGCAATGATGCTATTATAAATTATGTGAATGTCGATTATGCTAATGATATGCAAATCTACAAGCTTGGTATGATGATTTTATTATGTCCACTACTTATAGCACTGATCATGATCGGGGTGATAATGCTTCTTACGATCTTGAAAATTTATTTAAGCCTCATGATGAATATGTTATTGATAATAATGTTTGCAAAAATGTTGTAAGTGGGTTTGGAAGAGTGTGAACTTTACGTAATAATGATCCCACTACTTTGGAGAATTATCAATCTTGTGAATTTTTTGATAGAAGTGGGCTTGGAGAGGTCATGACTTTATTTGATGATAATCCCACTATTTTGGAAGAGTGTCAACTTTGCATGCATGTGGATCATGTAGAGAATATGTTATGTGATAGCTATATTGTTGAATTTAATATGATCCCACATGTAATTATTATGAGAGAGGGAAATATGGTTGTAGAAGTTTTCATGTTACTAAATTACCTCTCGTTATGTTGAGATCGTCAATGTTTTATTCTTCGCCCTTGCATATGCTAATTTTTGCTTGCCTTGATATTTTGTTTGCTTATAAAATGCCTATGCATAGGAAGCATGTTAGACTTTGTTTGTCACATGTTCTATGGTGCTCCCTTTTGATTTAGTTATTATCTTTCATGTGAGCATCATCGAAATCTCAAAGCCTAGCTTAATGGCTATAAAAAAGCACTTATTGGGAGACGACCGAATATTTTTCTTTTATGTTTTCCAATAAATATACCATTATACTTTTGTTATGATGGCATTTTAGTGTTTTACTTAGTGTTCAAGAGAAGTAAGACCTTTGGGATGATTTGGAAGATTGTTGATTTTATTTTGTGGAAACAAAAATAGAAACTTTTGCCTCCAGTAGCAGAATTGTTAAAATTCGCTGGAGCGTGATAAAATTTGATTTTTACACAAGATTGATATAAAAATTGCCTACGTTGTGCTAGTTTTTCAGAATTTTTGGAGTAATAGAAGTTTGGCTAATGTCCGGATTACTATAGACTGTTCTGCTTTTCATAGATTCTGTTTTCATTGTGCTGTTCGCTTATTTTGATGAATCAGTGAGTTGTAGTAGATATAATGCAAACATAAAATTGAAATGAGTTTACAATAGTACCTAAAAGTGGTGATTTGCTTTATTGTACCAACGGAACTCGCGAGTTTTCTGTTGAGTTTTGTGTTGTGAAGTTTTCAAGTTTTGAGTGAAGTTTCGATGGGCTAAGGAATAAGGAGTGGTAAGAGCCTAATCTTGGGGATGCCCATGGCACCCCAAGGTAATATTCAAGGACAACCAAGTGTCTAAGCTTGGGAATGCCCTGGATGGCATCCCCTCTTTTGTCTACAATCCATCGGTAAATTACTTGAGGCTATATTTTTATTCACTACAAGATATGTGTTTTGCTTGGAGCATCGTGTATTATATGAGTCTTTGCTTTATTTGATTTTTATTTACCACAATCATCCTTGTTGGACACACCTTTTGAGAGGAACACACATTAAACATGAATTTATTACAGTACTCTTTGAGCTTCACTTATATCTTTTGAGATAGGTAGTTGGTCTAGTGCTTTACTTATATATTTTAGAGCACGACAATGGCTATATTTAAAGAAATCGATGAACTCTCATGCTTCACTTATATTATTTTGAGAGTCTTATAAATAGGATGGCAATTTGCTTGGGTTGTGAATTTAGTCCTAATATGATGGGTATTCAAGAGGGATATAATAAAAACTTCCATGAAGATCATTGAATATATGAGAAGTTTGATTCCTTGCATTTGTTTTAAGATATAAAGATGGCAATATTAGAGTCATGCTAGTAGTAAATTGTGGTTTAGTAAGAATATTTGTGTTAAGGTTTGTGATTCCCGAAGCATGCACGTATGGTCTCTTGTTATGCTACGAAATTGGAGCATGATTTATTATTGATTGTCTTCCTTTGTGTGGAGGTCGGGGGCGCGCAATGGTTAACTCCTACCAACCTCCCCCCTAGGAGCATGCGTAGTAGTACTTTGCTCTGAGGGCTAATAAAACATTTGCAATAAGTATGTGAGTTCTTTATGACAAACGTTGAGTCCATGGATTATACGCACTCTTGCATTTCCGCATTTTTCTAGCCTCTTCGGTGTCGTGCATTGCCCCTTCTCACCTTGAGTTGTGGTGCAAACTTTGCTGGTGCATCCAAACCCCGTGATATGATACGCTCTATCACACATAAGCCACCTTATATCTTCCTCAAAATAGCCACCATACCTACCTATTATGGCATTTCCATAGCAATTCCGAGATATATTTCCATGCAACTTCCACCGTTCAGTTTATTATGACACATATCATCATTGGCATATTGCTTTGCATGATCATATAATTGACATAGTATTTGTGGCTTGGCCACCATTCATATTTTTTATACATGTCATGCTAGATCATTGCACATCTCAGTATTGTCGGATTTCGGGTTCTGGCAGACCCTCTAGATTCGAACACTGGGGTGCGTGCGGAGATTTCGCCCTCTGCCTACCTGCACCTCACCGCCTTGCTATGATCTAGGCAATCGAAGGAACAACACAAGAGACACAGAGTTTATACTGGTTCAGGCCACCATTGTGGTGTAATACCCTACTCCAGTGTGTGGTGTGGTGGTTTGCCTCTTGGGCTGATGATGAATAGTACAAGGAAGAACAACCTCGCGAGGGTCTGTTCTTGGCTGGTGCGATGAACTACTTGGGGAGTTTAGTCGCCCTCTGGATGGATTTCTAGATGCCTCTACCTGGTGGGTGGCTAGTCCTATTTATAGGCAAAGGCCCTGGGCCTCTTCCCAAATATTGAGCGGGAAGGGCGCCAACAACTGGCCATTTTGAAGGGGAACATCTAGTACACTTATCCTGACTAAAGTTGGTCCTCGCCTACCAAAGGCTCTGGCGATGACACCTTCCTGGGCTCCACGATGACTTTCCTTCCTGCCTTTGCGACGGTCTTGGTCTTGTTGCACCGAAATGGATGCCTTTGCTTGATGCTCTCGCCTGCGCTTGCCCCCTTTGCACCAAAGAGGAAAGAAGGACACTGCGCGGGCTGGCGCCTGCCTGGCGCCCTTGGTCGTCATGGCTTGCGTCATGGGCACCTCGTGAGGTACCCTGCCTTGATCTCTCCGCCTCCTCACGAGCCAGCCTGATGAGGCCGTGCCTGAGGAAGCCTCCTGTCGTCCGCCCCGAGAGGCTTGGCCCCTCGCGAGGGTCTTGAGCTCGTGCTGATGAAGATGGGCCATGCTGGGCCGCCCCTTGAGCCATGCCGCAGGCTGCAGGCAGGCAAGTCTGGGGACCCCCATTCCCAGAATGTCGACAGTAGCCCCCGGGACCAAGGCGCGCTCGGACTTGGCTGAGCAGAAAGGCGAAGGGGCAAGTGCGAAGCGCTGCGGGCCCTAACAGCATGCGGCCTCGGGTGCCGCGTGGCGGTTGATTGGACGTGGGCGGACCCGCTCCCCCATGATGCCTTGGCAACTGTGCGAACCGTCAGGTCCCTGCATGCAAAGCGGGTCATGATTACCTATGGTCGTGGAGGCAGGCGGTTGGCCTCCTCCAGCTATAAGTACGGGGCGGCGCCTGCCCTTCCGATCCATCACTTCTTGCTTCTCCTTTTCCTTCATGGCTCCGCCAAAAAGGTTCTCGGCCGCGGAGAAAGGTAAGGCCCACCAGGCGGAACTTGACTTTCCTCCACCCAAGCGCGGTCGAGGCCGTCCCCGCAAACACCCTGCAACTCCCATGGTGGCTCCCCGCGGTCGCGGAGGCGATCTTCCGCATGGTGAAGGGCGGCCGGCCGCCGCTGGGGGACGCGTCGTGGCCGCGCGACCCCCTAGGCCGCGCTCCCACTCGGCAGAGGTACTGCCGGAGTTTGTTGTGTGGGCGGCGGAGCCGGCCAGCACCCGGCTCCAACTTCCCTGCTTCCTCCTAGGTGAGCTTCCGGCTGGGGCCCCGGGCGGCCTCTGGCTCCAGGCGGACGGTTGCTACGGCCGAGCCTCCTGGGCTTCGCTGGAGGTCTCCTCGGCCGGGAGCTTGGCCCTGACCCACGGCTGGCAAACGTTTGCCCGCGCGCGTGGTCTGATCCGGCGGTGCACCCTGCACTTCAAGTTCGACGGTGATGCCACCCTCTACGTGAGGGTGTTCGGGGAAGATGGTCGCCGCGCTAGGTGTTGCCTCGACAGCGACGACCGCGGTCGTGGGTCCAGCCCTGGCGAAGATGAAGATGATAGCGCGCGTCCGGCCGGTGGCGGTCGAGGTTCATCGAGCTTAGACGGCTCTTCTTTGAGCAGCGGTTCCTCCAGCGGTGGCCGCGAACAGCCTCCGCGCCGCCGCGCTCACCTGGAGAAGGGTAGCGGGTCTGCCCGCCGTCGCGTCTCAGTGAAGCGCGAGACGGAGTCCTCCTGAGCTCCGGAGGCGGTTCGAGTCTCCCTCGCGAGCGGATGTCGGGCGAGTCATGCCTGATTTGTTTTCCCTTTCCCTGCGCAAAAAGACAGTAGTGTAGGGCCCTGCGAGGGTGTGCTTGGAATATTGTTGTTTAATTATTGTACTACTTCTGCTATTCTGGTATTGTGCCCTCATGCCGTACGCTAGTGTGCAGGAATTACTTAGCTCAGGGGGAGGGCTTGTCGCAACCCTTGCTTCTAGAGGCCGAGGCTTTGTCGAACGTTCCATGTCCTGCAGGGGTTAGTCTGGAGAGGTAGTTCCCGGCCTTAGCCGTGGAGGCGATCGACCCAGGCCCTGTGTTCGTGTCGCGATGCCCGTGGGGCACGGACTGGAGGGGTGCTCTTGTAGTGGACCTGGGTTGGGTAGCCTCGAATGACAAGGGAAGAAAACACTCGCGAGGGTGCCCGCGGTGCCCCCTCGCGAGACTTGCGCGAGAGAAATCGGGGCAGGAGAGCGAAAAAGGCGAAGAGTCACAAACCAAAGACGACAACAACTTCAGCAAAACCTCGAATGGGAATGAACAGCCAATTGCAGAAAGCAAATGAGAAAAGCCGCTCCGGCACCTAATCTAGTCTTCGACGTCTTCTCACCAGCGCGGAGCTAAGTGCTGCCACTGGGCGTGGGAGGGAGCCCCAGGGCCTGAGACCGGCGCTCCTGAGACTCCGGGGCGTGTACAGCCCCACTCATTATTACGTGAGAGTGTCACAGGCAGCGAGCTTCACAGGCATTGGCCTTCTTCACAGGCTCCGGGCCTTTCTCGTGAGGATAGACTTCACAGGCGTTCGCCTTCTTCACAGGCTCTAGGCCTTTTCCTAAATGCAACAGCTTCATAGGTGCTCGCCTTCTTCACATGCTTTGGGCCTTTTCCAAAACGCAACAGCTTCACAGGCGTTCGCCTTCTTCACAGGCTCTGGGCCTTTTCCAAAACGCAACAGCTTCATAGGCATTCGCCTTCTTCACAGGCTCTGGGCCTTGTCCAAAATGCAACAGCTTCACATGCGTTCACCTTCTTCACAGGCTCTGGGCCTTTTCCAAAATGCAACAGCTTCACAGGCGTTCGCCTTCTTCACAGGCTCTGTGCCTTTTCAAGGGTAAAATCTCCGGAGGTGCTGGATGTTCCACGCGTTCTGGATGGGCACCCCGTCCCGAGTCTCCAAGTGCGCGGAGCCGGGCCTGGAAACATGAACAACCTTGAACGGGCCCTCCCACATGGGAGAGAGCTTATGCAGTCCCTCCCTAGAGAGGACCCGCCTAAGCACGAGGTATCCTACCTCGAGTGTCCTGGGGCGGATGTTGCGGCAGTGGTATCACCGCAACGCTTGTTGGTATCTTGCTGCTCGGAGCGCAGCTTCCCGGCGACGCTCCTCCCCCAGCACGAGGTCCATCCCCCGCATGGCGTCCTGCTGCGCCTCGTCCAACGCCAGGACACGCGCGGAACGACGTCTGACCTCGTGAGGGAGGACCGCTGCAGCTCCATAGACCAGGAAGAATGGGGTCTCGCCAGTTGGCTTGGTCGCGGACATGCAGATGGACCACAACACAGACTGAAGCTCGTCGTACCAACCTCGGCCGCAGGCCTCCAACTTCTTCTTGAACGTCCTGGTCTTGAGGCCCCTCAGGACCTCCGTGTTGGCCCGCTCGGCCTGACCGTTGCTCCGGGGATGCGCCACTGAAGCGTAACATATCTGCGTTCCAAGGTTAGCACAGTATGTTTTGAAGAGATTACTGGTGAATTGCGAACCATTGTCGGTGATGATCCGGTTCGGCACCCCGAACCGGCTCACGATGCCCTTGATGAACTTGACCGCAGACCCCGCGGGGATGGTGCGGACGGCTTCCACTTCAACCCACTTAGTGAACTTGTCCACGGCGACGTAGAGGTAGAGATAGCCCCCTGGCGCCCGAGGAAATGGGCCCAGGATGTCCAGCCCCCAGACTGCGAATGGCCATGAGAGGGGTATAGTTTGTAGACCTCCAGCCGGCTGATGGATCTGCTTGGCATGGAACTGGCAGGCCTCGCAAGCCTTCACTAGTTCGACACATCATTGAGCGTAGTGGGACAATAGAATCCACTGCGGAATGCCTTGCCAACGAGGGTCCGCGACGATGAATGATGCCCACAGTCTCCACCGTGTATATCCGCCAGCAGTTCCTTCCCTTGCTCCCTGGAGATGCAGCGCAGGGACACATCATTCGGTCGCCTTCGGTAGAGCTCTCTATCCCTGTTGCAGTATGCTGTGGCCTGCCGCGCCACGCGCTCCGCTTCCTCCTCCTTCTCTGGCAAGATCCCTTGTGTCAGATAGCTCCGGAGCTCCGTGATCCAGCAACCCTCCTGAGGCTCCATTGTCAGGAGTAGAAGCGTCCCTGAGACCGGGCCATAGACCGGGGCTCCCGAGGCTGGCGGCTGGGGGAGCTCCTCCCAAGGCTACACCGCGCTTGACAGTGACGGCGTGGCCGAGGGCTTGTAGAGCCGCTCTTCAAAGACGCCAGGCTCCTGAGGCAGTCGCCTGGATGCTTGTTTGGCGATGTCGTCGGCCTCCTGATTGGTGCCACGGGGCACGTGCTGTAACTCCAGCCCCCAGAACTGCTTCTCCATCCCGCGGACCTCCGCAAGGTAGGCTTCCATGTGCTCATCCCTTGGCTCGTATACTTTGTTGGAGAAGTTGACGAGGAGTTGTGAATCACCTTTGATGGTAAGACGCTTTACTCCGAGGGTGCTGCGGCCTTCAGGCCTGCTATCAAGCCTTCATATTCTGCTATGTTGTTGGAGACCTTTTCTCCGTGCTGGAAACAGAGCTGCACGGCGTAGTAGAGCTTGTCTTGGGTAGGAGATATAAACATCACATCAGCCCCCACGCCGTGCCTGGAGAACGCCCCGTCGAAGTACATGACCCAACCGTCCGGTGCCTCGCTTCCCCGGGAGAGGGATCGATCCTCATCAGCCTTTAGGCCCGGCGCCTCCGTCCACTCTGCTACAAAATCTGCCAAGGCGGCCCCCTTGATGACTCTAGTTGTGCTGAATTCGAGCTGAAACGCTTGCAGTTCAATGTTCCACTTAGCGACTCTTCCAGCTGAGTTGGGGCTCCTGAGCACCCTTTCCAAAGGGTGCGCTAAGACAACCTTGATGGGGTGGCCCTAAAAATAATGGCGCAGCTTGCGCGAGGCCACCAATAGCGTGAGAAGAAGCTTCTGAGGCATGGGGTACCGCGCCCTTACGTACCGCAACACTGTGCTAACGAAGTACAAAGGATGTTCAAGGAGGTTGGGAGTGCTGGTGTCGATGGCGCCCTCCGGAGACCGTGGCGCCTCCTGAGACAGGGGAGCCCCCAGCGGCTGGTCGCTAGGGGGAGGGGTTCCCACTATCTCGAGTGTGTTCCCCAGCGACGGCTGATCCTTCTCGGCTGTGGCGGTGGTCTTTGTGGGTCTTTCTTGTTCATGCTTCGCCCCGACCCGGGCGGATGCCATGGCTTTGTTCCGACGCTCCTCCCTAACCGCCACCAGGGCTGCGCTAGCGGAGTAGGGAGTGGCTGCAAGGTAAAGCACCAGGGGCTCCTAAGGGCGCGAGGCCACCATTACCGGAGGGCTGGTTAGGTACCTATTGAGGTCTTGGAACGCATTGTCTGCCTCTTCAGTCCATTCAAAGGGTCCCTTTTTCTTCATCAGCTGGAAGAAAGGCAGCGCTCGCTCCCCCAGCTTGGAGATGAAGCGTCCCAGTGCTGTCACGCGCCCCGTGAGCTTTTGCATTTCTCTGAGGGTCTTTGGCGGGCTCATGTCCTCGACCGCCTTGACCTTTTCCGGGTTAGCCTTGATGCCCCGGTGGGACACGAGGAAGCCCAAGAGCTTACCTGAGGGGACCCCAAACACGCACTTCTATGGGTTGAGCCGCAGGCTCACGGTGTTGAGGCTCGCAAAGGTTTCCTCCAGGTCTTGTATCAGGGTCTTGGCCTCGCGAGACTTCACCACAATATCATCGACGTAAGCCTCAACGTTCTTCCCGATCTGTGGGCCCAAGGCGATGTGCATCAGCCGCTGGAAGGTCGCCCCTGCATTGCGCAACCCGAACGGCATGCACGTGTAGCAATACACCCCACACGGGGTTAGAAAGGCCGTTTTTTCCACATCTTCTACCGCCATCTTGATCTGGTGATACCCAGAGAAGGCATCCAAGAAATACAACAGGTCGCACTTGGCGGTGGAGTCGACGATCTGATCGATGCGGGGAGCGGAAACGGATCTTGCGGGCAAGCTTTGTTGAGATTGGTGAAGTCGACACACATACGTTCCTTCCCCCCTTTCTTCGGCACAATGACTTGGTTGGCCAACCAATCCGGGTATCGGACCTCGCGAATGACCCCTGCAGCTTCCAACTTACGGGTCTCTTGGACAATGAAAGCCTGCTTTTCCGTGGACTGCCATCTTGCCTTCTGCTTCACGGGTCGGACATTGGGGCACACATTGAGGTGGTGCTCGATTACGCCCCTTGGGATCCCCGCCAGCTGATCGGGCTCCCATGCGAATACCTTCTTGTTCGCGCGCAGGAACTTGACCAGGGCCTCCTCCTGCTCGGGCTCGAGGTTGGCGCCTATGGTGAAGGTGGCGTCAGTGGATCCGTCCTCGTCAACCAGCATCTGCTTGGTTTCTGCCTTGTCTTGGGTGAACAACTGCTTCTTCTTGGCCGGCGCAGCCCCCTTGGGCTCAGGGGCGTCCGAGTCGAAAGGCTACACCGTCGCCGCCGTCTTGAAGGCGAGCTTGAGCACTTGCAACACATCCCCGGTGTCTCCGCACATGGTGAGGACGCCGCTGCTCCCGGGCATTTTCATGAGGTTGTACGCCGGGTGAGTCGCAGCCATGAACCGGGCCAGCGCCGGGTAGCCTAGGATGGCGTTGTATGGGAGGCCGATGGGGGTGATGTCGAAGTCGATTAGCTCTGTGCGGAAGTTGTCGTAGGTGCCGAAGGTTACCGGGAGACGGATCTGCCCCAGGGAGCTGGAGGACCCGCCCCCGACACCCAAGAAGGGCCGGCTGGGCCGAAGTCGCTCCGGTGGTATGTGGACGAGGCTGAAGGCATCAATCGAGAGCACGCTGAGGCCCGAGCCGCCGTTGATGAGAGTCCTGGTGACGGCCACCTGGCAGATGGTGGGAGTGCACAGCATCGAGAGCGCGCCCGAGCAGGCTGAATTGGAGGGGTGGTCCTTTGAGATGAAGGCCAGATCGGCCTTGGGCGCCGACCGACCTGAGGGAGCCCCCTACCGCATGGAAGCGGCACCGACCTGGCGGACGAATGGCTTGACGTGGCGGCCCGAAGGTGGCACCTGCGAGCCGCCCAGGAGGGCCGCGACGACCGGGGGCATTGGCGCAGAGCGCCTGGCAAGGAAGAGGTTGCACAACTCTTACCAAGGGGCCATGGAAGCCGCTGGTAACTTGTCCGGCCGCCGCACCTGTCGCAAGGCCGGGACCAAGGCTTGGAGCCCCTCGACCCCCGCGCTAGTGCTAACGACCGGAGCGGACGACACGCCGCTCATCGTAGGGCGAGTTGTGGTGTCGGCGGAGAGCAGGTCGGCGGGAGGAGAAGCTCCGGCGCACACCTACCTGGCGCGCCAAATGTCGGATTTCGGGTTCCGGCAGACCCTCTAGATTCGAACACTGGGGTGTGTGCGGAGATTTCGCCCTGTGCCTACCTGCACCTCACCGCCTTGCTATGATCTAGGCAATCAAAGGAACAACACAAGAGACACGGAGTTTATACTGGTTCAGGCCACCATTGTGGTGTAATACCCTACTCCAGTGTGTGGTGTGGTGGTTTGCCTCTTGGGCTGATGATGAATAGTACAAGGAAGAACAGCCTCGCGAGGGTCTGTTCTTGGCTGGTGCGATGAACTACTTGGGGAGTTCAGTCACCCTCTGGATGGATTTCTAGATGCCTCTACCTGGTGGGTGGCTAGTCCTATTTATAGGCAAAGGCCCTGGGCCTCTTCCCAAATATTGAGCGGGAAGGGCACCAACAACTGGCCATTTTGAAGGGGAACATCTGGTACACTTATCCTGACTAAAGTTGGTCCTCGCCTGCCAAAGGCTCTGGCGATGACGCCTTCCTGGGCTCCACGATGACTTCCTTCCTGCCGTTGCGACGGTCTTGGTCTTGTTGCACCGAAATGGATGCCTTTGCTTGATGCTCTCGCCTGCGCTTGCCCCCTTTGAACCAAAGAGGAAAGAAGGACACTGCGCGGGCTGGCACCTGCCTGGCGCCCTTGGTCGTCATGGCTTGCGTCATGGTCACCTCGTGAGGTACCCTGCCTTGATCTCTCTGCCTCCTCGCGAGCCAGCCTGACGAGGCCGTGCCTGAGGAAGCCTCCTGTCGTCCGCCCCGCGAGGCTTGGCCCCTCGCGAGGGTCTTGAGCTCGTGCTGATGAAGATGGGCCATGCTGGGCCGCCCCTTGAGCCACGCCGCAGGCCGCAGGCAGGCAAGTCTAGGGACCCTCGTTCCCAGAACGCCGACAGGTACACCGTTGGAGGCATTCATATAGAGTCATATTTTCGAGTTGTAACTCTTGAGTTGTAAGTAAATAAAATTGTGATAATTTTCATTATTAGAACATTGTCCCAAGTGAGGAAAGGATGATGGAGACTATGATTCCCCTACAAGTCGGAATGAGACTCCGGATGAAAAAAGAGAGGCCAAATGAGCCCAAGAAAAAAAGAGGCCAAAGTGCCCAACAAATAAAAAGACAAAGAAAAAATAAAAACGAGAGAAAAAGAGAGAAGGGACATTGTTACAATCCTTTTCCACACTAGTGCTTCAAAGTAGCACCATGTTCTTCATGATAGAGAGTCTCCTATTCTGTCACTTTCATATATTACTAGTGGGATTTTTTCATTATAGAACTTGGCTTGTATATTCCAATGATGGGCTTCCTCAAATGCTAGGGGTGTTCGTGAGCAAGCAAGTTCGACGCACACCCACTTAGTTTTCTTTTCAGCTGTCATACTATCGGTGCAACAAACCTTTGTGTATGTTGCCTGGACTGTACATAGGCACGATTGCATGGGAACAAGCTTCACCAAGCTTCCAAGACAAGAACCAAGCCTGAGAAGTAGCTCTTTGAAGAATCAAGGGGCGGATCAAGAAGACCAAGACAAGCCAAGACAATGAGATGTCGCTAAGGGAAAGCCTCCCTTACCGGGTAGGAGAGCCCAGTCAGGTCAAGGCCACCCCGAAGACAAATCCCAAGACCTCCCCAACAGGCCTTGCCAGGTCCACTCGCGGCATGCATCCCCACCAAGACTCCACTGCTCCACCGCATCGCAACGCAAGTTATCCATCGGTGCGGTGTTGAGCCCCCAGATAGCTACGTGGCTGTCATTTGGCACGTGGCAGCCATTTGGAAGGAAGATTATCTCCATATGACACCCATCCAGAGGCGTGTCAAGCAAACAGGCGTGACACGATTAAAATGACGCGGTAAAGCTTGTCGGGCTACATCCATGATGTGACACCTAGTGGTGCATTTAATACACCTTGTCCTGTCTTCAGAGTTAGGTATGATAGCATTGTTGGCTATCTAATCACTAGATAATGACTATTTTCCCATTGTAGAAACCCCTTGACCTATAAAAGGAGGGACATGGTAACCTTAGAAAGGATTTGGACCCTTGTAAACTCATATGCGCGTTGCTACTCTATCCTCGAGGAGGAAACTGGACTCCAATAGACCTCTCCCGGCAGTGCTTTCCGAAGCCCCCGACAGAGAAGTTGCCGGTAACAACTCCACTTCATTTGTTGAGCAGCCCCCTCCTGCCGAACGAGGAGGTGCCATGGATCCTTGTTGTCGAGCCTCAAGCTCCAACTTGGGCGCGACACATAGTCCATTACCTCCAAATGGGAGAACTTTCCGAAGAGCATGAAGAAGCTGAAAGTGTAGTCCGGTAGGCCAGCATGTATCAATTTGTCGATAACATGCTGTACAGAAGAAGGCCCAATGGTGTGAAATTGAGGTACATTTGCCAGGAAGAGGGGAAGGAACTGTTGGTAGAGATACGCAAGGGAGTGTGCGGCTCCCATATTTGATCAAGGGCCTTGGTTGGAGAAGCTTTCGACAAGGTTTCTACTGGCCCACGGCCCTCCAAGATGCAATTGAGATAGTCACCAGATGTGAAGCCTGCCAGTTCCACTCCAAGTATATTCATCAGCCTGCTCAAGCTCTCCAGATGATCCCTTTGTCATGGACATTTTCGGTCTGGGGGGCTCGACATCTTGGGCCCCTTCCCCCGTGGAACCCGGGGCTTTGAATTCTTGTATGTGGCAATCGACAAGCTTACAAAGTGGCCAGAAGTGGAGCCCATAAGAAAGGTGACCGCACAATCAGCTATCAAGTTCTTGGAGGGATTGGTGTGCAGCTTCGGGGTACCCGCCAGAGTCGTCACTGACAATGGCACAAAATTCACAAGCCGCACGTTCATGAAACACATTCAAACCCTCGGAAGCAAGGTTTCATTCGCCACTGTTGCTCATCCCAGGAGCAATGGACAAGCTGAGAGGATGAACGCTGAAGTGCTGCAAGGACTCAAGACAAGAACTTTTAACAAGCTGCTGAAGTGCGGCAGGCGCTGGATTGACGAGTTGTCGGTGGTTCTTTGGTCCCTTCGTACGACACCAAATTGAGCTACCGGCCAGACTCCCTTCTCCCTTGTCTATGGGCCAAAAGCAGTGATCCCCACGGAACTCATATACGGGTCACCTTGAGAATTTGCCTACAATGAAGTAGAGCAAGAGCGGCACCGGCATGTCATGCTCCTTGAGGAGAACCGTCTCCGGGCTGCTACGCGTGCTACACGCTACTAGCAAGCCCTGCGTTGCTATCACATCCACAGGGTTCATGCCCGAAGCCTTGAGGAAGGCGACCTTGTCCTTAGGCGTGTTCAGTCTGCCAAGGGTGCAAACAAGTTGAAGCCGAAGTGGGAAGGCCATTACCAGGTAGTATGAGTCACCATACCCGTGCAGTCTGTCTGGAGACTGGAGATGGCATTAAATTGCAAAACTCATGGAACATTGAGCATCTTCGTAAGTTCTACCCGTAAGGTGTGGCTGTTGGGCCCTGCCCAGCAGCCACCCTTTTGTACAAGCCTTGTCGATGTGCATGTAACCCTTTGTACAAAGCCAAGCGTAGACCCTGAGCACAGACAATAAAACGAAGCGCTGGGGGCCCCAAAAAACTTGCATGCATGCATAGCTTTGCATAAACATGTCATGATCATGTAGATGAGGTCATATGTTGCTACTTGCTATAAGCATGTAGGTGAGGTCATATGATTGCTTTGTTTCCCTCTGCACTAACTACATGACTCTTGCCGCGGACTCAATCTTCAAAAGAAGAAATAGAAACATGCCTACATATCGACCCCCGACAAGCCAAGCTGATAAGTTCCTTTTTTATCCATACATGTCTCTATAAGAAGAAAACTTGTGCATAGAAAAACCTCGTTGCCTTCGAAGCATTTGTGCTCTCATCCCTTGACTCGAGCGTAGCTTTGGTCAATATGGTTGTAGTGGTTTTTGATGTAGAAGGTTCGATGAGGGGCTGGTCCCCTTCTATTGTTTTGAGCCCGACAGGCCAAGCCCCGCGGCAACAAACGGAAGGCACCGACAGGATAGTTTGCCAGAGAACACTTGTCTACTTAAAAGTATAGAGACATTCCACCTCTACATGGATGTAATACATGCACAAGTGCCCGGCGAGATCGTCTTTTTTCATTAATGTGCGTGTAAACAAGTATAGAGCTTACAGAGTGCAAACATTGATTGAAGAGATTACATATTTGAAAGTAAAGTTTGGCAAGTGCTTACATATTTTAGATTGAAAAAATATAAGTGCCCCTTTATCGTCCCTCTCCTCTTAGGGGAGGTGAAGAGGGCGAAAGGAGCACCTGGGCAGAAGCCCATCCCGACCCCGTTTAGGCCTACCAGAAGCAACCTGACAAGATCGGGAGTGGCTAGGCTGCGACGGAGGGAGACAGAGAGAGCAGCTCAGCGGTGCCCTGGTCACCACCACCAGGACAAGCCGGAAGACTGCTAGAGGAGGCGAAGGCACCAAGAGAGCAATCCCCCCTGACAAGCCGCCCGGGAAGAGGCTGGTGATGATGGTGCCGGGGAGGGTGGCAAAGAGCCGGAAGATGGGGCAGCTGGCAGGTAGTACAAGACGGACGCGTCGGTGCCATCGTACTGCGACCTGGCGGCACGCCCCCCCGCCTTTGTCGTCTTCGCCCGTTTCGGAGGCATCACTCCCGATCTGAGGCCCAAGTTCTGACCCTAGTCTCTCTCCTTGGGTGTGACGAACAAGGAGGCAAGGAAGAAGAGGGGATAAGTGCGTGGATGAATGCCTCCGCTCCCCCTAGTGCTCCCTTTTATAGGCGAGCCGGGGCCGGGGGCTGGTTCTCCACCCACTCCCAAGGGCTCCTTCAAATCCAATCCATCTAAGCTGCGGATGGTGGCCAAGCCCATCGACCGCCCTTCTGCGCGAATCCGGAAGATTTAGGTTCCTATCATAGCGCTCTTCCCTGCACCATGTGCATCTGTTACCTACACCGCGCGGCGCATGCAGTGTACATGGCGGAAGGGGCAGACGTAGTGGGATGAGTGAAATGGCACTTACCGCCCCATGAGATAAAGTCATTCACAAGCCATAACAAGATGGCCCACCATGTTTGGCATCGCACGACGCACGGGGAAACCGGGAATTGACACAAGCATAGGTTAATGAAGAAGAAAAGAAAATATCAAGAGAAAAGAAGATATCATCGTGAATCCCATGCATGTGTACTTGATAGGGCCTGACCCAACGATGCTCAGAGGCATGTTAGGACCAGGCCCGGGGGCTCCTGTCGGTGTAACAAATTTTTTGTATGTTGCTCGGACTGTACACATGCACGATTGCAAGGGAATGAGCTTCACCAAGCATTCAAGACAAGAACCAAGCCTGAGAAGTAGCTCTTTGAAGAATCAGGGTCGGATCAAGAAGACTAAGACAAGCCAATAGAAGGAGATGTCGCTAAGGGAAAGCCTCCCTTACTGGGCAGGAGAGCCCGGTAAGTTCGAGGCCACCCTGAAGACAAATGCCAAGACCTCCCCAGCAGGCCTTGCCCGGGCCAATGGCGGCCTGCATCCCTGCCAAGACTCCACTGCTCCACCGCACCACAATGCAAGTCATCCATCGGTGCGGTGTTGAGCCCCCAGATAGCTAAGTGGTTGTTGATACATCTCCGTCGTATCTATAATTTTTTACTATTCCATGCCAATATTCTACAACTTTCATATACTTTTGGCAACTTTTTATACTATTTTTGGGACTAACATATTGATCCCGTGCCAGTGCCAGGTCCTTTTTGTCGCATGTTTTTTGTTCCGCAGAAAATCCATATCAAACGGAGTCCAAACGGGATAAAAACAGACGGAGATTATTTTTGGAATATTTATGAATTTTGGGAAGTAGAATTAACGCGAGACGATGCTCGAGGGGCCCATGAGGCAGGGGGCACGCCCCAGGAGGGTGGGCGCGCCCCTGACCCTTGTGGACACCCCATAAGGCGGTTGTTGCCCTTCTCTCGCTGCAAGAAAGCTAATATCCGGAAACAAATCGTGTTGAAAGTTTCAATCCAATCGGAGTTATGGATCTCCGAAAATATAAGAAACGGTGAAAGGGCAGAATCAGGGAATGCAGAAACAGAGAGACAGATCCAATCTCGGAGGGGCTCTCGCCCCTCCCACGCCATAGAGACCACAGACTAGAGGGGAAACCCTTCTCCCATCTAGGGAGGAGGTCAAGGAAGAAGAAGAAGAAGAAGAAGGGGGGCTCTCTCCCCCTCTCTTCCGGTGGCGTCGGAACGCCGCCAGGGCCATTATCATCACCGCGATCTACACCAACACCTCTGTCATCTTCACAAACATCTCCATCACCTTCCCCCATCTATCTACAACGGTCCACTCTCCTGCAACCCGCTGTACCCTCTACTTGAACATGGTGGTTTATGCTTCATATTATTATCCAATGATGTGTTGCCATCCTATGATGTATGAGTAGATTTTCGTTGTCCTATCGGTAATTGGTGAATTGCTATGATTGGTTTAATTTTCTTGTGGTTATGTTGATGTCCTTTGGTGCCCATCATATGAGCGCGCGCGTGGATCACACCATAGGGTTAGTTGTATGTTGATAGGACTATGTATTGGAGGGCAAGAGTGACAGAAGCTTCAACCTAGCATAGAAATTGATGCATACGGGATTGAAGGGGGGGGGGCAATATATCTTAATGATATGGTTGGGTTTTACCTTAATGAACATTAGTAGTTTTGGATGCTTGCTAATAGTTCCAATCACAAGTGCATAGAATTCCAAGTCAGGGATGACATGCTAGCAGTGGCCTCTCCCACATAAAACTTGTTATCGGTCTAGTAAAGTAGTCAATTTCCTAGGGACAATTTCACAACTCCTACCACCACTTTTCCACACTCGCTATACTAACTTTATTACTTCTTTATATAAACAGCCCCTAGTTTACATTTACGCGCTCTTTATATTCTTGCAAACCTATCCTATCACACTTACAAAGTACTTCTAGTTTCAAACTTGTTCTAGGTAAAGCGAACTTGAAGCGTGTGTAGAGTTGTATCGGTGGTTAATAGAACTTGAGGGAATATTTGTTCTACCTTTAGCTCCTCGTTGGGTTCGACACTCTTACTTATCGAAAGAGGCTACAATTGATCCCCTAAACTTGTGGGTTATTAGCTGTCATTTGGCACGTGGCAACCATTTGGAAGGAAGATTATCTCCATATGACACCCGTCTAGAGGCTTGTCAAGCAGGCAGGCGTGAGACAATTAAAATGGCATGGTAAAGTCTGTCGGGCTACATCCACGACGTGACGCCTAGAGGTGCATTTAATGCACCTTGTCTTGTCTGCAGAGTTCGGTATGATAGCATTGTTGGCTATCTAACCACTGGATAATGACTGTTTTGCCATTGTGGTAACCCCTTGACCTATAAAAGGAGAGCCATGGAAACCTTAGAAAGGATTCAGACCCTCATACACTCATACGCACGTAGCTGCTCTATCCCCAAGGCGACCTTATCGGGTTTGAGCATTGCGTCTCCACCACAGTCCTCTAATCAATCCACCAAAGCAGGATTAGGGTTTTACGCCTCACGGCGGCCTAAACCTTGGTAAAAACTATCAGTGTCACCACTATCATGCTGTTCTATGGCCTCTGCTCTTTGTGCAATGTGCCCTTCCCTCTTGTCGAACCCTAAGGGGCCGATGGCCCCATAGGTGATCGTGTACTGCCACAACACATACACTTATAGCTCTAGTGCACCTGTTGCATGGCAATCCCTACTCCTTACATTGATATCAATTGATGGGCATCTCTATAGCCTGTTGATTAGACTCGTCAATGTGACACTTTCTTCCTTTTTGTGTTCTCCACACAACCTCCAACATTATTCCATTCCACCCATAGTGCTATATCCATGGCTCACGCTCATGTATTGCATGAGAGTTGAAAAAGCTGAAGCGCGTTAAAAAGTATGAACCAATTGCTTGGCTGACACTGAGGTTGTGCATGATAAACACTTTGTGTTAAGAAGATGGAGTATGACAGGACTATATGATTTTGTAGAGATAACTTTCTCTAGCCATGATATTTTCCAAAGACATGATTGCTTTCTAGTATGCTTGAAGTATTATTGTTTTTATGTCAATATTAAACTTTTGTTTTGAATCTTATGGATGTGAATACTCATGCCACATAAAGAAAGATTACATGATAAACATGTTAGGTAGAAGTCCACATCAAAAAATATGTTTTCATAATGTACTTACTCGAGGACGAGCAAGAATTAAGCTTGGGGATGCTTGAACGTCTCCAACGTATCTAGAATTTTTTATTTTTCCATGCTATTATATTATCCATCTTGGATGTTTTATATGCATTATTATGCTATTTTATATAATTTTTTGGGACTAACTTATTAACCTAGTGCCTAGTGCAAGTTGTTGTTTTTTCCTTGTTTTTGTCTTTACGGAAACTCAATACCAAACGGAGTCCAAATGGAATGAAACTTTTTGATAATATTTCTAGGTGACTGATTCCCCTCCCGCATATTATCGGAGAAGGCCTCCAGAAGGGATCTCATGGAATAGAAACTTGCGGCAGCAGAAAAAGTATTCCGGGTGGCTCTCTGATGTCAGGGGAATATTTGAGAATTTATAGAGGTGGAATTCGGTCAAGAGGTGCCATGACGGGCCCACAAGCCTGGGCACACCTCCCGAGTTTGTCGCTCCATCGTGGTTCATTAAGTCTTCTCCCGAACCTTCTATGGTGTCTTTTGGTTTAGAAAACATTAATCCAAATTTTTTCCCCGTTTGGACTCTGTCTGATATTGATTTCCTAAAAAGCCAAAAACAAGCAAAAAATAGCAACTGGCACTAGGCACTAGGATAATAGGTTAGTCCCAAAAAATGATATATAATTGCATATAAAAATCCAAGATTGATACTATAATAGCATGGAACAATCAAAAATTATAGATACGTTGGAGACGTATCAAGCATCCCCAGGCTTAATTCCTGCTCGTCCTTGAGTACGTAAATGATAAAAACAGAATTTTTGAAGTGGAATGCTACCTATCATGTTCATCATGTAATTTCTCTTTGTGGCATGAATATTAAGATCCGAACGATACAAAGCAATAGTCTATAGTTTGACATAAAAGAATTATAATAAGGCATACAAACAAACAAGGGGTAATTGATTTTATGCCCCTAGTTGGGTCACACTCGGCAGGTTTACCCCTAGTTTTCAAAAACACTCGTTCATACCCAAACCACTTTGTTCATCTTATGCTTTTGCCCTTTGACTGTTTGACCATGAATTCAGAAAAATCATAAAATATTCATACTAACTCAGAAAAATGCGAGTAAGATATCAAAATGTTAAGAAAAACATCACCTATATTTGCATGTGATTTCCACTCATGAAAAAAGTGTTGGGAAGTCCCCATCTCAGTTTGAGCTCATATGATCTTAACACGAACAGTAAAATCTAGAAAAATTAAAAAACAATTCAAAAAGTTCTTAAATTTTTCTAGAAAACATTGGCCAATGTTTTGAGTGCTTGCCAAGGTTCATCAGGGAATGACATTCATGGAAGTCATGGCCAAAACACAAAATTAGCACTCCAAAATGCTTTCTTTTTAGCATCGATTTTGTCTTTTTCACCACGACTTCCCCGAATGTCATTCCCTTATGAAACTTGGCAAGAACTCAAAACATTGGTTAATGTTACCCAGCTAATTTTTTTTATAATTGTTTTTCAATTTTTTTTGGATTTTACTGTTCAAGCTGAGATCATAGGATCTCAATCTGAGATGGGGACCTCCTAACACATTTGTCATGAATGCAAATGACATGCACACATAGGTGATGTTTTTATGAACATTTTGATATCTTATTCACATTTTTCTAAGTATGAATTTCTTATGATTTTTCTAAAGTGACGGCCAAAGGGCAAAATCATAAGATGATCAAGTGGTTTGGCAGGAACGACTATTTTTGGAAACTAGGGGTAAACCTGCCGAGGGGGACACAACTAAGGGCACAAAATTATTATCCAAACAAACAATCATGTCTTTCAAAATATCAACGCTAAAGAAAGTTATGACTACAAAATCATATAGTCTTTTCATGCTCCATCTTCTTAACACAAAGTATTTATCATGCCCAACCCCGATGACAAGCCGAGCAATTAGTTCATACTTTTTAACGCACTTCAGCTTGTTCTACTGTCACGCAATACATGAGTGCAAGCCATGGATATAGCACTATAGGTGGAATAGAGTATGATGTTGGAGGTTATATGGAGAAGACAAAAAAGAAGAAGTCTCATATTGACGAGACTAATCGAAGGGCTATGGAGATGCCCATCAATTGATGTCAATGCAATGAGTAGGGATTTCCATGCAATGGATGCACTAAGAGCTATAAGTGTATGAAAGCTAAAAAATAAAACTAAGTGGGTGTGCATCCAACTTGCTTGCTCATGGAGACCTCGGGCATTTGAGCAAGCCCATCATTGGAATATACAAGCCAAGTTCTTATAATGAAAATTTCCACTAGTTATATGAAAATAAAGCATAGGAGACTCTCTATATGAAAAACATGGTGCTACTTTGAAGCACAAGTGTGTAAAGAATAGTAACATTTCCCCTTCTCTCTTTTTCTCTCATTTTTTGTGTTGGGCTCTTTTTGGCCTCTCTCTTTTATTTCCTCACTTGGAACAATGCTCTAATAATGAATATGATGATCATCACACTTTTATTTACTTACAACTCAAAAGAAAATTACAACTCGATACTTCAACAAAATATGAGTCTATATGAATGCCTTCGACAGTGTATCGAGATGTGTGATGATCTAGCGTAACATGTATAAAAAAGAAAAACGGTGGCTGAGCCACAAATACTATGCCAATTATATGATCATGCAAAGAAATATGACAATGATCATGTGTGTCATAATAAACGGAACAGTGGAAATTGCATGGAAATATATCTTGGAATGGCTATGGAAATGCCATAATAGATAGGTATGATGGATGTCTTGAGGAAGATATAAGGAGGCTTATGTGTGGTAGAGTGTATCATATCAAGGGGTTTGGATGCATCGGCGAAGTTTGTACCGCATCTCAAGGTGAGCAAGCGCAATGCACGGTACCGAAGAAGCTAGCAAATTGTTGAAAGGTGAGAGTGCGTATAATCCATGGACTCACATTAGTCATAAAGAACTCACATACTTATTGCAAAAGTTTATTAGCCCTCGAAGCAAAGTGCTATTATGCATGCCGCTAGGGGAATAGATTGGTAGGAAAAGAACATCGGTCGTCCCCGACCGCCACACGTAAGGAAGACAATCAATAATAAATCATGCTCCAACTTCTTAGCATAATGGGAGACCATACGTGCATGCTATGGGAATCACAAACCTTATCACCAACATTCTTACTAAACCACAATTACTCACTAGCACAACCCGCATATTACCACCTTTATATCGCAAAACTATTGCAAGGAATCAAGCTTATCATATTCAGTGATCTACATGAAAGTTTTTATTATGTCCCTCTTGAACACCTATCATATTAGGACCAAATTCATAACCCATACTAATTTCCATTACCTATTATAAACTCTCAAAAACATATATAAGTGAAGCATGACAGTGCAACTATTTATTTAAAACATAACCACCGCCGTGCTCTAAAAGATATAAGTGAAGCACAAGAGCAACTGCCTAGCTCAAAACATATAAGTGCAGCACATAGAGTACTCTAACAAATCACGAATAATGTGTGTCCCTCTCAAAAAGGTGTGTCCAGCAAAGATGATTGTGACAAACTAAAAAGCAAACAAAGCAAAGACTCATATAATACACGACGCTCCAAGCAAAACTCATATCATGTGATGAATAAAAATATAGCTCCAAGTAAAATTACCAGTTGTTGGTAGAAGAAAGACGGGATGCCTACCGGGGCATCATCAATCTTAGATGCTTGGGAGTCCTTGAATATTACCTTGGGGTTCCTCGAGCATGCCCAAGCTTAGGCTCTTGTCACTCCTTATTTATTCATCTATCGTGATCTCACCAAAAACTTGAAAACTTCACCACACAAAACTCAACAAAAACCTTTGTGAGATCCGTTATTATAACAAAGCAAATCACTACTTTAAGTATTATTGTAAACCCATTCATATTTCATTATTGCATTGTACCTACTGTATTCTAACTTCACGATGGCTTATACTCCCCGATACAATCCATAGATTCATCAAAACAAGCAAACAACACAACAAAAACAGAATTTGTCAAAAATAGAACAATATGCAATAATCCGAACAATCACCATACTTCTGTAACTCCAAAAATTCTAAAAATTTAGGATATAGTGGGAAATTTGTATATAAATCATGCGTAAAAATTCAGAATTTTGTCATGCTCCAGCAAATCTCAATAATTCTTCTACTGGATGCAAAAATTTTATATTTTTGCACAGAATCAAAGCAACTATCACCAAGTCATCCCAATGACAACAACACTAATTTAAACACAAAAACACAATCATAATAGTAGCATAATTGTGTGGACACAAAAACCAGAAAAATAAACAAGAAAATTGAGATAACTATTGGGTTGCCTCCCAAGTAGCGTTATCATTTTACGCCCCTAGCTAGGCGTAATGCAAAGTTTCACGTGTTGTCATCTTTGAGACTAATTACATAGGTAGCTCTCATAATGGATTCATATGGTGACCTAATTTTCTTTCTAGGGAAGTTTTCCATACCATTCTTTAACAGGAAATGAAATTTTCTATTCCCTTCTTTCATATCAATAACAGCACCTATGGTTTGTAGGAAAGGCCTACCAAGTATTATGGGACAAGAAAAATTACAATCAAAATCAAGCAAAATTAAATCAACAGGCACATAATTCCTATTTGCAAGAATAAGAACATCATTTATTCTCCCCAAAGGTTTCTTAATAGTGGAATCTACTAAGTGCAAATTAAGGGAACGTACATCCATATTGGTGAAACCTAACACATCACATAGAGATTTTTTGTATTATGGAAATGCTAGCACCCAAATCACATAAAGCATTGCACCCACAGTTTTTAATATTAACTTTAATGGTAAGTTCCCACTCATCATATAATTTCCTGGGTATTGAAACCTCCAATTCTAGCTATTCTTCTATAACTTTCATCATCGCTTCTACGATATGTTTAGTAAAAGCATTATTTTGCTCGTAAGCATTGGGTGAATTTAGCATGGATTGAAACAAAGAAATACACTAAATAAAAGAAAAACTACCAAAATTAAAATCTTTGTGATCCAAAAGAGTGGGCACATCGCTATTTAAAGTTTTACCTCTCCAAACCCACTTTTATCAAACAAATTCATTAAGATTGTCACCCTTCGAATTATGGGGATGCCTTCTAGCTAAAGTTGACTCATCTGCAGTCGCCTTCTCATCAAGTTTAATATTACTAAACAAAGATTCAATGGGAGAAACACCAATCATTTTAATGTCTTCATCATTACTATGATAAATCCCAGGCGGAATCATTTTTCTAAGAATTATCGCTTAGCCCTCAACCTAGCGGTTCTTTCTTTAGTTTTATCCGTGGAGACATAAAGATATTTAGTTGATTAATTAATATCAAGCTTAGGTGCCAAAATTTTAAATTTAAGATTTTCCACATCATGAATGATTCTATCCATACTCCAAGACATATCATCCAGTTTACTCAATTTTTCTTCTATCGTACTGTTGAAAACTTTTTTAGCACTAATAAATTATTAATATTACTTTCAAGATCAAAGGGCATCCTCTTATTATTATAATAATTACCAGAGGAATTTCCATAGTTATTAGAGGAATTTCTAGGAAACTGCCTAGGATTAAATTTACCTCTATAAGCATTACTTTTAAAAAAAATCACGAGACAAAATTCACATCCACAGGATCATTATTTTTATCAATCAAAGTTGACAATGGCACATCATTAGTATCAATATAATCATTTTTAGTAGCAATCATTTTCATAAGCACATCTACTTTATCACTCAAAGTACTAATTTCTTCAACAGAATTCACTTTATTACTAGTAGGTGTTCTTTCAGTATGCCATTGTGAATAATTTGCCATAATATTATCAAGAAATTCGGTAGCTTCTCATAATGTAATTTCCATAAAAGTACCTGCCGCAGGGGAATCTAAAAGATTTCTAGAAACCAAGTTCAATCCTGCATAAAAAATTGTATGATCATCCACAAACTTAAACCGTGAGTAGGGAAATTTATTCTCATCAGTTTCATTCTCTCGCAAGATTGGGCAACATGTTCATTATAAAGTTGCTTAAAATTCATAATTTCATTTCTAAGAGAAATAATTTTCACGGGAAAAAAATACTTGGCAATAAAAGCATCCTTACACTTATCCCAAGAATCAATACTATTTCGTGGCAAATATGAAAAATAAGTTTTAGCGCGATCTCGTAGTGAGAACAAGAATAATTTTAATTTCACGATATCATTATCCACATCTTTTATCTTTTGATGAAAGTGTTAAGATGGGACGCCACATCTTCATTAGGACTATCGAAAAATTGTTCTTTCATCACAAGATTTAGCAAAGCGGCATTAATATCACAAGACTCTGCATTAGTGGCGGGATAAGCAATGCGAGTACTAATAAAATCATTATTATTAGTATTGGAAAAATCACACAGTTTTGTATTTTCTTGAGACGTCATGACTACGCAAAAAAGATAACAAGCAAACAAAAAGGAAAATAGAAAATATTTTTTGTATTTTTGTGAAAATGTTTTAGAAATGGGGGAGATGAAAACAAGAGGAAAATGGAAACTAATGTAAATGCAAGGATACGAAATTTTATGATATGGTACTTGATATATGTTGATGATGTCTCCCTGGCAACGACGCCAGAAATTATTCTTGCTACTTCTGATCTGCGTAGGGATTTCCTGAAGAGGAGAGGATGATGTAGTACAGTAGAGATAAGTATTTTCCTCGGCTAAGAACCAAGGTTATCAATCCAGTAGGAGAACCACTCAACACCTCGTTAGCAGTACCTACACACAAAATAACAAATACTTGCACCCAGTGCGAACAAGGGGTTGTCAATCCCTCAGCGGTTAATTTCAAGGATCAAATCTCATAGTGATAGATAAATAACTAAAACACAAAATAAAATAAATAAATAAAAATCGCAGCAAGATATTTTTTTATTTTAATATATGATAAAAAGTAGATTCGGGGCCATAATTTTCACTAGAGGCTTCTCTCTTGAAAATAGCATATAGTGGGTAAACAAATTACTGTTGGGCAATTCATAGGAAAGCAAAGAATCATGACGATATCCAAGGCAATGATCATGTATATAGGCATCACATCTGAGACAAGTAGAACGACTCCTGCCTCCATCTACTACTATTACTCCACACATCGACCGCTATCCAGCATGCATCTAGAGTATTAAATTCATAAAGAACGAAGTGACGCCTTATGCAAGATGACATGATGTAGACAAAGTAAACTCATGCATGAATAAACCCCCATATTGTTATCCTTAATGGCAATGATACAAATACGTGTCATGTCCCTTTCTATCACTGGGATTAAGCACCGCAAGATCGAACCCATCACAAAGCACCTCTCCCATTGCAAAAAAAAAACTAGTTGGCCAAACCAAATCAATAGACCAGAGAAACACAAAGGTATAACAATCATGCATAAAAGAATTCAGAGAAAACTTAAATAATATTCATGCATAATCTGATCATAAACTCAAAATTCATCGGATCCAAACAAACACATCGCAAAAAGTCATTACATCAAATAGATCTCCAAGAACATCATGGAGAATATCGTATTGAAGATCAAAGAGAGGGAGAATAATCCATCTAGCTACTAGTTGACCCGTGTGTCTATGTTGAACTACTCACACATCATCGGAAGGGCAGCAAGGTTGATGTAGACCACCTCCGTGATCGATTCCCCCTCCAGCAGAGTACCGGCAAATGCCTCTAGATGGGATCTAGTGGGACAGAAACTTGCGGCGGCAGAAAAAGTATTTCGGGTAGCTCTCTGATGTCGAGGGAATATTTGAGAATTTATATAGGCGAAATTAGGTCAAGAGGTGCCATGAGGGGCCCATGAGCCTAGGGGCGCGCCTCCCGAGCTTGTCGCTCCCTTGTGGCTCATCAGGTCTTCTCCCGAACCTTCCAGCATCTCTTCTGGTCCAAAAAAAAGCAATCCAAAGTTTTTTCTCTGTTTGGACTCTATTTGATATTGATTTCCTGAAAAGCCAAAACAAACAAAAAATAGCAATTAGCACTGGGCACTAGGTTAATAGGTTAGTCCCAAAATATGATATATAATTGCATATAAAACAACCAAGATTTATACTATAATAGCGTAGAATAATCAAAAATTATAGATACGTATCAGACATATCAAGCAGGAGCCCCTTCCGAGATTGGATCTCTCTCTGTTTCGCGTCCCTGTTGGCTGAAATTTTAACACAATTTTCTTTCTTGATATAAGCTTCCTTGCGACCGAAAAAGGACTCCAACCGACTTACGAGGTGGCCACAAGGTAACCCCCCGCGGCGTGGGGTGGTGGCACCCTAATGCCTTGTGAAGGTCGTGGGCCTCCGTTTGGGTTGATTCTACCTCCCAAAAATCACATATATTCTGTAATAAATATACATAAAATTTTATCGCGTTTCGACTTCGTCTGATATGGATTTTTTGTAAATCAAAAAACATGCAAAAAACAGGAACTGGCACTAGGCACTGGATCAATATGTTAGTGCCAAAAATAATATAAAATGTTGCCAAAAGTATAGGAAAGTTGTATAATATTGGCATGAAATAATAAAATATTATAGGCACGAATATATACGATGGAGAAGTATCAAAAATTAAAACACGGTTCACAAGTAGCAAAAAGAATTCATGGCACCGTTGTCGGGGAAACATGTTCAAACACTTACAGGTTCTTCAGACACATTATCATTTACTTGTTCTACTTTTTATTTGCTTTTATTAGTTTAAAAAACACAAAAAAATTATTTTACTTGTTTTCTTGCTTTGCCCCTATGTCTTGAGAAAACACTAAGGCCTCCTTTGGTTTGTAGTGTAGGGAAATCATAGGAATAGGAAAGTCATGGGAAATGAGATGACATGCATCTCAAATCCTATGAGTATGAACAGAGAAGGAGATGTCATTTGATTCACATTATAGGATTTTTTCCATTGAGTCTAGGCTAATGTTTATTTTCCTATGAAGTGTGGAGGATAGGAAGAATACCTCCATAGGAATAGGATTCCATTCCTACAAACCAAAGGGCTCTAAAGGAAATATTCGTATGAAAATCCCATCCTATGGAACTCCTACAAAATTCCTCCAAACCAAAGGAGGCCTAAGTTGTGTGACTTCTCAAATAGTAATAATAATGATTTTATTAGTACTCCAATTGCTCCTTCCCCCACTAGTGCGGAGTCATATGATACAAATGCTGCATTGCTAAATCTTATCATGGAAGAACAATTTGCTGGAAATCCTAATGAAGATGTCGCATCCTATCTTAATACCTTCATTGAATTATGTGATATGCAAAAGAAAAAAGATGTGGATAATGATATTGTTAGGTTGAAAATATTTCATTTCTCACTAAGAGATCGTGCTAAAACTTGGTTTTCATCCTTACCTCGCAATAATATTGATTCATGGTATAAATGTAAGGATGGCTTAAAAAACAAATCATGAACATTAAACGACATGAGCAAGAACATGTCACACAATCTTGGGAAAGAATGAAATTAATAATTAAAAAGATTGCCACTCATGCATTAAGCTTATGGATGATAATATAAATCTTTTATGTGGGACTAAACTTTGTGATGAAAAACTTATAGACTCTGCTGCAGGTGGTAGTTTTATGGGAATTACATTAGGAGAGGCCACAAAGCTTCTCGATTATACGATGACAAATTATTCCCAATGGCACACCGAATGAGCCCTGCCACTTGTGAGCTTCGTTGTGATTTTCCCCGAAGAGGAAGGATGAAGCAATATAGTAGCTGATAAGTAGTTCCGTTAGTGAGAACCAAGGTTATCAAACCAGTAGGAGAACCACGCAAATCCTAGTGAACCGCACATGGACACACAAGAACAAATACTTGCACCCAACGCGGGCAAGAGGGTCATCAATCCCCTTGAACTCGTTACTTGCAAGGATTAAATCTGGTAGTGGTAGATATATAAAAAGAAAAGTAAATAAATTGCAGCTAGGTATTTTTGGTTTTAGTAATATGATAGACCAGGGGGCCATAATTCTAACTAGAGGCTTCTCTCTCGAAACAATAGCATACCATGGGTTGACAAATTTCTGTTGGGAAATTCATAGAAAATTGCATAGTTATGATGTTATTCATGGCAATGATCATGTATATAGGCATCACGTCCGTGACAAGTAGACATACTCCAGCCTGTATCTACTACTATTACTCCCCCAATCGACCGACTCCTGCATGTATATCTATGGTATTAAGTTTATGACAAACAGAGTAACGCTTTAAGCAAGATGACATGATGTAGTTAGAATAAAACCAATCAATATGATTAAACCCCACCGTTTTACCCTTACTGTCAGCAATACAATACGTGCCTCGCTACCCCTTCTGTCACTGGGTGAGGACACCGCAAGATTGAACCCGCTGCAAAGCACCTCTCCCGCTGAAGATAAATCAGTCTAGTTCGCCAAAGAAAATGGATAGATAAGAGAGAAATACAAAGCTATAACAATCATGCATAATAAAGTTCAGAAAAGACTCAATTACTTTCAATGAATTATCTGATCATAAGCCCAGAATTCATCGGTTCCCAAAACACACACGGCAAAATAAGAGTATTAAGCACTAGGCACTTGGCACTAATTTCTTGGAAAACCAAAAACAAGCAGAAAACAGCAACTAGCACTAGGCACTAAGTTAATAGGTTAGTCCCCAAAAATGATATAAAATTGTATAAAAAGTATTCAAGATTGATAATATAATAACATGAAACAATAAAATATTATAGATTGGAGACGTATTAGCTACAACTGGTAAGAAGGTAAACTCCTATTGAAGAAGTTTCTACTTTGAGTGATAAAATGGATGCTCTGATGAATATGCTTACTAGTAAAAATGTTCATGTTGATCCAAATGATATTCCATTATCTACTTTGATTGAAAAAAAATGTTGTTCATGTGAATTTTTTTTGCTAGAAATAATCTCAACAACAATGCTTATAGAGGGAATTTCAATCCTAGACCATATCCCGGTAATCCCTCTAATAATTATAGTAATTCATATAATAATAATAGTAATAATAATAATATTAATAATAACAATAGGAAACCTACTGAACTTGAGAACAACATTAAAGAATTAATTAGTTCTCAAAACATTTTCAATCCTATGGTAGAAGAAAAACTACACAAAGTTGATGATATGGCTAGGAACATGGATGGAATTGCTCATGATGTGGAAACACTCAAAATTAAAATTTTGCCACATAAGCATGATGTTACCGAATCTTTGAAGTTTATCTAAGTCACCATCGATGAGATTAGAAAAAGAATTGAAAGGATTAGAGCTAAGCATGAATTCCTAGAAAAAGCGCTCACACCTAGTTTTTATCGTAATAATGATGAAGATATTCAAATGATTGGTGTGAAACCTATTGAATCTTTATTTAGTGATATAAAAATTGACTAAAAATGGAATTGAGATTAGTCAAGTTTAGCTAGAAGGTGTCCCAATTGTTCGAAGGGTGATGATCTTAATGATAAAAACAACACAAGTGGGTTTGAAGAGGTCAAGACTTTAGATGGTGATGTGCCCAGTACTTTGGATTACAAGGACTTTAATTATGATAATTTTACTTTGATTGAATATATTTCCTTGTTGTAGTCCATGAATAATTCACCCAATTCTTACGAACAAAATAAAGCTTTTACTAAACACAATGTAGAAGCAATGATTAAAGCTCATGAAGAAAAGCTAGAATTGGAATATATATACAAAGGAATTTACGTGATGAATGGGAACCTACTATTAAAGTTAGAATTAAATATTATTAATCTACTTCTTGTGTGATCTAGGTGCTAGTGTCTCTACCATACCAAAATCTTTTTGTGACGTGTTAGGTCTCACCGATATGGATGAATGTTCCCTCAACTTGCATTTAGCGGATTCAACTATTAAGAAACCATTGTGTAGGATAAATGATGTCCCCATACTTGCTAATATAAATTTTGTACCTGTGGATTTTATTGTGCTAGATATTGAATGTAATCCGTCTTGTCCTATAACACTTGGTAGGCCTTGATACGTCCATTTTGTATCATGCTTTCATATTGATATTTATTGCATTATGGGTTGTTTTTACACATTATATCTATTCTGTACAACTCCAAAAGTCCAGAAACTTCACGGAGAATCATTTTGGAATAAATAAAAAATATTGGGCGAAGAAAGCACCAGAGAGGGGCCACTTGCCATCCACAAGGGTGGAGGGCGCGCCCTACCCCGCTGGGCGCGCCATCCGTCCTTTTGGGCCCCTTGGCAGGTCCCCGACGCCCATCTACTGCTATATGGTGTGTTTGGACCTGGAAAAAATAAGAAGGAAGCTTTCGGGACAAAGCGGCGCCGTCTTGAGGTGGAACCTGGGCAGAACCAATCTAGGGCTCCGATGGAGCTGTTCTGCCGAGGAAACATCCCTTCGGGAGGGGGAAATCATCGCCATCGTCATCACCATTGATCCTTTCATCGAGAGGGGGTCAATCTCCATAAACATCTTCACCATCACCACCTCCTCTCAAACCCTAGTTCACCTCTTATATCTGATCTCTGTCTCAAAACGTTAGATCGATACCGCTAGGTTGCTAGTAGTGTTGATTACTCCAGGTAGTAGATGCTAGTTGGTTTATTCGGTGGAAGATCGTATGTTCAGATCCTTAATAATAATTAATACTCTTCTGATTATGAACATGAATATGCTTTGTGAGTAGTTACGTTTGTTCCTGAGGACATGGGAGAAGTCTTGTTAGAAGTAATCATGTGAATTTGGTATTCATTCGATATTTTGATGAGATGTATGTTGTCTTTCCTCTAGTGGTGTCATGTGAATGTCGACCAGGGGAAGGCATTGGGAAGTAATAAGTAGATGATGGGTTGCTAGAGTGACAGAAGCTTAAACCCTACTGTATGTGTTGCTTCGTAAGGGGCTGATTTGGATCCATATGTTTCATGCTATGGTTAGATTTATCTTAATTCTTCTTTTGTAGTTGCGAATGCTTGTGAGAGGGGTTAATGATAAATAGGAGGATTGTGGAAGTAAGGGAAGCACCCAAGCACCAGTCCACCCACATATTAAATTACCAAAGTAACGAACGCGAATAATATGAGCATGATGAAAACTAACTTGACAACAATTCCCATGTGTCCTCGGGAGCGCTTTGCTTTATATAAGAGTTTGTCCAGGCTTGTCCTTTGCTACAAAAAGGATTGGGCCACCTTGTTGCACCTTGTTTACTTTTGTTACTTGTTACCCATTATGAATTATCTCATCACACAACTATCTATTACCGATAATTTCAGTGCTTGCAGAGAATACCTTGTTGAAAACCGCTTGTCATTTCCTTTTGCTCCTGGTTGGGATCAACACTCTTACCTATCGAAAGGACTACGATAGATCCCCTATGCCTGTGGGTCATCAAGAATCTTTTCTGACGCTGTTGCCGGGAAGTATATCGCCTTTGGTAAGTGTAATTTGGTAAGGAAACATTTATATAGTGTGCTGAAATTTACTCTCACTTGTTACTATGGAAAATAATCCTTTGAGGGGCTTGTTCGGGGTATCTTTACCTCGAACAGAAGAGCAAAGAGTTGTTCCTCAACCTACTACACCTACTGAAAATATTTATTACGAAATTCCTTCGGGTATGATAGAGAAACTGCTAACTAATCCTTATGTAGGCACTACAAAGAAAAGACACATCCGTGACATTTTTGGCTGAATGAATTTTTTTATGTCATACTTATGACACTTCTATGACGATAATTGTGACAAAACCCGGTATCATCATAGATGTGGTGGGCTCCTACTTCTATGACAAAAAATCATGACAGAAACTGGGCTTTTCGTCCTGGGCGCTGGAGACGCAGCTGCATGACATTCGTTGGGCCGTCCATGATGGAAAAAACTGTGGTAGAAGCGAGTGCGAGGAAAATATCGGGGTGTTCCCAGTTACGGTGGGTGGTCAGGGCCGAGTGATGCACGGAGGTTTGCGTGTTTCTCTCGTACACGCATGCGCGTGGGTGCGAGGCGTTGGGCTCTAACTGAACCCGAGTGAGGATTCTTTCGCTATTGCTGCTAACTGAAGCTGATCTGGATGAATAGTGAGCGTTGCTAAGGGGGTTTGGATGAACAGTTCCCGGTGGGGGTGGATGAACAGGACCCCTTGGTGTTGCCTCTAGATGAACAGGACCCCAATCGATCGAGCCGGTTGGGGCTGGATGAACAGGGCCCCATGGAGGGTTGGATGAACAGGACGACCCCGTGGAGGGCTGGATGATCAGTAGACGGTGGAGGGTTGGATGAACAGTAGCCCATGGAGGGGTGGTTGAACAGGAGCCCGTGGACAGGGCTGGTTGAATAGTAGCCGGTGGAGTAGCGTGCGGTGGAGGCTGGATGAACAGGAGCCCGTGGATGAACAGTCGCAGGTGGAGGCTGGAGGAGGTCGACGGTGGATGAACAGTAGCCCGTGGAGGCCGGAGGAGGTCGACAGTGGAGATGAACAGTATCTCGTGGAGTCCCGTTTTGCGGTACGCCACACCCCTCCCGGTGAACAGGACCCCCGTTTCGACCGTAGCGCTCCAACACAAGTCCGTTTCCTCCATTTTGCGGTACGCTACACCCCTCCCGATCAACAGGACCCCGTTTCGACTGTAGGAGGTCCAAGACAAGTCCGTTTCCTCCATTTTGCAGTACGCCACACCCCTCCCGATCAACAGGGCCCCATTTCGACCGTAGGAGGTCCAACACAAGTCCGTTTCCTCTGTTTTGCGGTATGCCAGACCCCTCCCGATGAATAGGATCCTGTTTCGAACATGGCCGGTCAAACACAAGATCGTTTCCTCCGTTCTGTGGTACGCCAGGCATCGTTTCCATCAGCTGTTCCGTCCAAGCCGGTTGGCTCCCACATGTTCTGTTGCCTCCCGATGAACACGACGCATTCTGTTGCCTCCCCATGAACACAACGATGACACAGTTTCTCCGTTCCGACCCAGCCATGTACACTAGCCCTGGCCGTACATATGCGTGAGTAGGCGTCCGAGACCCCGCCCGTATGTACGTACGTGGTCTTATTTTCTTTCTTGCACACTGGCGGTTGTACATACATGTACATGCTAGGTGCGCCTCTACTACGACACGTGCACGCCTCTACATCGACCAGTATGTACGTATACGCTCGCGACCAGAATGACAACGCTACATATGCTTCGACCATGTGGGTCCCGACTATCAGGCACTTGCTTGCGTGCGAAGATGTAGCTAGTGGGTCCCAGCAGTTAGGGGGGTGAATCGTTTTTTCTTGCCTAGATGCACTTCCTTGCGTGCGAAGATGTAGCTGGTGGGTCCCAGCAGTCAGGGGGGAAACGTTTTTTCGTGAAATATAGTGGCCCGTCCGGTGGGTCCCCGCTGTCAGGTGGAGGAATAATTATTTTGCGCGTAATAAGGAGGCACTTCCTTGCGGCTGCCGTGGACCCAGCTGTCAGCCTCTCCACGTACAGTACTCTTCCGATGGAAGTCGGTCATTGATCACATTGACCACGCCGCGCCGAGAGCACCATGGCGGTGGACGACGACGAGGCCTAGGAAGGGGACGACATGGATCCGGGGAAGACGCGGCAGTGGATGCCCACGCGGAGAGGAGTACAAGGTTTCACTGGTTCGGCTGCGGTGTGAGGCTGTCGTCGCCGCAGAATAACAGGGGGTGTGGGTGAGTGGAGGGATGGCCTGGCCAGCGGTGGGAGTAGTAGGGGCGGTGAGGCCTCCGCGGCAGCACAGCCGGCCACGAGAGGCAGGAGCAGGCGGCACGACCGGTGCTGCTTTGGCGGCTAGAGCAAGAAGACCAGAGGTTGAAGAAGCACAACGGCCGTTGGATGGACATCATACGGTCACTGCATCTAGAATCGTTTATATTGACTAAGTTGACAAAGCCCTTGGTACGCGTCAACTTACTTGGCCCACAGGCCAGCTTCCGAAATGGTGCACCCCGGATGTCATGGGGAGGAATCATTTTTTGGGCAGGTGAAGCTAGAATATCCGAGATTGAAGAAGAAGCACGACATCCGTTGGATGGACATCCAATGGCCACTGCTGCTAGAACCGTGTGTTGACTATAAGTTAACAAAGCCTTGCATATGTGTCAACTCTCTTTTTTTAGGGGACGCGTCAACTTAGTAAGGCCACAAGTGTGTGGCAGAGAACTTATAGCCCATTTGAGATTTGTAAGAATGTGCAGCCCATTTTTGAATTCTAATGGAATTTACTACAGCCCATTTACAGTTTGTTAAAAGTATAGCCCATTTCAACCAATCGTTCAAAACAGAATTCAATAAAATTTCCCACATTTTGATGGGATCCGAAATATTTTTATCCCGAAATTTCTAGTCAGATTAAATACAATTTCAATATAAATTTATATTACGTAAAAATCCAACGAAACATTGCGCTCGCAACAATTAATGAAATTAAAATTTTCAATATCCAAAAATAATATTTTATATAGTAATTACGTGTTTGGTGCACTTTTTTATAGTTACTGCCCAATTTTTATAATTACATCCCATTTATTATTTCTTAAATCCCATTTTATTGTTAAGCCTAATGCATCCCTCCTAGGAAAGATTTGCAGCCAGCGGGACGGAGAATAACAACTTGACCTTGCCTGGGTATTCCTAAAAAAAGTATAGCTGGGCTAGCCATTTTCAACTTGAAAAAAATTAATATCTAGGCTGGATATCTGGCCTGGGCTAGACGGGCCACAGCCCGCCCAGTTAATACCTGCAGCGATGTTTTCGTTGTTATTCAGAGGAGAAAAATTAATATCTGGGCTGAACATCGCTCAAGAAAAACTCTGCAGTGCTCACATCTCAAAAACACAAATACTGCTCGAGCTGCTTGGTGCTAGCTGTCGGCCGCTTCTTGTGATATTCTCTCGTTTATTGACTACATAGGTTGACAATATGTGTGGGACCGAGATGTCAGGAAACCAGGAGGAAGCAAAAAAAATTATAGTTTTATATAATAAGGAGGCACTTGCGTACGTGCGGCTATGGCCCTGGTGGGTCCCCACTGTCATTCTCTCCAAGTAAAGTCATCTTCTCATCCTCATGTCTGTTGACCATGTTGACAACGCGAGACGGCGG
The DNA here is from genome assembly GCF_002162155.2 of Triticum dicoccoides. Lineage (NCBI taxonomy): Eukaryota > Viridiplantae > Streptophyta > Magnoliopsida > Poales > Poaceae > Triticum > Triticum dicoccoides. Next base: position 147,174,991 of record NC_041387.1, on the reverse strand, counting down.
CACCACGGCGAGTGTAACAACTCGAAGGACGATGGAGAGGGCCTTGCGGGCCCTATGGATTGTCTGATACAGTGCCCGCTGCTCAGTCAGGAAGCCAGGATCATAGGGCCACATGTCCGCGACGGTATTATTGTTCACTTGTTCACCAGTGCTCGTTGAGGAGATGGAGGTTGCATCACAGGTCCTCCTGTGCTAGTAGCTCCTCCGCCATTAGAGCGTCGAAGTGCGGCCGCACCTGCTCTATGGTGAACACGGCATGAATCGGCTTGGACAGTGGTGCCGACTCCTGGTCGGAAGCTATGTCCATCGTCTCATTGTCGTCGCTCAGCTCGGCGAGCTCGCTGGTGAGCCAGCATGTCCGGCTGCTGGACCGACCCGCTGCCAAGCACGAGGCCGACTGCCCTGGCCCACCCAGACCGCCTCCCTCGCCCGCACGTGCTTTCTGCCCGAAACGGTCAGCACCGCCCGCCTCGCTTCCTTGTGCAGGCGATTGCTCCATCTTCAAACGACACAACTGTCGCCCGTCCGCCCGTCTACCACCCACATTAATGATACGCGGTTGCCAAGGCGGCTACTCCAGCGCCACACGTCCATCCCTCCGCCCCCACCATTGCTATATAAATTGCTGCGCCGGCCATAGCCGCAGTCATCCGCATCTGTTCCCTTTCTCCTGTCCACACCACTACTGCCCACCATGGATTCCTCGCGCTCCAGCGCTCTTCGGGACGGGCGGATGACATACCACAAGGAGATGGCAGCCATTGCTGCCGACTGGCTGGCCGGCAGCCAGCCTGAGGACAATGACGTCCCAAGGGAGAACATGGTAGTCGACGATCCGGCGCCAACCCCCTCCTCCGCGCCATCCTCGCCAGTGCATTGCACCTTGACCATCGGTGAGGCCCGTGCCCAATATATGAACACGGTGAGGCAGAAGCATGAGAAGCAGCTCCGGGAGGCGCATGCCGACACCGCCTAAAACCACCATCTCCTCCAGGAGCACCTGCAGGCGGAGGAGCAGATCGCCATGGAGCGGGCGGAGCAGGAGGCACTGCTCGACTCATACCGCTCCGCCCACGAGGGCCGCCTCGAGCGATGGCGGTACCGCATGCGGGTGGCGGAGGTTGTGTCCGCCTACAAAGAGGGCGATGAAGCGGGCGAGGCGCTATTTGGCGAGACCAAGGACAAGGCAGAGGACAATGCCAGCTTCGACAAGTCCCCGCTCCGCTGGCGTCGATGAGGCCCCGCTCCACCGAGGCGCTGCCCGCTGGCAATGAGACAGAGGACACCGCCGGCTCCGCCGAGGCCCCGCCCCGCCGGCACCGAGGCGGAGGCCCTACTCCGTCGAGGCCCCGCCCCGCTGCCAATGAGGGAGCGCCACACGAGCAAGAGTAGAAAACAAGGACATTGCTTCTACTTAACTGCTCGTGCAGTTGGCTGACTGACACGTGGGCCCAACAGGCGTCTGGGCCACATGTCAGTTTCGCAACTGCACTGCAGTTAAGTCACTGAAGCTCTGTTCTGCTCAGCCGGACACAGGTGGGTAGCTTCGGTTAATTAATTATACCTCCATTGCACCCCTTTTTAGTTGAAGAATGTATGAAATGTAATGAAATCCGGCATGTTTATATGAAATCCGACCGTGTATGAATGAATTTATTTCGATTAGTTCGACTTCTTGTATCACTGGCATTGGATGAACATGCAAAACAATATGTACTAGCATTATTCCCAGGGTGATCACCTCGTTTGCAGCAGTTTCACATGTACTCCCTCCGGTCCTTTCTAGTCTACATACAAGTTTTGTCTGCAATCAAAGTATCTCTACTTTGACCAATCTTATAGAAAAAAGTATGCACTTTCACAATGTGCAAAGTAAAAAGGAATAGAAGGAGTACAAAGAGTTTGAGCAGCTTTTTAGCGTTCATGTACATTGCAATCAAACACACAGGCCTGGCAATTCATAGAGAACATTCAAAACAATTGATGATTATGCATCTCAGCGGTTCACATGTCAGAGCCAATATTTACTTCACAACTAAAGAATAAAGAAAAAATTGATCGACGCTGCTGACAGCAAAGGGTGTCCCAATCGAAAATATCAAACGCATGTCTTCTTGCTAAAATGAATGAGCAAAACTTGACAAGGTTGTCCCATTCCAAAATATCAAATGCCTACGATTGTGGAATGGGCAGGGTTTGCCATCAATTCGGACATTGACATGGCACATCGTGCTAAATAAACCAGCTGTTCTTTTTGTGCAGTTCCACCAAAATCAACCAAATTCGCGGGTAGGTTGTATGATTTCACCCTTATATGTTGCAACGCCTTGAACTTATGGGCACCTCCTTTCATGTGGTGGAAATGAATGATTCCATGTATTCATGAACATTTTGTGCAGTTCCCATTGAAATCAAGATGATCACCCCTGTTTGCACAAATACAAAAAAGGTGATTAGTACAAATCAAACTGTACTATGAATTGACAGTTTAAGCAGGCACCTACATGGTCCATGTATAGCATACTTTTAGAAAAATGGAACTCACCGGAAAGAATACTAGAACAACATTGTACTCGCGCATCACAGCAAGAAAATGGAGATTTGTCAGTCCTTCTGAGCTGAAGTTAGTTTGGTCTTGTGGGGAGTAATGTAACCATCCTTCAACTGCTCCTTCTGATGAGAAGATAGACATGGCTTCTTCATCCTGGCATAATCGGAACTAGTCACTTCACGTACTCCATATTCTTCTTCAGAGGATGATGATCCTGTTGTGCAAAGACAAGAGGACAACTAAATGCTAGCATCCCTATTTGCTTGAAAAAACTAGAGGAAATATTTAAAACAGCACAGATGAAGCACTTCTCAAGGACAATACTACTTTTTCATGACAGTATCTAAATAGTAGCACAACACCAATAGAGATGACAAAGCTCAATCATATGGATGAAATCAGTGGGCGAGTACCAACCTTTGTCAGGAGGCTTATTGTGTAGAGCATACAGATGAAGCACTTCTCTGGAACCATCTGCTGCTATCTACTGTGGTGGCCATGCTTACTATATACTCCTCGATTAGTTTAATGTTTCCAACATCTTCTTGTGCAGTTCCACTAAAATATATGGTATCTTCAAAGAAGATCCCTGTTTGCACAAGTAGAGATAATTACGTATTACATTTAGAGTGGAATCAAATCAGTGGCAAAACAATTGCTCGTTCCAACCATAGCAATAAATTAAGATGCAAAACTATATCATTACTTGTGTCATCACAGTTCCGCTGCTTCATTACAGCATCTGGAGTTGATTTTTGTTTTTCTTCCGCTTGTTCTTCCCCTTCATCACTTGGTTCAATAACACACAAGCTTCGCCTTCAATGTAAGATTTGGCATGTCAATTAGGGAGCACAAGTACAGCACTAAACAATGACATTAATTTTCTGATGGAAGTGGCAAAATACAGGCCAACAGTTGTGAAATATCCTTATCTTACCTCAATGAGATATTGCGGTGCACATACAGATTGGAAGTCTAGTCTCCATTTGTGCAGTTCACTAAAATCAGGCAACATTACCGTACAAGTAGCACAACATATGAAAGCACACTGCAGAATCATGTGAAAGAAGGCTAGTACTGACCTCTCATGATGCAGAATTCAAACAACTCACAAGAAGAAGATCTGAACAAATTTGCCAACACGGATAGGAAGTAAGATCTCCTCTTGTGCAGTTCCACTAGGATCAAGCAATCAAGCAACATTGTCGGTATGACATTTTGGTTGAACTGCACAAAACACTCTTAAAACAAAAGTGTTTTGTGCAGTGCAACAACAGGTCACAATGGCAACGAGGTGAAGTAGATAACCCTGTTTACACAAAGGTGCAAAGGAAACAAATGGTGGATGATAGAGAAGCCAACAAAAAGAAGCATCTACCTTATCTAATTGGGAAAGAAAGCAAGACAGTAGCATTTCTCAAACGGTGGGATTGATTAATACTAACAAAGAGATTATATTAACAATAAAATTCGTTAAACATGTAATTTGCTTTTAACTATGGCATTGCATCAATTTTCCAGCAGCATTATTAGAGGGTGTTTGTTTACAGGGACATTTTGGTATAGGGACTAAAAAAACTCCGTGTTAGTCCCATCTAAACCAAACAGGAGGGACTTTTAGGGACTAAAAGTGGGCATTTGGGACTAAAGAAAGAAGACCCCGAGGGAGAGTCTTTTTGGGACTTTTTCCAACAGTTGCCCCTGCCACGCATCGCACCTTGTCTCTATTAGTTCATTACTAGGGGTAACATGGTCTTTTAGCATGCCATTTAATAACCTCTAGTCCATGTTTAGTCCCTGGAACCAAGCAGGTAGGGACTAGGGAGTTTTTAACCAAACACGACCTTAGATTAACAACAGCTAAAGAGTTGCACGAGATAGTGGATGCACTAGCACCATGTGCATCTATCGATGGACTAGGGTGATGCACAGTCTATTGCAACAAAGAACAAACAACCTAGGAGCATATTTGTGTTGGTCCCAGTTTTGTTATCTTTAGACACCTTTCCCTATGTGAGCGCAGCAAATCTAGTCATGCTCAAACTCTACAGCCTTGTCCCCCGAAGCAAAAGATCAGTTCGCTACAGATGTGTGTACTACGTTTGTCATTGTTTTCCCTTTTCGACCAACGTAGATGCTGGATAGCCAGTCTGTACTAGTACTTTCCCCCTTCCTTTCCTCTTTGAACCACGTCCTAGATTTATGCTATACAACTTTCCCCACTACTTTCCCCCATTCCTTTCCTCTTTGAACCACGTCTTAGATTCATGTGATACAACTTTCCCCGCTACTTTCCTCCTTCCTTTACTTTTTGAACCACGTCCTAGATTCATGCTATACAACTTCTCCCACTACTTTCCCCCATTCCTTTCCTCTTTGAACCACGTCCTAGATTCATGGTATACAACTTTCCCCACTACTTTCCTGTTTGATCCAACACCTAGATTCGAGTGCAGAAGCAGAAAAAGCCCACATGCAACTAGAGCAATGCATGTGGAATAAGTAAATTATACCTTAAGGTTCTTGGGGTGTGGTTCGGTGGGCGACCGGAGGCCGTTCGGCCCACACTATGTACGGCGGCGAAGAAGAAGGGGTCGGAGGCCCTCCCATGCCGCCGCTGGGTAAAAGTGAACAGTTGTGCCGGTAGTGGATTTCCTCCCTCGCCGATGGCGATAGCATTAAGCCTCCTTCCCTTCCCGGCGGACGGATCCTGCCGGCTCTTTGACCAGCAGTGAGGGGAGAGAGAGGGGCCAACGAAGTCTTGTTTAGATCTGGAGAGGGTGAGAGAGTGTGAAGAGACAACTATAAGCGCTAAGGCTCCAGCGTGTATATATATACTTGAGAGAGTGTGTGAAGAGTGCAAACCCTAGAAAACAAGCGCCGAGGCTGCAGCTTATACGTGATGAGGTGATTATACAGTCACTACAAGATTGTATAGCTCTGTATCCATCCATTTTGACCAGTCAAAGAATCCTCCTGGCACAAATTATGCTCAAGTTTAGTTATTGAACCCGAGACCTCAAGTTTGATGAGCGAACAGGCTAACCGGCCACACAACCCTCCCGTTACATTCAACGAGAGGAAAATAACCTTTTATACATTCCTGCATTCATGTGACAAGCATGCCGTGTTTTTTGTGTATGGGAGTCATTGGGATTTAAATCATAATCATGTCATGTGGCTTTGGTGGTAAGACTATCCAAAGTGGTGCAGAAATAATGCAGCCTTAGTCACCTTACCTCTCTCCACGTAGTACGTTGGGTCCCACCAGTCAGAGGGTGAAACAAACAAATTAATAAGAAAAATTAGAAGCACCAGCGGTGTATCTTACCTCACACATCTCGCTACTGCTCGGGAACACTGTCCAATTGATCCCTATGTTCGCTCACGTACTATTTTAAGTGAATCCTTATTATAACATGCACACACTTTTGGGCACTTGTATTCGACCTAAGTCAGTGTGCCACCCTATATCGTACTACTCCCTCCGTCTAGGTGTAATAAGTCACGTTAGAAGGTGCAGCGGGACCAAGGTGCAAGCAGATTGGAGAAGGAGAAACTTGACCGGTCATTCCTCCAAACAAAGCCCTGATTTCTATCTCTAAACGCAACAATTAATCCAAACAACTAAAAGATGTCATTTTAGCTACCATGCAGGGCCACATATTAACTCGCATGCAAGCCCACTTTGATTTCTTGACTGATCAACGCGTAGTTGCGCTCCATGCATTGGGTTTCAGTGGGGAGATAACAAGGCAGAGTAAGGAGCGTTTGGTTACATTGCTTAGGCTGGTCATAGTGGTGAGTAACTTGGACTAGTAACATGCATATGTTAGTAGTCTATGTTACTACTATGTGAAGTTTGCCATCGGAAGCGAGCCGATCTGGCTCTCTTGAGCTAGCAAGGTTTTTCTAGCCCACCCAAGCTAGCTGGCCCACGAAAGCTAACATATTTTAACAGTTTCAAATGCCTAACCTTGCGTGGCTATGTTATAAGATGTTCTTGCTAAGGATCCAAGCGCTCCCTAAGTAACAACGCTCGCTAGCAACAAGGCCAGGAGGGGATTGAGACGCGAAGTTAATGGACGACGCCTAAACATTTTGGGAATATCTGATTTCCGTAAGATGACTTAACACCTAGACGGAGGGAGTACCACTCCTCAGTCGAGGTTTGACGGAATATTCGCCACCTCTTCTCTTCTTGTACGTACTCCATTTGTATCTCACTTCATCTGGCTTCGCACTCGCACGATTTTCCTATTCTATGAACCTGTGTGTGTGTGTGTGTGTGTGTGCGTGTGTTTAATAGCATGTGTGTGTTAGAGAGAGCGACAGGTCGACCTACTCCTATAGAGGGATGGTGTGTAGTGTATGATTTTAGCTGCGAGAGTCGATGCATCCTGTCATTTTCGGGCGTCCGGTAGGGACAGGCAAACAGCTTCCACGCCCGCTCCTGACCAGCCTGGCCTACCCAAAGCCCCTCCATCGCACGCGCGCGCTTCCCGCCTAAAACAGCCAGCGCTGCTCCAAAGAATCGGTGTCGCATTCATGCCCGGGCAGAGCGTACGCGACCTCTCACTGGCGCCTGCGTTGAAGGGAGAACCGGATTCAAGAGTGATGGTTGCTTCGTCCGTCCAACTTACTGCTGGGTCTATGTGATTTGACGGCTCATTGGTCATTATTACCGAGGTGGTAGGACTGTTGGATGCCCCACGCTTTCGGCGAAAGGAGGTACTACTAGATTACAATTTTCTCCATTCTTACAGTGGAGGAGTGCAAGAGCAGTGAAAACACGCAGGATCAGTGATTACATGGCCCACCTCACACTATCACCATATTTTCTGGACACCGTGCGACACCTAACTCTTTACATAGTACTCCCTCCGTTCCTAAATATAAGTCTTTGTAGAGATTCCACTAGGTGGACTACATACGGAACAAAATGAATGAATCTACACTTAAAATGCATCTATATACATCCGTATGTGGTTCATGGTGAAATCTCTACAAAGATTTATATTTAGGAACGGAGGAAGTACTAGTATAGTACGTATTGTAATTTATCAGCGAGATAGTACAATGCTATGAAGCTTCCAGCTTCTGTTACATGTATCTTGCGTCCAAGGTTGCCCGTTGCAACATTTCATCAAATAAAAAGGAGACTAACATGCATGCTATTGCATCTCAATGATTGACAGATCATAGCAAATATGTACTCCCTCCGTTCCAAAATAAGTGTCTCAACTTTATGCAAACTTTAGTACAAAGTTGTACTACTACTAAAGTTGACACTTATTTTGGAACAGAGGCAGCTAAAGAAAAAATGATCCATGCAGTCCCTAGCCCTTGAACCGTAAACCCTAACCAGGCTTTAATTTGCTGGCAACGTTCAAGCTTCCTAAGCAATGAAGTTTGCAACCTTTTGACCATCGGATCATTTTGTGCAGTTTCACCAAAATCGAGATGAGCATCCTTGTGGCAAAGAAATTGAAGAAGCATGATTAGAATAAGATTACTGGGACTAGTTGATGAGACATAAACTCATCACAAATACAGTACGTAGAAGCCAGTAGAGGTATGTGTGGGGCAAAGAAGTAGAGAAATATCGACATGGAGTGATGTGGGCAGCTGGAGCAGTGGTGCAAGCCGGCTGTAAAGGGAGTTGTACCTGAGGGATGTCAGGACATAGCTCAACCTTCAGAAGGGCGGCGGGAGGTGGAAACTGCCCACGTCACGGCAGTGAGAAAGGGACGAAGGCAACCTCACCGGATTTGTGAGAGAGAACGGTGGGGACCCCTGATCGGGACGTGCCGACAGTGGGTTTTTGCCGTCAGCGATGGCGACCGCATCTACACTAAGCATCCACCCCTTCCCCCGGCGGACATGATCCGCTGGGATTAGAGATGTGGCCGCAGTCGTTTTGTGCGAGAGAGTGTGAAGAGAGCAACCCCAGCAAGCAACCGTGTAGGCTGGCCCGTCCTGACTATTTATATAGTGGAGCGGTTTCCTTTTCTCTCCATATGAACCTATCATATTGCGTACGTGCCACTAAAGAAAAAAAACTTTATTTATATAGTGGTCCGGGGAAGCTGATCCACGAACACCTATGGGGACCGGCGGACCAAGCCCCTTTCGGTTCGGCGGGGGGCGGAGATCGCACGAAGAGCGGATCGAGGCGAAACACACGAGCAGTTTACCCAGCTTCGGAGCTCTCCTGAGAGATAATACTCCTACTGCTGCTTGTCTGATTGTATTGAGTTCTTGCTCGGGGGCGCTGAGTGCTACAGTACACACGAGCTGCTAACGAGACCGAGCGTGAATGTTTTCTGGTTTCGAACCGAACCCCTTCTACGTTGCGCATGGGCCTCCTTTTATATGCTCAAGGGGTCACCGACAGGTGGCAACGTAGACAAGGGCAAAAATGGAAAAGGAATTGCGGTTGGTACAACTACTTGTACAGTGTATCCTACCTAACCCTGACGGCAGGGGACAAAGGCATTAAATGCCCGTCTACGTCGCCCAAATAGTGCAAAAAGGACCATCAGGGACGCCACCGTTCGCCACGATGGCAGTCTTGTCAGCGTCGCTTGCCACCGCGCACCGCTGGCTGCACAGCCTCTTGCCACGCGCGCCTGCAAAGACCCCAGGGCGACACGTTGGTGGATGTGCTGGAGCGCGGGTACAGAGTGGTAGCTTGCCGCGGCAAGCGCCTTGCCGCGGTTGTTGTCTTGTCGCGCCCGGAAGCTTGTCGCTCACCGGGCCTTGCCGGGACGCGTGGCGCGTCGCGGCAAGTTCCTTGCGATGCCTTGGTTGGCCTTCCCGGCAAGCTCCTCTTGCCGGGGCCTTGTCTCCTTGGCTTAAATACTTTGTTCTTGAATTGCTCCAAAGGAACCACGGAGGACCTTGGCGGTTGCCCGGCAAGCCTTGCCGCGGTGTGCTGCAACTGCCCGTGCACAAGTTCGGGATACTAGGGTACCCCTACTCTAGTACACCGACAGGAGCCCCCGGGCCTGGGCCACACACGGTGCCGAGCGCTGTTGGGCCAGGCCCAAAATAGGGCATGGGCATGCACGGCCTGGGTTACGCCGTATCTTACTTCGTATCCACCGCGCCCTCCCCCAACGGCACGCGTCGAATGCGGCGTCGTGGGAGAGATCGTGGGTGGTTTCTTTATTCGGAAAGGCGGAATGTCCGCCCCCTCCCTCTTTATAAGCAGGGGAAACAGGGGCAGTTCGCCCATCTCGTCGGTTGCTACTCCAATCTCGGAAATCTCCGCCGCTCCCCCCTTCTTCTCAAAGCCGAAAGAGAACAGTGCGCCGCCGCCCCATTGCCACCAGCACCACCAACGCTGTCGATCTCCCCCACCACCTCCGCCATGGCTCCAAAAGCCGACAAGGGGAAGGGCGTGAAATCGGTCGAGGCGCAGCGGCTCGCGGCGCTGCGAAAGGAGCGGGCCATCTTCCCCCCTCAGCTTGCCGTGAAGGAGCTGAGGGAGTACTACTACCTCTTCTGGTCGACGGAGACGCGAGCGCATCCGCGCACGAAGGTACTCCCGGCTGCCGCTTCGGAACTGGCTCCGAACGGATACCCCTTCTTTGCGCTGTTCTTCTACTGCGGGCTCTGCCCGCCCTTCTCTGAATTTTTCTGTGACATCATGAACACCTACGGGTTCCGCCTCCTTGACTCCACCCCGACGCTGTTCTGACCATGGCAGTTTTCGCACATCTCTGCGAAAACTTTGTCGGAGTCCATCCAAACGTAGCTCTTTTTCGCCACTTCTTTATGCCCCGAGTCGAGAGAGGAGAGCCTTTATCCGGCGGAATCGCCTGGATCTCGAGAGTCGGCAAGAAGGAAGCTTATCTGGAGGGAGAGCTCCGCAGCAAGTGGGAGGAATGGAGAGCAGAGTGGTGCTTGATTGTCGAGGAGAACCCGCAGCCATTTACCGCCCTGCGACAAGCCCCAATAGCGCGCGACAAGGATTGGAGCAACGTGGCCCCGGAAGACGATAGGCTGAAGATTGCCGTCATCCGGATCTTACGCCTCAGGCTTGCCGGGCTCACCGTAGGCGCCTTTGGCGCAGATTTCCTTTGCCGCCGCATCGCCCCCCTTCAGGAGAGGAGGAGACCCGCCTGGGAGTTCCAGAACTCGGCGGATATCATGAGGCTGCGCCCGGGCCTCAACTTCAACTTCACTGTCCTGGAGCTGGACGAGATGCTCGTGGAACTGTTCAAGCGCGATCCTCAACATCCATTCATGTTGCCGAGGGGTGTCGTTCCGTTATGCAACAACTCCTTGCTCGACCGCATCCGTGCAATGATGCCGCTGTGCGACTCACATGGAATCGTCCCAACCTGGCAAGAGCCTACGGACGACGTCATGCGGGATTTCTTTGACGGCTTGGTAGAAGTGCCGGTCCGCTCCGACGAACAGAAGAGCCTCACCCGCGACACCACCGATGCGGAGATGCAGCGCATCGCCACTAGGCTGGAAGAGGCGGCAGCAGCCGCTGCCGCAGGTGAGTTTGGATTCACCGTGGAGGAGGCAGAGGCAACAGAGGCGGCAAGCCTTGTCGAGCGAGAGGAGTTTGCCGGCGAGGAAGAGCTTGTCGGGCCTGAAGCTGAGTCGAGCGAGCCCGCCGAGGGCGCGAGCGACTCGTTGAAGATCGGCTCCTCCTCCTCCCCACCTTCAGCCAGCTCGCCGCAAGCGGAGCCCCCAGCTCCACCAAGAAGGCGTCTCCGCAAGGCCGGGGACGTAGTGGGGCGGCAGGCGAATCAACAGCCGCCGTGCCGCGCGACACGCTCTACCGCGGCAAGCACTGTTGCCGCGGGAGCACCTCACTCCGCGGCGGCAACTGGAGCGGGGTCTTCCCGGTCCACCGCTACTGCGCCTGCCAAGCGGACAAGGGAAACTACTCCTTCGCCTCGTCGCACTGGAGGCGAGCCGGACTTCAATCTCTCCGCGCTCAGCTCCGACGAGGAAGAAGAAGAGTAAGATTCTTTGCCGTGTTTGTAGTTCTTCAATTCTTGCTGTTTTGCCTTGTATCTGATTTGCTTTACTCCGAACCCATCCCTTTTCAGGACTCTGGCACAGAGAGCGGCAAAGAGAGCCAAGGTCCCGGTGATTGTCATCGAGGACGAACCCACCGCGACAGCAGAGGGCGTGTCCGAGACTATCTTGTCGGACCCGGCAACTTTTCCCCAAAGCAGCCCCCAGCGCAGCCCCCAGCGTGAGTACATAGTTTACTTCCTGCCATCAGGCGCGCATGGTTGCTCTTTCTTTGCTGATATCTGACTGTTGGTTTGTGTAGGAGCAGAGCAGCCCCACCAGGAGGGCCCGGAAGCCGCTCCCGAAATGCCATCTGCTTCGACTACACCGCCAAGGGAGGATTCCCCGGCAAGGGAGCGTTCTCCGGCAAGGGATAGTTCTCCGGCAAGGGACAGCACTGGCGACCCCCCGATGGTTGAGACCATGACCGCAGATCCTAGCACAGGTAATCCTCTTGCTTGAAAACTTCCCTTGGGTTCTTCTTCTTCTGATTTTTTTGGATATTTGTTTGACTTTTCTCCCCTCTTCGGTCGTCAGATCCATCTGCTACGGATCCGATGGAAACCGAGGTCGCCGGCGAGGAGAACGCACGCAACAACACTGACGACGCCGTTGCCACCGAAGGAGAAGCCGGCGCTGATGATCCCGCCGGCGAAGAGGCCGCCAAAGCTGCCACCGCAGAAGCTGGCGAGGGATCCGGCAATCGCACTGACGGCCCCGAGGCCGCAGGAGCGCCAGGCGTTGCGTCGACCACCGATCCCTCCGCCGCTGCTGCAGCGCCAGGCTCCGAAGAGCCCCAGCCCGGCGCCTATTTGAAGGCCGGCGACGGCATCTTCATCAAGCTCCCCTGGGCGTCAAGCTCCAGGGCGCCGGTCGAAGGAGAGATTTTGGATGGAGAGGTGCTCGCCTTCGCCGGGCTGACGCTGGTCGATGCGCCAAGCAGCAGCAGCGATGAGCCTGAAGAGGAGCGGCTGCTTCGGAAGCTGTTGTCGCTGTACCGCGCCCGACAAGCCAAGCTGGAATCCCGAGAAGCGCTTGTCGCGAGGGCGGGAGTGGACATTGAGAAGCGCGCTGAGGAGCTCCGGGGTCTCAGGCAGGAAACTCTCCGATCCCTGGCAGAGGAGCGGGAGCAGGTCGCCGAGGAGCGGAAATCCTTCCTCCTCGAGAAGGCTGAGGTTGAAGAGCAACAGCGGCTCGCTGCCGAGAAGCTATCTGCGCAGGAAGGCGAATTGGCGCAGCGCAAGGTCAACCTTGACAGCCACGAGGAGGAGCTTGCCGCGCGTGAGCAAGCAATTGGCGGGGCTCTCAAGGAAGCAAAGGATGCTGCCGCAGCTGCCGAGGCCGCCAAGAAGGAGCTGGAGACGAAGATGGCGCAGCTGGAGGCCGATCTCAAGGCGAGCGGCGAGGAGCTTGCCGCGCTCAAGCGTGAGCGCGAGAAGGACGTCGCCGCTCATGGCGAGCTGCAGGCTCGTCTTGCTGAGAGGAGGAAAGAGCTTAGCGCCGCCAAGGACTCCAACACATATCTTGAGTTGAAGCTGGCCACCTTGACCAAGACGCTGGACGGCGCCAGGGAGTAGGAGGTGGCCTTGAAGGAGAAGATCAAGGCCGACGAGGCGCTGCTAGCGAGTGCTGCTGCCGCCCAGAATGCTTTTAGGGAGACTGTGGAGCACTGGACCGAGGGTCTGGTGAATGTTGCCGCAGCCATCGACGGGGAGCTGGCGCAGCTGGGGATGGAGGATCTCGGGTACTCCTCCGATGAGCACCTCCAACCCAGCCGTTCACCGCCCTGCGCCAAACCCCAGCAGTGCGTGGCAATGATTGGAGCGCCCTGTCCATGGACGACGACAAGCTGAAGATCGCCACCACCCGGATCTTGCGCCTCAGGCTTGCCGGGTTGACTGTAGGAGCTGTCGGCGCAGACTTCCTTCACCGCCGCATCGCCCCTCTGCAGGCGAGGGGGAGACCTGCCTGGGAATTTGGAGGCCCGGCAGATATTATGAGGTTGCGCCCAGGCCTCAACTTCAGCCCTCCAGCGACTCCGGGAGAAGATCCCAAAGCAGCTGGCCGACGAGCCGTGCAAGATCTGCACAGGAGTTCTTCAAAAGGTGCTGGTGAAGGTGGCCTTCCGCAACCCAGGCCTCAACCTCACCAACGTCCTCAGGTCCCTGCCACCGGACGCTGATCTGGAAGCACTCAAGGCCCTTGTCGCACCCATTGTGGACAAGGTGAGCGAGATCAAGAGGGTTGAGGGCGATCGCGTAGATTAGGCCGCCCGTTTTCTCTTTTTCTTGTCGCTGCTGGTCATGTTATAAGAACAATCTATTAGAGCTGCGACAAGCTATCTTGTAATGTAACTCTATTTTGGGTAGAGATTGCTGTGTTATTTCCTTTACTTGATTCCTTCCTTTGTATGTTTTTGCCCTACGCTTTTCGGGAACTTGTCGGCGCAGGCACCTTAGCCGCGAGCGCTGAGTGCGGGACATCAGCAGCCTGCTGGCGGTGCCGCTTCCGACAAGAAACCTTGTCGCAACTAGTCACAGCTCACTTAAGTTGTTGAGCGGACTCGAAAAAAAGTAAGAGCGCAACTAGCTACGAGTTGGTTCCTCTGCGCACAGGTTTTCCATACAAAGTACGGTCGTTCGAGGAAGATAACTTAAAAATTTAAAACTGATTGCTCAAACTTTGGTAACTTAGCTTTTCTGTCGTTTGCTTTCCGGTAAGGCGAAACTTCCTTGCACGATGCCTGGTCCACACCATTATCTTCTCCTTTCCCCCAAGCAAACTTGTGTGCGAGGGAACCTTCCTTTCCTTTTTGAGAAAAAGAAAGAAGAGAAAATAAAGATATGGAGCCTTACGGCTCGTTATTGCTTACCGGGGGTAGGCGCTGCACAAAGTGTCAGATAACGCATGCAAAAATAAAGTACACAACATGATATTGACAAGATGTGCGGAGCACATGAGCTTTACTTATGCACGGGATCTGCGCCCGGCTTTGTACAAAGGATTACATGCAACATCGGCAAGACTTGTACAAAAGGTTGTTGCCGGAAAAGATTCCGGCAACCGCGCCCTACGGGTAAAACTTACGAAGATGCTCAATGTTCTAGGAGTTGCTCATCGGAATGCCATCTTCGGTCTCAAGGCGGACAGCGCCAGGCCTAGTGACTCGTTTCACCCGGTAAGGGCCTTCCCACTTCGGCGTCAACTTGTTGGAATTCTTGGCGGACTGAACGCGCCGAAGAACAAGGTCGCCTTCCTCGAAACTTCTGGCATTAACTTTGCGGCTATGGTAGCGGCGCAAAGCTTGCTGGTATCGAGCATCTCGTACAGTAGCCTGAAGACGGCCCTCCTCAAGGAGCAGCGCGTCATCTTGTCGCAGCTGCTCTTGCTCAAGCTCATCATAAGCGAGCACTCGAGGTGACCCGTATACGAGTTCCGTGGGGAGAACTGCCTCTGTTCCATAGACTAGAGCGAAAGGTGTCTGGCCAGTGGCTCGATTTGGTGTCGTCCTGATCGACCAAAGAACCACCGGCAGCTCCTCAATCCAGTTCTTTCCGCACCTGTGCAGCTTGTCGAAAGTCCTGGTCTTGAGCCCGCGCAGCACTTCAGTATTTGCCCTCTCCGCTTGACCGTTGCTTCTCGGATGAGCAACAGAAGCGAAGCATACCTTGGCGCCAAGATCTTGGACGTACTGCATGAAGGTGCGGCTCGTGAATTGTGTGCCGTTGTCGGTGATGATCCTATTAGGGACCCCGAAACGGCAAACAATCGACCTGAAGAACTTGACTGCTGACTGTGCTGTCACCTTCCTCACTGGTTCCACTTCCGGCCACTTTGTGAACTTGTCGATTGCAACGTACAAGTACTCAAAGCCCCCGACAACTCGGGGAAAAGGGCCGAGGATATCGAGCCCCCAGACCGAAAATGGCCAGGATAAAGGTATCGTTTGGAGAGCTTGAGCTGGCTGGTGTATCTTCTTGGAATGGAACTGGCACGCTTCACAGTTGGTTACTTGTGCAGTTGCATCCTGGAGGGCTGTTGGCCAAAAGAAACCTTGCCGGAATGCTTTGCCGGCAAGTGCTCTTGCGCCAATGTGGTGACCACATATGCCTCCATGTATCTCTGCCAACAGCTTTGTCCGTCTTCCCGGTGAATACACTTCAATTTCACACCGTTGAGTCTTCTTCTGTACAGTGCGTTGTCGACAAACTGGTACATACTTGACTGCCGGGCTACTCTTTCCGCTTCTTCTTGCTCTTCGGGAAGTTCTCCTGTCTGAAGGAAAAGGACAATCTGCTGTGCCCATGCTGGAGCTTGCGGCTCGACAACAAGGAATAAAGGCACATCTGCTGCTGCGGGAACATCTGCTTCTACGACGAGAACCTGCGGCTCAGCCGGAGCTTGATGTTCCCCGGCAAGCTTGCCGGAGCAAAACTTGTCGGGAGCGTCTGCTTCAATGGAACAAATCCTAGTGCTTCCCGGAGCAAACTGCTCCTCAGCACTCTTGGTGTTGATTTTGACGACCTTCTTGGCGGCGGCTTCGGGGAGCTCTGCCGGAAAATAGTCACCAGAAATCAACTTCCTCTTCTTGCTCTGTCCAGTTGATGGCGTTACAGATGGTCGAGTCAGCTTGAGCACAAAGATCCCTGGTTCCACAGGTAACTTAAGCGCGGCGCACTTTGACAGGCCATCGGCAATGTCGTTCTGAGCTCTTGGAACATGTTCCATCTGTAGGCCGTCAAAGTGCTCTTCTAGCTTTCTCACTTCATCAACATAGGCTTCCATCAACGGACTCTGATAATTCTTATTCACTTGGCGGACGACAAGCTGTGAGTCACCCCTAACAATGAGCATCTTGATCCCGAGGTCTGCTGCGATCCTGAGACCGGCAAGCAAACCTTCATACTCTGCAGTATTGTTCGTTGCTTGCTCCTTGGGAAAGTGCATCTGGACTACGTACTTGAGGTGCTCTCCGGTGGGTGCAACAAGTAGCACGCCCGCACCGGCGCCTTGCAGCGAGAAGGCACCATCAAAGTACATCAGCCACTCTTTGCTTGCTTCCTTAACGGGGATGCTCGTTTCTAGAATTTCTTCATCTTGTGTTGGCGTCCACTCTGCTATGAACTCTGCCAATGCTCTGCTTTGGATAGTTGAAGTGCTCTCAAACTTGAGGCCAAAGCTTGACAGTTCCAGTGCCCACTCGACGATCCTGCCTCTTGCTTCTGGATTTTGCAGTATCCTCATCAGCGGAAAACGAGTGACGACTGTGATCTCATGTGCTTGGAAGTAATGGCGCAGCTTTCTCGAGGCCATGAGAAGGCCGAAAAGCAGTTTCTGCACACTAGAATACCTTGACCTAGCCCCCTGCAGAAGGGAACTGACAAAGTAAACTGGGTGCTGCACCATTCTTTTCTGCATCTTCTCATGCGCCTGCGCAGATCCATCTTTGTCGGGACCAGAGCTTGCCGGTGAAGTCTCCTGCTTGTCGCTGGATGCATCTGCCGTGGTTGCTGGCTCATCATCCGCCTCCCTCTCCGCTACTAACGCATCACTAACCACTTGATTGGTTGTCGCTATATATAGCAGCAACTTCTCTTGTGGCTTAGGTGCGACAAGTGTTGGAGTGGAGGACAGGTATCTCTTTAAGTCCTGCAGCGCAGCCTCCGCTTCCGGAGTCCATTTCATTGGACCTACCTTTTTCAATATTTTGAAAAATGGCAGGGCGCGCTCAGCAGACCTAGAGATAAACCTGCTGAGAGCAGCTACGCAACCGGCAAGTCTTCGTACATCCTTTACGCGCTTTGGAGCTTCAATCTGCTCAATGGCCTTGATCTTCTTGGGATTGGCTTCAATTCCCCGCTGAGACACGAAGAACCCGAGAAGCTTGCCGGAGGGGACTCCAAACACGCACTTCTCGGGGTTAAGCTTGAGGTTGATCTTGCGCAGATTTGCAAAGGTTTTGTCTAAATCTTGAATCAGAGTCGCCTTGTCCTTGCTCTTGACCACTATGTCATCCATGTAGGCTTCCACATTTCTGTGTATTTGCGGCTCAAAAGCGTCGTGGACTACCCTTGCAAATGTTGAACCAGCATTCTTTAAACCGAAAGGCATCCGTACGAAACAGTATGTGCCACATGGGGTGATGAATGCGGTCTTCTCCTCATCCTCTTCCGCCATGAAGATCTGATGGTATCCTGAGTATGCATCAAGAAATGAAAGCAAGTCACATCCGGCCGTGGAGTCAACAATCTGGTCGATGCGCGGCAAGGGAAATGGGTCTTTGGGACAAGCTTTATTGACATCGGTAAAGTCGATACAAAGTCTCCATTTCCAGTTTGCCTTGCGCACGACTACAGGGTTGGCCAACCACGTAGGATGGAGCACTCCTCTGACGAGGCCTGCTGCTTCCAATTTCTTGATTTCTTCTGCGATGAATTCTTGGCACTCCACTACCTGTTTCCTGACTTTCTGCTTGACGGGCCGCGCATGAGGCCAGACGGCAAGATGGTGCTCGATTACTTTCCTGGGAACACCGGGGATGTCAGACGGTTTCCATGCAAATACGTCGACGTTTGCCCGCAGGAAAGCAACGAGCGCGCTTTCCTATTTAGGGTCGAGAGTGGCACTGATGGTGAAGGTACCACCAGGGCCATCCTCCTTGGCGGACACCTCCTTGGTCTCAGGTGGAGCTACCATTGTTTTCTTACACTTGCCGGTGGAGCTCGATGGTGCGTCCTCGATGGTAGCGCAGCACTCCGAAGAGGTGCGCTTGCCGGAGTGGGCATCAGAACTCTTGTCGGACTTGGTCTTCTTCTTCGCCCCAGGAGCTTCAACGGCAGATGACTTGCGATCTGTTGCTGCTGCTGCTTCCTGGTATATCTTGTCGGCGCAGGTAAGAGCATCCTTCTTGTCGCTAGGGACAGAGATGACACTTATCGGTCTTGGCATCTTCAGCATGTTGTATGCATAGTGAGAGGCTGTCATGAACTTGGCGAGTGCTGGACGGCCGAGTATCCCATTGTAAGGCAATGGAAAGTCAGCAACGTCAAAAGTGACCCTCTCAGTCCTGAAGTTCAACTCGCTGCCAAATGTTACCGGTAACGTGATCTTTCCCTTCGGCTTGCTCCTTCCCGGATTGATTCCTTGGAATGTGCCGGTCTCTTCGAGCTCGCTATCAGGGATCTGGAGTTTCTGGAGTACAGCGGAGGAGATCAGGTTCAAGCCGGCCGCGCCGTCAACTAGCATCTTAGTGACCTTGAGGTTGCGGATAGTTGGTGAAACCAACATTGGCAAGCACCCGACCGCAGTTATGCGATCAGGGTGGTCCTCAATATCAAAGATGATAGGCGTGCTGGACCATTTCAGGGGCTTGCGTGACTCGACGGGTGGTTCTGCCGCATTGACTTCCCGCACCCACTGCTTGAGCTGGCGGTGTGAAGTATGCAGAGAAGCACCTCCGTCAATGCATAGGACCTCTGTGGCTTTCTGGAACTCCTGCTCATCAGTCTCGTCATCATCCATATCTTCATCATCGTCGTCATCTTCATCCTTGTCGCGGCTGCGGGGAGGTCTGTCTCCTTGCCGCTGTTTGGCCTTGCCGCGGCGTCCTCCTCGGCCGGGACGTTTCTTGCCGGCTCCTCCAGCACCTTCCTGGGCTTTCTCCTTGTCGCGTCGCTCGTATTCAGCTTTTTGCTGTTCGACAAGCTGTTCGACCTTCTTGCAGCTCTGGAGGTCATGGCCCTTGGTGCGGTGGTTCTTGCAGTACTGCTTGTTGGTGCCGTCCTGCTTGTCGGCGACCGCCACAGCCTGGTAGTTGGTGCCTGCGGCAATCTCCTTGTCGGAGCTACCAGATTTTGATTTCTTGGCGCCACCTCCGTTGCCGGACTTCTCAACGACTAGCACATCTCTGCCTTTCTTCTTCCTGTTGTTCCGCCGCCGGTTTTTCTTTGTCGGGGCAGTCTCCTCACTATCAGATCCTCCTGCTCCTATATTCTCTCCGGGGAATTTCCTCCCTTCCTCAGCACGTGCACACTTGTCGGCCAGGGCATATAGCTCACTGACGTCTCTGATCTTACACATCACCATCTCCTCCCGCATCCTGCGGTTTCGCACGTTTTGATGGAACGCGCTGATTACCGCGGCAGGGTGGACATCTGGGATGTTGTGCTGTACACGACTGAATCTCTGAATGTACTTGCGCAGGGGCTCTCCTTCCTTCTGGGCGAGCAGATGAAGGTCGGTCTCTTGGCCATGAGGCTTGTGGCCGCCCGTAAAGGCGCCGACAAACTGATGGCATAGGTCTGCCCAGGAGGATATGGAGTTGTCCGGCAAGTGCATGAGCCAGGATCTGACATTGGGCTTGAGTACCAGCGGGAAGTAGTTGGCCAGGATCTTGTCGTCCCGCCCCCCGGCAGCTTGCACCGCGATGGTGTAGATGCTGAGGAACTCAGACGGATGCGACTTGCCGTCGTACTTCTCTGGTACATCTGGCTTGAAATTCTTCGTGCTGGGCCACTGGACTTGCCGCAGCTCACGAGTGAACGCAGGGCAACCTACCACGTACGGAAAGTCGCCTGGTTCCCCTAGCGCACGCATGTCGACAGAGGGCCCAGCGCGCCAGCCCTTTCTAGTATCCTGAACTTGTGCACGGGCAGTTGCAGCACACCGCGACAAGGCTTGCCGGGCAACCGCCAAGGTCCTCCGTGGTTCCTTTGGAGCCATTCAAGAACAAAGTATTTAAGCCAAGGAGACAAGGCCCCAGCAAGAGGAGCTTGCCGGGAAGGCCAACCAAGGCATCGCAAGGAACTTGCCGCGATGCGGCACGCGTCCCGGCAAGGCCCGATGAGCGACAAGCTTCCGGGCGCGACAAGACAACAACCGCGGCAAGGCGCTTGCCGCGGCAAGCTACCACTCTGTACCCGCGCTCCAGCACATCCACCAACGTGTCGCCCTGGGGTCTTTCCAGGCGCGCGTGGCAAGAGGCTGTGCAGCCAGTGGTGCGCGGTGGCAAGCGACGTTGACAAGACTGCCATCATGGAGAACGGTGGCGTCCCTCACGGTCCTTTTTACACTATTTGGGCGACGCAGACGGGCATTTAATGCCTTTGCCCCCTGCCGTCAGGGTTAGGTAGGACACACTGTACAAGTAGTTGTACCAACCGCAATTCCTTTTCCATTTTTGCCCTTGTCTACGTTGCCACCTGTCGGTGACCCCTTGAGCATATAAAAGGAGGCCCATGCGCAACGTAGAAGGGGTTCGAAACCAGAAAACATTCACGCTCGGTCTCGTTAGCAGCTCGTGTGTACTGTAGCACTCAGCGCCCCCGAGCAAGAACTCAATACAATCAGACAAGCTGCAGTAGGAGTATTATCTCTCCGGAGAGCTCCGAAGCTGGGTAAACTGCTCGTGTGTTTCGCCTCGATCCGCTCTTTGTGCGATCTCCGCCCCCCGCCGAACCGAAAGGGGCTCGGTCCGCCGGTCCCCATAGGTGTTCGTGGATCAGCTTCCTCGATATCTTTGGCGCGCCAGGTAGGGGGCGTCGAGGTTGTGTGAACCTGATCCGGCGTTCACATGAGCTAGATCTTCATCTTCTTCATCGACATGCCACCGAAGAAGAAGACTTCGGTGGCAGTAGTTCCGTCCACGTCGATCCCACCACCACCGGAGCAAACGAGTGGTGGGGCAGACGCCGACGGAAGAACGGACATCGACGAGGGAGCTCACGGTGCTGCCAGGTCCAAGGACAAGGCCGCGCAGACCTCGGCGTCCGTACATGTACCGCGCCCATCTCAGGAGGCGCATGATCAACAGCGTCATGGTATTCGCAGTGCCATACGTTTGTTGGACCAAGATCGAGCTGGTGGATCTCGGAGTGCTCAAGACCAGCATGCATGTCAACGTGCTGGCACGAGCGAGACACGGTCGCCTGGACGGGATACTGCTCCTTCTAACGTAGTTAGAAGTCCGAGCATATCCCGCTCCTCGCACCGTTCTCCACTGCCACCCACCACTCCAGCAGAAGCTTTGGCGCGAGCTCAACTGCTCCTGGATTACCCTCCAACGGAAGACAAGATCGATCAATGGAGGGCCACCATTCAGAGTCTCATCGGCTTCGCCAACGGCGACACTCCGCGGCAGCCGAGTGCGTCGCTGCCGCGGCAGGACTGCCAGGCACGAGCCGGTGGCGACGAAACCGGTGGGGGTGCAACCACCATGCACTCTCCACCCTGAAGGCCAAGATCGCCGACTCGCTGGATCCACCTCGACAGCGACTCACCGCATCATCAGATCCACGAGCTCGTCGCGATCAGCGCCAAGTTCTTCATGAACGACAGCAAGAAGACGCTCGTACTCGCATCGAGCATAGAAGAGAAGCGCGGCGTCAATCAGACCAGCGCGCTGGGCCCTCTATCGACATGCATGCGCCAGGGGAACCAGGCGACTTTCCGTACGCAGTAGGTTGCCCCGCGTTCACTCGTGAGCTGCGGCAAGTCCAGTGGCCCAGCACGAAGAATTTCAAGCCAGATGTACCAGAGAAGTACGACGGCAAGTCGCATCCGTCTGAGTTCCTCAGCATCTACACCATCGCGGTGCAAGCTGTCGGGGGTGGGACGACAAGATCTTGGCCAACTACTTCCCGCTGGTGCTCAAGCCCAATGTCAGATCCTGGCTCATGCACTTGCCGGACAACTCCATATCCTCCTGGGCAGACCTATGCCATCAGTTTGTCGGCGCCTTTACGGGCGGCCACAAGCCTCATGGCCAAGAGACCGACCTTCATCTGCTCGCCCAGAAGGAAGGAGAGCCCCTGCGCAAGTACATTCAGAGATTCAGCCGTGTACAGCACAACATCCCAGATGTCCACCCTGCCACGGTAATCAGCGCGTTCCATCAGAACATGTGAAACCGCAGGATGCGGGAGGAGATGGCGATGTGTAAGATCAGAGACGTCAGTGAGCTATATGCCCTGGCCGACAAGTGTGCACGTGCTGAGGAAGGGAGGAAACTCCCCAGAGAGAATATAGGAGCAGGAGGATCTGATAGTGAGGAGATTGCCCCGACAAAGAAAAACCGGCGGCGGAACAACAGGAAGAAGAAAGGCAGAGATGTGCTAGTCGTTGAGCAGTCCGGCAACGGAGGTGGTGCCAAGAAATCAAAATCTGGTAGCTCCGGCAAGGAGATTGCCGCAGGCACCAACTACCAGGCTGTGGCGGTCGCCGACAAGCAGGACGGCACCAACAAGCAGTACTGCAAGATCCACCGCACCAAGGGCCATGACCTCCAGAGCTGCAAGAAGGTCGAACAGCTTGTCGAACAGCAAAGAGCTGAATACGAGCGACGGGACAAGGAGAAAGCCCAGGACGGTGCTGGAGGAGCCGGCAAGAAACGTCCCGGCCGAGGAGGACGCCGCGGCAAGGCCAAGAAGCGGCTAGGAGACAGACCTCCCCATGGCCGCGACAAGGATGAAGATGACGACGACGATGAAGATATGGATGATGACGAGACTTATGAGCAGGAGTTCCAGAAAGCCACAGAGGTCCTATGCGTTGACGGAGGTGCTTCTCTGCATACTTCACACCACCAGCTCAAGCAGTGGGTGCGGGAAGTCAATGCGGCAGAACCACCCGTCGAGTCACGCAAGCCCCTGAAATGGTCCAGCACGCCTATCATCTTTGATATTGAGGACCACCCTGATCGCATAACTGCGGTCGGGTGCTTGCCGATGTTGGTTTCACCAACTATCCGCAACCTCAAGGTCACTAAGATGCTAGTTGACGGCGGGGCCGGCTTGAACATGATCTCCTCCGCGGTACTCCAGAAACTCCAGATCCCTGATAGCGAGCTCGAAGAGACCGGCACATTACAAGGAATCAATCCGGGAAGGAGCAAGCCGAAGGGAAAGATCACGTTACTGGTAACATTTGGCAGCGAGTTGAACTTCAGGACTGAGAGGGTCACTTTTGACGTTGCTGACTTTCCATTGCCTTACAATGGGATACTCGGCCGTCCAGCACTCGCCAAGTTCATGGCAGCCTCTCACTATGCATACAACATGCTGAAGATGCCAGGACCGATAAGTGTCATCTCTGTCCCTGGCGACAAGAAGGATGCTCTTATCTGTGCCGACAAGATATACCGAGAAGCAGCAGCAGCAACAGATTGCAAGTCACCTGCCGTTGAAGGTCCGGGGGCGAAGAAGAAGACCAAGTCCGGCAGGAGTTCTGATGCCCACTCCGGCAAGCGCACCTCTTCGGAGTGCTGTGCTACCGTCGAGGACGCACCATCGAGCTCCACCGGCAAGTGTAAGAAAACAATGGTAGCTCCACCTGAGACCAAGAAGGTGTCCGCCAAGGAGGATGGCACTGGTGGTACCTTCACCATCAGTGCCACTCTCGACCCTAAATAGGAAAGCGCGCTCATTGCTTTCCTGTGGGCGAACGTCGACGTATTTGCATGGCAACCGTCTGACATCCCCGGTGTTCCCAGGAAAGTAATCGAGCACCATCTTGCCGTCTGTCCTCATGCGCGGCCCGTCAAGCAGAAAGTCAGGAAACAGGCAGTGGAGCGCCAAGAATTCATCGCAGTAGAAATCAAGAAATTGGAAGCAGCAGGCCTCGTCAGAGGAGTGCTCCATCCTACGTGGTTGGCCAACCCCGTAGTCGTGCGCAAGGCAAACGGGAAATGGAGGCTTTGTATCGACTTTACTGATGTCAATAAAGCTTGTCCCAAAGACCCATTTCCCTTGCCGCGCATCGACCAGATTGTTGACTCCACGGCCGGATGTGACTTGCTTTCAATTCTTGATGCATACCCAGGATACTATCAGATCTTCATGGAAGAAGAGGATGAGGAGAAGACCGCATTCATCACCCCATGTGGCACATACTGTTTTGTACGGATGCCTTTCGGTTTAAAGAATGCTAGTTCAACATTTGCAAGGGTAGTCCACGACACTTTTTGAGCCGCAAATACACAGAAATGTGGAAGCCTACATGGATGACATAGTGGTCAAGAGCAAGGACAAGGCAACTCTGATTCAAGATTTAGACGAAACCTTTGCAAATCTGCGCAAGATCAACCTCAAGCTTAACCCCTAGAAGTGCGTGTTTGGAGTCCCCTTCGGTAAGCTTCTCGGGTTCTTCGTGTCTCAGCGGGGAATTGAAGCCAATCCCGACAAGATCAAGGCCATTGAGCAGATTGAAGCTCCAAAGCGCGTCAAGGATGTACGAAGACTTGCCAGTTGCGTAGCTGCTCTCAGCAGGTTTATCTCTAGGTCTGCTGAGCGCGCCCTGCCATTTTTCAAAATATTGAAAAAGGCAGGTCCAATGAAATGGACTCCGGAAGCGGAGGCTGCGCTGCAGGACTTAAAGAGATACCTGTCCTCCACTCCAACACTTGTCGCACCTAAGCCACAAGAGAAGTTGCTGCTATATATAGCGGCAACCAATCAAGTGGTTAGTGCTACGTTAGTAGCGGAGAGGGAGGCGGATGATGAGCCAGCAACCACGGCAGATGCATCCAGCGACAAGCAGGAGACTTCACCGGCAAGCTCTGGTCCCGACAAAGATGGATCTGCGCAGGCGCATGAGAAGATGCAGAAAAGAATGGTGCAGCGCCCAGTTTACTTTGTCAGTTCCCTTCCGCAGGGGGCTAGGTCAAGGTATTCTGGTGTGCAAAAATTGCTTTTCGGCCTTCTCATGGCCTCGAGAAAGCTGCGCCATTACTTCCAAGCACATGAGATCACAGTCGTCACTCGTTTTCTGCTGAAGAGGATACTGCAAAATCCAGAAGCAAGAGGCAGGATCGTCGAGTGGGCACTGGAACTGTCAAGCTTTGGCCTCAAGTTTGAGAGCACTTCAACTATCCAAAGCAGAGCATTGGCAGAGTTCATAGCAGAGTGGACGCCAACACAAGATGAAGAAATTCCAGAAACGAGCATCCCCGTTAAGGAAGCAAGCAAAGAGTGGCTGATGTACTTTGATGGTGCCTTCTCGCTGCAAGGCGCCGGTGCGGGCGTGCTACTTGTTGCACCCACCGGAGAGCACCTCAAGTACGTAGTCCAGATGCACTTTCCCAAGGAGCAAGCAACGAACAATACTGCAGAGTATGAAGGTTTGCTTGCCGGTCTCAGGATCGCAGCAGACCTCGGGATCAAGATGCTCATTGTTAGGGGTGACTCACAGCTTGTCGTCCGCCAAGTGAATAAGAATTATCAGAGTCCGTTGATGGAAGCCTATGTTGATGAAGTGAGAAAGCTAGAAGAGCACTTTGACGGCCTACAGATGGAACATGTTCCAAGAGCTCAGAACGACATTGCCGATGGCCTGTCAAAGTGCGCCGCGCTTAAGTTACCTGTGGAACCAGGGATCTTTGTGCTCAAGCTGACTCAACCATCTGTAACGCCATCAACTAGACAGAGCAAGAAGAGGAAGTTGATTTCTGGTGACTATTTTCCGGCAGAGCTCCCCGAAGCCGCCGCCAAGAAGGTCGTCAAAATCAACACCAAGAGTGCTGAGGAGCAGTTTGCTCCGGGAAGCACTAGGATTTGTTCCGTTGAAGCAGACGCTCCCGACAAGTTTTGCTCCGGCAAGCTTGCCGGGGAACATCAAGCTCCGGCTGAGCCGCAGGTTCTCGCCATAGAAGCAGATGTTCCCGTAGCAGCAGATGTGCCTTTAGTCCTTGTTGTCGAGCCGCAAGCTCCAGCATGGGCACATCAGATTGTCCTTTTCCTTCAGACAGGAGAACTTCCCGAAGAGCAAGAAGAAGCGGAAAGAGTAGCCCGGCAGTCAAGTATGTACCGGTTTGTCCACAACGCACTGTACAGAAGAAGACTCAACCGGTGTGAAATTGATGTGTATTCACCGGGAAGACGGACAAAAGCTGTTGGCAGATATACATGGAGGCATATGTGGTCACCACATTGGCGCAACAGCACTTGCCGGCAAAGCGTTCCAGCAAGGTTTCTTTTGGCCGACAGCCCTCCAGGATGCAACTGCACAAGTAACCAAGTGTGAAGCGTGCCAGTTCCATTCCAAGCAGATACACCAGCCAGCTCAAGCTCTCCAGACGATCCCTTTATCCTGGCCATTTTCGGTCCGCGGGCTCGATATCCTCGGCCCTTTTCCCCGAGCTGTCGGGGGCTTTGAGTACTTGTATGTTGCAATCGACAAGTTCACAAAGTGGCCGGAAGTGGAACCAGTGAGGAAGGTGACAGCACAGTCAGCAGTCAAGTTCTTCAGGTCGATTGTTTGCCGTTTCGGGATCCCTAACAAGATCATCACCGACAACAGCACACAATTCACGAGCCGCACCTTCATGCAGTACGTCCAAGATCTTGGCGCCAAGGTATGCTTCGCTTCTGTTGCTCATCCGAGAAGCAACGGTCAAGCGGAGAGGGCAAATGCTGAAGTGCTGCGCGGGCTCTAGACCAGGACTTTCGACAGGCTGCACAGGTGCGGAAAGAACTGGATTGAGGAGCTGCCGGTGGTTCTTTGGTCGATCAGGACGACACCAAATCGAGCCACTGGCCAGACACCTTTTGCTCTAGTCTATGGAGCAGAGGCAGTTCTCCCCACGGAACTCGTATACGGGTCACCTCGAGTGCTCGCTTATGATGAGCTTGAGCAAGAGCAGCTGCGAAAAGATGACGCGCTGCTCCTTGAGGAGGACCGTCTTCAGGCTGCTGTACGAGCTGCTCGATACCAGCAAGCTTTGCGTCGCTACCATAGCCGCAAAGTTAATGCCAGAAGTTTCGAGGAAGGCGACCTTGTTCTTCGGCGCGTTTAGTCCGCCAAGAATTCCAACAAGTTGACGCCGAAGTGGGAAGGCCCTTACCGGGTGAAACGAGTCACTAGGCCTGGCGCTGTCCGCCTTGAGACCGAAGATGGCATTCCGATGAGCAACTCCTGGAACATTGAGCATCTTCGTAAGTTTTACCCGTAGGGCGCGGTTGCCGGAATCTTTTCTGGCAACCACCTTTTGTACAAGTCTTGCCGATATTGCATGTAATCCTTTGTACAAAGCCGGGCGCAGACCCCGTGCATAAGTAAAGCTCATGTGCTCCGCACATCTTGTCAATATCATGCTATCTACTTTATTTTTGCATGCGTTATCTGACACTTTGTGCAGCGCCTACCCCCGGTAAGCAATAACGAGCCGTAAGGCTCCATATCTTTATTTTCTCTTCTTTCTTTTTCTCAAAAAGGAAAGGAAAGTTCCCTCGCACACAAGTTTGCCGGGGGGAAAGGAGAAGATAATGGTGTGGACCAGGCATCGTTCAAGGAAGTTTCGCCTTACCGGAAAGCAAACGACAGAAAAGCTAAGTTACCAAAGTTTGAGCAATCAGTTTTAAATTTTTAAGTTATCTTCCTCGAACGACCGTACTTTGTATGGAAAACCTGTGCGCAGAGGAACCAACTCATAGCTAGTTGCGCCCTTACTTTGTTTCGAGTCCGCTCAACAACTTAAGTGAGCTGCGACTAGTTGCGACAAGGTTTCTTGTCGGAAGTGGCACCGCCAGCAGGCTGCTGATGTCCCGCACTCAGCGCTCGCGGCTAAGGTGCCTGCGCCGACAAGTTCCCTAAAAGCGTAGGGCAAAAACATACAAAGGAAGGAATCAAGTAAAGGAAATAACACAGCAATCTCTACCCAAAATAGAGTTACATTACAAGATAGCTTGTCGCAGCTCTAACAGATTGTTCTTATAACATGACCAGCAGCGACAAGAAAAAGAGAAAACGGGCGGCCTAATCTACGCGATCGCCCTCAACCCTCTTGATCTCGCTCACCTTGTCCACAATGGGTGCGACAAGGGCCTTGAGCGCTTCCAGATCAGCGTCCGGTGGCAGGGACCTGAGGACGTTGGTGAGGTTGAGGCCTGGGTTGCGGAAGGCCACCTTCACCAGCACCTTTTGAAGAACTCCTGCGCAGATCTTGCGCGGCTCGTCGGCCAGCTGCTTTGGGATCTTCTCCCGGAGTCGCTGGAGGGCCGTCGCCACGCCTTTGAAGAACAAGCTGAGCTTGGCGCTTTGTTGGAGGTGCTCATCGGAGGAGTACCCGAGATCCTCCATCCCCAGCTGCGCCAGCTCCCCGTCGATGGCTGCGGCAACATTCACCAGACCCTCGGTCCAGTGCTCCACAGTCTCCCTAAAAGCATTCAGGGCGGCACCGGCACTCGCCAGCAGCGCCTCGTCGGCCTTGATCTTCTCCTTCAAGGCCACCTCCTACTCCCTGGCGCCGTCCAGCGTCTTGGTCAAGGTGGCCAGCTTCAACTCAAGATATGCGTTGGAGTCCTTGGCGGCGCTAAGCTCTTTCCTCCTCTCAGCAAGACGAGCCTGCAGCTCGCCATGAGCGGCGACGTCCTTCTCGCGCTCACGCTTGAGCGCGGCAAGCTCCTCGCCGCTCGCCTTGAGATCGGCCTCCAGCTGCGCCATCTTCGTCTCCAGCTCCTTCTTGGCGGCCTCGGCAGCTGCGGCAGCATCCTTTGCTTCCTTGAGAGCCCCGCCAATTGCTTGCTCGCGCGCGGCAAGCTCCTCCTCGTGGCTATCAAGGTTGACCTTGCTCTGCGCCAATTCGCCTTCCTGCGCAGATGGCTTCTCGGCAGCGAGCCGCTGTTGCTCTTCAACCTCAGCCTTCTCGAGGAGGAAGGCTTTCCGCTCCTCGGCGACCTGCTCCCGCTCCTCTGCCAGGGATCAGAGAGTTTCCTGCCTGAGACCCCGGAGCTCCTCAGCGCGCTTCTCAATGTCCACTCCCGCCCTCGCGACAAGCACTTCTCAGGATTCCAGCTTGGCTTGTCGGGCGTGGTACAGCGACAATAGCTTCCGAAGCAGCCGCTCCTCCTCAGGCTCATCGCTGCTGCTGCTTGGCGCGTCGACCAGCGTCAGCCCAGCGGAGGCGAGCACCTCTCCATCCAAAATCTCTCCTTCGACTGGCGCCCTGGAGCTTGATGCCCAGGGGAGCTTGATGAAGATGCCATCGCCGGCCATCAAATAGGCGCTGTGCTGGGGCTCTTCGGAGCCTAGCGCTGCAGCAGCGGCGGAGGGATCGGCGGTCGGCGCAGCGCCTGGCGCTCCTGCAGCCTTGGGGCCGTCAGTGCGATTGCCAGATCCCTCGCCAGCTTCTGCGGCGGCAGCTTTGGCGGCCTCTTCGCCGGCGGGATCATCAGCGCCGGCTTCTCCGTCGGTGGCAACAGCGTCGTCGGTGTTGTTGCGCGCGTTCTCCTCGCCGGAGAATTCTCCCTTGCCGGAGAATGCTCCCTTGCCGGGGAATCCTCCCTTGGCGGTGTAGTCGAAGCAGATGACATTTCGGGAGCGGCTTCCGGGCCCTCCTGGTGGGGCTGCTCTGCTCCTACACAAACCAACAGTCAGATATCAGCAAAGAAAGAGCAACCATGCGCGCCTGATGGCAGGAAGT
This sequence comes from Triticum dicoccoides, assembly GCF_002162155.2. NCBI lineage: Eukaryota > Viridiplantae > Streptophyta > Magnoliopsida > Poales > Poaceae > Triticum > Triticum dicoccoides. Next base: position 147,144,983 of record NC_041387.1, on the reverse strand, counting down.
AAACTATGTACTCACGCTGGGGGCTGCGCTGGGGGCTGCTTTGGGGAAAAGTTGCCGGGTCCGACAAGATAGTCTCGGACACGCCCTCTGCTGTCACGGTGGGTTCGTCCTCGATGACAATCACCGGGACCTTGGCTCTCTTTGCTGCTCTCTGGGCCAGAGTCCTGAAAAGGGATGGGTTCGGAGTAAAGCAAATCAGATACAAGGCAAAACAACAAGAATTGAAGAACTACAAACACGGCAAAGAATCTTACTCTTCTTCTTTCTCGTCGGAGCTGAGCGCGGAGAGATCAAAGTCCGGCTCGCCTCCGGTGCGACGAGGCGGAGGAGTAGTTTCCCTTGTCCGCTTGGCAGGCGCAGTAGCGGTGGACCGGGAAGACCCCGCTCCAGTTGCCGCAGCGGCGTGAGGTGCTCCCGCGACAACAGTGCTTGCCGCGGTAGAGTGTGTCGCGCGGCACGGCGGCTGTTGATTTGCCTGCCGCCCCGCTACGTCCCCGGCCTTGCGGAGACGCCTTCTTGGTGGAGCTGGGGGCTCCGCTTGCGGCGAGCTGGCTGAAGGTGGGGAGGAGGAGGAGCCGATCTTCAATGAGTCGCTCGCGCCCTCGGCGGGCTCGCTCGACTCAGCTTCAGGCCCGACAAGCTCTTCCTTGCCGGCAAACTCCTCTCGCTCGACAAGGCTTGCCGCCTCTGCTGCCTCTGCCTCCTCCACGGTGAATCCAAACTCACCCGCGGCAGCGGCTGCTGCCGCCTCTTCCAGCCTAGTGGCGATGCGCTGCATCTCCGCATCGGTGGTGTCACGGGTGAGGCTCTTCTGTTCGTCGGAGCGGACCGGCACTTCTACCAAGCCGTCAAAGAAATCCCGCACGACGTCGTCCGCAGGCTCTTGCCAGGTTGGGACGATTCCATGCGAGTCGCACAGCGGCATCATTGCACGGATGCGGTCGAGCGAGGAGTTGTTGCACAACGGAACGACACCCCTCGGCAACATGAATGGATGTTGAGGATCGCGCTTGAACAGTTCTAGGAGCATCGCGTCCAGCTCCAGGACAGTGAAGTTGAAGTTGAGGCCCAGGCGCAGCCTCATGATATCCACCAAGTTCTGGAACTCCCAGGCGGGTCTCCTCCTCTCCTGCAGGGGGGCGATGCGGCGGCGAAGGAAATCTGCGCCAACGACGCCTACGGTGAGCCCGGCAAGCCTGAGGCGTAAGATCCGGATGACGGCAATCTTCAGCCTATCGTCTTCCGGGGCCACGTTGCTCCAATCGTTGCTGCGCGCTATTGGGGCTTGTTGCAGGGCGGTAAATGGCTGCGGGTTCTCCTCGACAATCAAGCACCACTCTGCTCTCCATTCCTCCCACTTGCTGTGGAGCTCTCCCTCCAGATAAGCTTCCTTCTTGCCGACTCTCGAGATCCAGGCGATTCCGCCGGATAAAGGCTCTCCTCTCTCGACTCGGGGCATAAAGAAGTGGCGAAAAAGAGCTATGTTTGGATGGACTCCGACAAAGTTTTCGCAGAGATGTGCGAAAACTGCCATGGTCAGAACGGCATTGGGGGTGAAGTCAAGGAGGCGGAACCCGTAGGTGTTCATGATGTCACAGAAAAATTCAGAGAAGGGCGGGCAGAGCCCGCAGTAGAAGAACAGCGCAAAGAAGGGGTATCCGTTCGGAGCCAGTTCCGAAGTGGCAGCCGGGAGTACCTTCATGCGTGGATGCGCTCGCGTCTCCGTCGACCAGAAGAGGTAGTAGTACTCCCTCAGCTCCTTCACGGCAAGCTGAGGGGGGAAGATGGCCCGCTCCTTTCGCAGCGCCGCGAGCCGCTGCGCCTCGACCGATTTCACGCCCTTCCCCTTGTCGGCTTTCGGAGCCATGGCAGAGGTGGTGGGGGAGATCGACGGTGTTGGTGGTGCTGGTGGCAATGGGGGGGCGGTGCGCTGCTCTCTTTCGACTTTGAGAAGAAGGGGGGGAGCGGCGGAGATTTCCGAGATTGGAGTAGCAACCGACGAGATGGGCGAACTGCCCCTGTTTCCCCTGCTTATAAAGAGGGAGGGGGCGGACATTCCGCCTTTCCAAATAAAGAAACCACCCACGATCTCTCCCACGACGCCGCATTCGACGCGTGCCGTTGGGGGAGGGCGCGGTGGATACGGAGTAAGATACGGCGTAACCCAGGCCGTGCATGCCCGTGCCCTGTTTTGGGCCTGGCCCAACAACGCTCGGCACTGTGTGTGGCCCAGGCCCGGGGGCTCCTGTCGGTGTACTAGAGTAGGGGTACCCTAGTATCCCGAACTTGTGCACGGGCAGTTGCAGCACACCGCGGCAAGGCTTGCCGGGCAACCGCCAAGGTCCTCCGTGGTTCCTTTGGAGCCATTCAAGAACAAAGTATTTAAGCCAAGGAGACAAGGCCCCGGCAAGAGGAGCTTGCCGGGAAGGCCAACCAAGGCATCGCAAGGAACTTGCTGCGACACGCCACGCGTCCCGGCAAGGCCCGGTGAGCGACAAGCTTCCGGGCACGACAAGACAACAACCGCAGCAAGGCGCTTGCCGCGGCAAGCTACCACTCTGTACCCGCGCTCCAGCACATCCACCAACGTGTCGCCCTGGGGTCTTTCCAGGCACGCGTGGCAAGAGGCTGTGCAGCCAGCGATGCGCGGTGGCAAGCGACGCTGACAAGACTGCCATCGTGGCGAACGGTGGCGTCCCTGACGGTCCTTTTTGCACTATTTGGGCGACGCAGACGGGCATTTAATGCCTTTGTCCCCTGCCGTCAGGGTTAGGTAGGATACACTGTACAAGTAGTTGTACCAACCGCAATTCCTTTTCCATTTTTTCCCTTGTCTACGTTGCCACCTGTCGGTGACCCCTTGAGCATATAAAAGGAGGCCCATGCGCAACGTAGAAGGGGTTCGGTTCGAAACCAGAAAACATTCACGCTCGGTCTCGTTAGCAGCTCGTGTGTACTGTAGCACTCAGCGCCCCCGAGCAAGAACTCAATACAATCAGACAAGCAGCAGTAGGAGTATTATCTCTCCGGAGAGCTCCGAAGCTGGGTAAACTGCTCGTGTGTTTCGCCTCGATCCGCTCTTCGTGCGATCTCCGCCCCCCGCCGAACCGAAAGGGGCTCGGTCCGCCGGTCCCCATAGGTGTTCGTGGATCAGCTTCCTCGACACTTGCGCTTGGCATCTCCAAAATATTAACCTTGTGATTGGCTCTTTGCCTCTTCGGGAAGTCGAGCAATAATGGTACCGAAGTATATATCATTCTGGCTATATGAGACCGAATGAATTGCTGCACGTCCACCACGTGGGCGAGGGTCAAGGGGTGAGGGAGGGTGCATACTATTACATCCGTTTCAGGGGGTGTTTGTTTCCAGGGACTTTTTAGTGTAGGGACTAGAAAAAGTCCCTCTTAGAGACTTTTTAACCAAACTAGGGACTAAAACTTGCTTTTTGGGACTTAATGAAGAAGACTCTCAAGGAGAGTCTTTTTTGGGACTTTTCCAACAATGGCCCTCCCTGCACCCATTGCCCCGCCGCCCCATGGTGTTGTTTTTTTGTTATTTTTCTGTATACTAGGGGTAACATGGTCATTCAATAACCTCTAGGGAGGGACTAGGGACTTTTTAGTCCCTGAAAACAAACAGGAATGGACTTTTTAAGGAGTAGGGACTTTTTAGTTGGGACTAGAAAAAGTCTTAGGACTTATGAACCAAACAGGGCCTCAATATGGACTACATACGGAACAAAATGAGTGAATCAACACTCTAAAATACGTCTATATACATCAGTGTTTGGAGTACGTACTAGTAGTTCATATTGAAATCTACTAAAGGACATATATATTCCAAACAATATGATAATCTATCTAACCAAGGTAGTAGGGACGAGGAGTAAACGGAGGGAGTAGTGAAATTTTCTCCTTGTCCTGCGAGCCACTGCGCGCGTGGGCCAGGGAGCGAGCGTAAGGCGTACAGTAGTAGTACTACTAGTAAGCAAGCTTCACATCATCCTGCGAGCCACCGCGCCCGTGGGCGGGGGAGACGGCGTACTAAGCAAGCTTCTCCTTGTTCTGCGAGTTGACGGGACACATCAAAAGTACTCCGGTGTATAGAGCCTTGCCTCTAAGGTTGGCCCCACATGGTTTGCCTCTTTTTTAACATAACGCGTCAAGTGGCAATTTGTTTGTTCACCCGTGGTAGACGATCCTCCCTTCATCAAGTGGACAACCAATACATGTGTAAAATTACCACGTGGCCTGCCTTTTCATACAGAAATGAGCTCCACCGTGTACCCATGAGGGTGTGGTTGGGAAAGAGACGGGAGTCCGTGCGCCGTGCATGCACCTCTTCTCTTTGTGCACGTTCCCCACCTACGTGGGTGTGTGTGAGAGATACAAACTGTGTTCGTGAGTGTTTTTTGTTTTGGTGGGGGGGGGGGGTTGATTCCGTGAATGTATTTTTAGTAATATGTGTCGATGACATCTCAAACAAAATTTTGCATGCAATGTGTATGAAATGGAGGCCTATCCATATCATATATAGAGGGTCGGGCGATCCATGAGAGGAGAGGGAGGG
>NC_041387.1:147137337-147140065 GCF_002162155.2 Triticum dicoccoides | reverse complement strand
CTCGATGTATCGGTGTGTGTGGGGGGGGGGAGGGGGTAGGGGGAGGGGTAGGCAGAGGCCTAACTATAGAGGTAGAACGACTCGTATATGTGTTGAGAAGGAGAGACCCAGCTATGTCTTGAGGGAGATCGGTCGACATCCATACATAACTGAAGGACAGGAAATAGGATGGGATAGAGAGAGAGAGAGAGGGAGGGAGAGGAGTAGAGTGCTGGATGGGTGATGGAATTGCTTCGCGAAGATGGTGGGAGAGGCCTACTAGACAAATTGAGGGTGGAACTGCAATATTATTAATAAGAGTGGGGATGTGTTTCTGTGTGTGCCTGTGCGTGATAGATTTGTCGGGACGCATCCATGGATGATGAAGGGGAACCATGTGTTTGGTAAGCAAACCTAACTAGATCGGTAGATCAATTGTTGTTTGTCGGAGTAAGGGAGAGACATAACTAATGAGGTAGATCGATCGACGCGTGGGGAAAAATGAGTTATAAGGACCTAGATAGCTATATGTATAGCGGGAGATCGGTCGGTGTACATCCATTTGTTAGAAGCAAATAAGGCCCAGCGACACGGATCGACAGAGAGAATGGAGCTAGGAGGTGGTGCGAGAGGCCCAACTACTAGCTAGATAGGGGGGAGTGTGCGGTTGTGAGATCGATGAAAAGAGGGGCGAGAGTTTACACGTGTGTGGGACCGTATGAGAGACACGAGGCAAGGACACATAAAGGAGGAGATTGAAGGTGCATGTGTATGTTGTAGGCAGACATCGCTAGAGAGGTTTATCGATCGGTGTGTGTCGGAAAGGAGCTGTGGAGACTGTGGGAGAATGACCTAAAGAAAAAAATGAATGTGCGCGATGGATAGAATGTTGAGGGAGGGGGAGGGCGAGGATGGCATGTGCATGCACGAGAGAAAGTTAGTGGTAGCTACAAAGGTTAGAGGATTGTGTGGGTGTAAGAGACAAACAAAGATCATAATTTGATATGAAAGTGGATTCATATATTTGAATAGGAGATCATAGTGTTTTAAACATATGCATGCATGAATATAGATGTGATACGCATGTTGTGGTTTTGCACATGTTATACCATAATGTGATTATGCATGGCGTTTGCAACTCACAGCTAAATGTCGAACAATCTAAACCATACTATACATCAAACAATCGCACATTTTATTTGAATTTGTCATAATGTGTGGCGTTTGCAGCTTACAACTAAATATCGAACAATCTAAACAATACTATATATCGAACATTCTCACATTTTATTTGAATTTGTGGTAATGTGTGTTGTTTGCAACTCACATCTAAAAACTTGTAGGCATAGGGGGTGGGGCCCCATACATAATATGGTAACACATTATACATATCAACATATGAGATATGGTTTAGATTATGAAGATCTAGCTAGAGCTTGAAATGTACTGTGATTTGAAATCAACATAAAGTGGATTTAAAAAATCAAGTTCGAGTTCATATAGTACACATAGTTCATATGTAACTCGAGACTAATCATGTGGTGTGCTATGAAGATAATACACAAATGATGGTTTAACTTGACAATAAGGGTGATTGTAGATCTTATTAAAACAGAGAAACGAATTCAAATGCTTTGACTTCACAACAGTCATTATTGTAGATATTATTGAAATAGAGAAATGAATTCAAATTTAGTTCATATTGAAGCGGTAGTATATACGTTTGGAATGCACTAAAATGTTCATTTGAGTAGTAGGTTGCATGCATTATACACATAGTATATTCAAAGTTTTCAATGACATTTGTAGTGCGAATTGATTTGCTACAGTATATGTTAGGCTTGTCCAGAAATTTCAACCCATGCCTTGTTAGCTCGAAATATTTAAGATATATCTTTGTCTTGTTGTGCTCCGACAACACCCTCCATCTCAACCCGCGCCTTGCTATTCCAAAATTACAACGCGCGCGAAAACTCCCACCTCCTATGAAATCCTGACACGCGAAATGCCCGTGATATCCCTGAACCGATAGAACCGCCTCAAATCGGTGGGGGTAATTTCGTAACTTACCCCACATTTCGGACAAGCGCGTCCCAAAGCCATGGTTCCCTACTCCCATCCCATCCGCCCACCTATTCGTACACCGAGGCCACCAAAACCCGCGAAGCCCCACACCCTCCTCCGTCCGCCACCCAACCAGAGCCTCTTCCCCAATGATGTCGTCCACAACAACACCTCGACGCCCCTCATCCACCGTACCGGATGAGGATCCGTCGTCGATCTGGTCGTCCCGTCGATTCAGCCACCCCGTTCTCCACCTCCAAGGAGCTGCCTCAATGTTCCCCTCGTCTTTCACACCACCTCCATTCCCACACCGCTGTCTTCACCTGCACCATCGGAAGAGCATCATCATCACCGTTTCCTCAGATGAAGTTGCGGCCTAATCGACGCCACCACGGCGGCGGCGCCGGCCACTTCCTCCACGGTGTCGCTCCCTCGGTGGCAACATCCACATCAGTAGGAGCTGCTGCTGCTTTAGCTCTGACTCGCGTTGCTGCTCTACTTTTGCTCTCGGTCCCCTGCCTGGTCTGCTCTTGCTATTGCTCTTGCTTGCGCTGCTGCTCTCGCTCTTGCTTTTGCTTGTGAGGCTGCTCCGATTTAGCTACACTTCAGTCGACTGAATCGACTTTTGGGTCAGCCGATTTTCAGGGGGTGGGGGGGCTCGCCGGAGTTAACGAAGAACCAGCCG
>NC_041387.1:147116318-147136956 GCF_002162155.2 Triticum dicoccoides | reverse complement strand
AGGGTTCAGGGTGGGGGCAGTGGTCGCCGGCGGTAGTGGGGCAGCGGCGTGGGGATTGCCGGAGAAAAAGCTCGGCACGGGGGTCCCTAGAGGGATGGCCGGGGCGACGGCGGACCGGCGGTGGGGAGTGTTTTCAGGGCGGGCGGGGCGGTGCACCGCCGGCCGCAGGCGGTGGGGGCGGCTGTTTGGCCGGTGGGGGCTGGCGGCTCAGGGGGGTGGAGGTTGAAGATGAACTGCATGCCCTTGATTTCGTATCCAACGGCTGCAAAATCGGCTGACCAAAGATGAAAAAGTCAGTCGACTGACGTGTTGCCTCACCTCTAGTGTGTTCAGTTTCGACAGTAAAATTCAGTTTCGACAGCAAAATTCACTTTTGACAGTTAAGTTCAGTTTTGACACTTAAATTCAGTTTCGACAGTTAAGTTCAGAGATGAGCGGCTGATGTATTTTACATCTAGCACTTTGTGGTGATGTATTTTACGTCATCTATTGGAGATGCTATTAGAATTCCACTCAGGTTAACATTGTCTCTCTTGTCCTGCTTCAGCCTCAGCGTCATACAACTCACCGGAGCTGCTCCAATGAGGAAACCCTCCATCACAGCGGAGCAGTACCTCGGGCTCCATCTCCAGACGCCTAAGATCTTCTCCCCCTCCTCCGATAGCCAAGTCAGCCGGAGCATCCTCACCGGCCAACGCAATCACGCTGAGATCGACATGACTTCACCAAAGATGTTGTACACTTGTTGCATCTCTTTTTACTCTACATGTTATATATATTGTCCACTGAGCACACGGAGTAACGGGAAATACGATTATTTTATCCTACTATATGACAAGCAGTGAGGTACCAGGCAACTTAGTTATCCGCGATGGACTCTCTTGAACGCCATCATTATTTATCTCTGCGTATTTGAGTTGTGCATTTGTCAATGGCCCTCGGAGTTGAGCTAGTAGAGAAGTGGCCTGGGTCCAAAGTAAAAGAAGTAGCACAAAAACATTTTTTTAGTGTAGGTTTTTCCTTGCTCAAGCCTGCCTAATAGAATCGCCAGTGCTTGAAAGGAAAAGTATATGAAAAACATAGGAATTGGAAAGTTTCCTATGGTACTACTATTCATGAATTTGGTTCAAAGGAATGGAGCAAAGGAAAACTGTAGGATTTGTTCCTTTAGTGTCTCCTTGAAAGAAAAACCGTAGGAATTTTAATTTTCACTTGTCCTCCTTTTCAAATTCCTATTCATGAAGCACAAGACAAAGAGATAGTAGCATAATAGCATTATAACCATACATTTTCTTGTGGTTTAACTTAATCTCACCATGCTTCTTTGCATCCTGTGATTTTCCAATTCTTGTGAATCAAACACCCAGATTGGCAGAAATCCTGTGTTTTTAAATTCTCTGTTTTGCACATGCATTCCTATCCTATTCCTGTCTATTTCCTATCCCTGCATTGTTGGAATCCTCCAATTCAAACGAGCCCTTACATAATTACTTCTCTTACAGATAGTTGTCAAAGAAAACCTTGCGTGATTTTTCCCGCTCCCGTTGTGCCGTCATCCACCCCAGCTCAGCTGCTCCAACGACAGAAGGGTCCAGCACAGCAGGGATCCGGCCTCCAGACTGACTTTTACCGCCTCAGATCTTCTTCCCCACCGCTGGCAGCCATGAAAACTGCATTACCATCATCAACCAAACAGATGACCTTGAGGACTACACGGGTCCGCAAGAGAGGTCGAACTCTTTCGTGTCTGCTTACGTTATGCATTACTTAATATTACATGCTACTTTATCGTCCTGTTCACCGATTAGACTCTGAGTTAGCTCCAAACTAATAGTCAAACTTGAGTTTTTAAATGGTTGTGGGGTACATATCAGGGCCGCAATCAATAGTATCTATCTACTATCTGGTTAATCTCTGGTATCTACTATGAGTTTCATGTTGGGTGGGAAACAAACAGTAAAGAAGCCATTATCTGTATTTTTTAACTGAAGCCATTATCTGCCTGCTATTATTGGTTTTGGGTCCATCCACAGGTTGCTACCATCACTCTGGATTTTTGCATGCACTCCTTACATAATCTCACTATGTTTTATTTCTATGCATGACAGTTATTATAAACAATGGAACTGAACATGTAGAGCAAAAGAGACGAGCCTTGCATGGCAATAAAATTTCATGCAGACGTCGATCCATGGTAAGCGCAAAGGTAGCCTCCTCTCCACCCATTTTGGATTGTAATTGAGAGGAAGATATCCGTTCTGAGGGGGATTCAGAAGGAGAAGACCACTCCTATTTACCCCCTGAGGTCTTCGCTCTAACTTGGCATGCTGATTTTGGTTATATCATGCATAAGGTGCCTTGCATTGCTTACTTTATACATCAAATATGTCATCTTCTTAGCTTAGACATCCTTTGTGCGAATGCCATCTGTTTAGTTTATTCATCGTTTATGTGAATTATGCAACGCCATCCTGTTTAGCCAGGCATCATATATGTGAATTTTGCAATGCCATCCTGCTTAGCTAGTCATCTTATATGTAAATTATGTCAGGCCATCCTTTTTTTCATTACGTATTAAATTTGTCAACAATGTTAGTACATTCAACTGCTCTTCGTGTGCATCAGCCATTTGACACGGTGATGGAAAATTCTGGAGTGAAAACAAGGTCTTCAGAGCAGACTATGCTATCTGACGAAGCGCATATCTCGTTGTTTACGGATAGCTCCTCAGAGGAGGATTCGGAGACAGATGACCAGTCCTATTCCCCCCCTCCGAGGTGTATGCTCTAACTTGGCAGGGTTATGTTGCTCATATCGTGTGTATGGTGTCTTGCGTTGCTATGTCATTTGATTAGTTTAGACATGCTTTGTGTGAATGCCACCTGTTCAGTGTCTAATTACCATATATGTGAATTATGCATTGCCATCTTGTTGCAAGACATTATATATGTGAATTATGCAATGCTATCTTGTTGCAAAGGTATTATATATGTGAATTATGCAATGCCATGCTGTTTAGCCAATCATCATGTATGAGAATTATATCATGCTATCATTTTTTTGCATTACGTGTTCCATTTTTCAACAACGTTTGTATATTCAACTATTCTTCCTGTGCATCAACCATTTGAAGCGGTGATGGAAGCATCTGGAGTGAAAACAAGGTATTCAGAGCAGACAATGCTACCTGCTGAAGCAGACATCTTGCTGGTTACAGAGACCTCCTTAAAGGAGGATTCAGAGACTAATGACCAGTTTTATTTCCCCCCTGAGATCTATGCTCAAACTTGGCAGGGTTATATTACCCATGTCATGCATGTTGTCTTACATTGCTTAGTTTTTACATCATATATGGATTCCCATCTGCTTACTTGCTTACTATATAAATCATATATTTGAATTATAGCATGCCATCATGTTTACATAGTACATTCACAACATCTATCTGAATTATGGCATGGCAACCCATTTAGTAAAGACATCATATAGTTATATCATCTCATCATGTTTAGTGTTTACAGTCATCATATTTTGAATTATGGCATTCTATCCCTGAATGTATGTGAATTATGGCATGCCAACCTATTTAATAAACACATTATATAGTTATATCTTGTCATCCTGTTTACATAGTCATCATATTTTGAACTATGTATTTCCATCTTTTTTAGTTAGCCATCATAATGTGAAATTGTGTCATGCTATCCTGTTTAGTTAGCCATCATATATGTGAAAATGTGTCATGTTATCCTGTTTGGTTAGACAACATAAATGTGAATTATTTCATGCCCTCTATTATTCCCCACTATCCATTGCACCTATCTATCATAAAATGTCTATACTTTCAATTGCTTTTCTTGTTTATCAGCCATTTGTGGAGAGGGTGATGTCAGTATATAAGGGAGTAACACCACGATCTTCAGAAAAGATAGTGCTACCAGTTGATGCAGATAGAACCACGGTTGTACTTTCCCAAGAACCAGCTCCACCACACATAACCCAGACTCTCGCAGATTGTACCCCAACCTAGTTGGATAGAGAACCAGCTACACCCCTTCTAACCCCAACCCCGGCTGATAGTAACCTAGTTCCAGTTGACACAACACCGTCTCCACCACAGAGCACCCAAACACGAGCAATTAGTAAGGGAACTGCAGTGCCCAAATCACGAGGACGAAATTTGAAGGATGGAATTGAAACTCCAATGGCGCAACAGGTATGTTTTAGACCTGTTTCTTTAACTGGTTTGCTATTGTTACCAGCTCTATGTTGATTTCAATTTCAATTGAATAACAGTTATGTTCTCATGTCATGCACACTACAAGTGTTGTTATTGCTCTATAGTTTCCCACACTTATATTCTGTCTATTCTGCTTTGTCTTGAGAAAATATTATATGAACTGTGTCTCTATATTGATTTGGCAACAAAAACTACAATGATATAGACCATAAAGTGACCATGGTACATAGATATATGTTTGTTTCATGCTATTATCCTGTCCACTTTACTACTGAACTCATTTACCAAAATGAGTTTCATATACAACATGGTAATCCCGTGATGTGTCTGGTTGTTTCTCTTTTAGAATGTGGACAAAATATTGGAGAACAGTGCCCCGTTATGCAATGGTAAAGGAAGTAATGAAAATAAGGTTCAAGATAGTGAGACATCCCTGTTGGTCTCCAAGAAAGCTGATAAAAACTATCTTGACGATAGTGAGAGAACCCAAAAGTCATGTTTTGATGTAGTGTTCCAGTTACTGGCCACTACTGCTGGCACAAGCTCTTCGAACTCGCTGCCTGAATCAGTTCGTCTTCTTGAGTCTCAACTTCAAGTTGAAAGACATCAATCAGATGTGCTGCAACAGGAAGCTGAAGGACTGAGGAAGTCCCTGCAGAATTCAGATGCATACTTTCTGGTGCAACAGCAAGCGCTGGAGGATTTAAGCGCCAAACAAGAGAAAGTTAATAAGCTTGCTAAGCATCTTGCCAGCATTATGGGTATCCAGGATATTGTTTCTTAAGATCTTCTGAAGTGGTTTCAGTTCTGGACTTGTTTTGCTGCGGCATTTATTTGCGCTGGTCGCCAACTTTGACAACCAGTGTATATGATATGCTGCTTTGTTCCCTATATTTGCACTAGTGGCGAACTTTGATGCCCAGTGGATGTAATATGTGTAATAGCCGTGATAGCCTAGTGTAAGTTGCTTGCTTATTTGTTTCCTTGTTGTCTTGTTTATTTGTTTGCTTGTAGTCAATGCAGTTCTTTTTTCGTGGTTTGCTGGTGGCTGCAATAACCTATTTTTTAAAACTAGGCCACAATACATAGGCTACATATTTACTGTAGTGGCACTGGGCCTCCTACCGGCCATAGAAACAATGGGCCTTCTACAGGTCATAGAAACAATGGGCCTTCTACGGGTCCTAGACACAATGGGCCTTCTATGGGTCGTATCATCAGTGGGCCTTATATGGGTCGTATGATCGATTGTCCAAACATGGGACAATAACAGACCGCATTATGGCCGTAAACGGGCTAGAGTTGGAATCGTCCGTTCATGGGCCGACCATAACGGGCCTTCGTTAATCGGCCGTATTTGATGACGCTATGAAAACGGACCAACATATTAACGGGCCACAAATGGGCCAACTGTAACAACGGGTTGAATTTGGCCCACAAGCAGAAAATGACAGTAATGGGCCGTAAGTAACCGGATGCTAGAAATGAGCCCAAGAATAAATGGGCCCTGAGAAGGCCGAAAGATAACATGGGCTGGAAACGGCCCACTGGAATAATGGGCCGTTAATGGGTATAAAGTGATACACTGTTCATTACGGGCCAATTTCACCACGGGCCGTTAATGGGCCAAGAGTTACAAAGGGCCTCATATGGGCCGAAAGACGTCATGGTCCATACATGGGTCGGAAGTTAAAATGGGTTGAAATCATATTGGACGACCCATATGACGCTATGGGGCCTAATTCGAATAGGTCGTAACGGGCCCTGGGTTAGCGGGTTGTAAATGGGCTATATGCAAATAGGCTGTTAACAGGCTTTTAGTGGGCCAGCCCGCCACCTTTTAACCAAGTTAAACGGGCCGGCCTTTTCACAGGAATGGGCCTCTATTAGGCCGTGCCACGTGTCGACATATCATAGGCGCCTTCGGTCCAATGAGTGGATGACATCTGTCCCGATGGTGAGCCAACACGTGTTTCCTCCACCCAATGATGATTTTACACGTGGAAAATCCCATTGATCGGGGCTATTAACGGGTTATAGGATCCAAAACCGGATCCGATAGCTTAACGGTGTTCTGTTACTGTGGATGCCACGTGTCGTTCACCCTTGACGAAAGCACTTATATGACGCGTGATTTATCGTCATGGAAGGACACTTCCGTGATGATAATTTTGGTAATGTCATGGAACACTTCTACGACAGCACAGGTATGACTATCTTGATTCTATCATAAAATCGTCATGGATGTACATGCATGACAGAAAACGTGACCTCCTATGACAAACACGTATCATCACGGAAGTGTATTTTTTTGTAGTGAGGAGATGGAACATTACATCCCGATATGCACCTAATCTATGTGGGTGAAGTTTGTGGATTATTTATGCTTGCAGGTATGCCCGAGGATGTTGTCAAGAAGAAGGTGTTCCCTTTATATTTGAAGGGAAAGGCATTGACATGGTATAGGCTATGTGATGATACTGGATCATAGAAATACAGCCGATTGAAATTGGAATTTCATCAGAAGTTTTATCCTATGCATCTGGTTCACCATGATCAGAATTATATATATATATATATATATATATATATATATATATATATATACACACACACACATATATATATATAGCCTCATGAAGGAGAAAGTAGCACTCAAGCTTGGGGGAGGCTTAAATCAATGTTATATTCATGCCCCAATCATGAGCTCTCAAGAGAAATTATTATTCAAAACTTTTATGCTCCGCTTTCTCATAATGATCGATCCATGCTCGATACTTCTTGTACTGGTTCTTATATGAAGAAGGATATTGAATTCAGATGGGATTTTTTGGAAATAATTAAACGCAATTCTGAAGATTGGGAACTCGACGAAGGTAAGGAGTCAGGTATAAACCTTAAGTTTGATTGTGTTAAATCTTTTATGGATACTGATGCTTTTCGCGATTTTAGCACTAAATATGGACTTGACTCTGAGATAGTAGCTTCTTTTTGTGAATCATTTTCTACTCATGTTGATCTCCCTAAGGAGAAGTGGTTTAAATATCATCCTCCCATTGAAGTTAAAGTAGTAGAACCTATTAAAGTAGAAGAAGAAACTATTACTTATAATGGTGATCCTATTGTTCCTACTGCTTATATTGAGAAACCACCTTTTCCTGTTAGAATAAAGGATCATGCTAAAGCTTCAACTGTGGTTCATAAGAGTTATACTAGAACACCTACACCCCCTGAACAAATTAAAGTTGAACCTAGTATTTCTATGGTTAAAGATATCTTGGTCGATAATATTGATGGGCATGTTATCTATTTCTGTGATGAAGCTGCTAGAATTGCTAAACCCGATACTAAAGATAAACATATACCTGTTGTTGGCATACCTATTGTTTCAGTTAACATAGGAGATCATTGTTATGATGGCTTATGTGATGCGGGGGCTAGTGTGAGTGCAATACCTTATACCTTTTGCCAAGAAATTATGAATGATATTGCACCTGCTGAGATAGAAGATATTAATGTTACTATTAAGCTTGCCAATAGATATACTATATCACCAATTGGGATTGTTAGAGATGTTGAAGTCTTGTGTTGTAAAATAAAATACCCTACTGATTTTCTTGTTCTCGGTTCCCCACAAGATAATTTTTGTCCCATTATATTTGGTAGACCTTTCTTGAACACTGTTAATGCTAAGATAGACTACGAGAAAGATGATGTTACTGTTGGTTTAGGGGATATTTCTCATGATTTTAATTTCTCTAAATTTCGTAGACAAGCCCATGATAAATAATTGCCTAGTAAGGATGAAATTATTGGTCTTGCTTCTATTGCCGTACCTCCTATTGATCATTTAGAACAATATTTGCTAGACCATGGAAATGATATTTTATGAATGAAAGAAAGGAAATAGATGAAATATTCTTTAATCAAGGGCATGTTCTGAAACACAATTTGCATGTTGAAATGTGGGGATCCTCCTCCACCCAAGGGTGATCCCGTATTTGAGCTTGAACAATTACCTGATACTCTAAAATATGCTTATCTCGATGAAAAGAAGATATATCCTGTTATTATTAGTGCTAACCTTTCAGAGCATGAAGAAAATAAATTATTGAAAACTCTAAAGAAGCATCGTGCCGCTATTGGATATACTCTTGATGATATTAAGGTCATTAGTCCCACTCTACGTCAACAAAAAATTAAATTGGAGCCTGATGCTAAACCAGTTGTTGATCACCAATGACGGTTAAATCTGAAGATGAAAGAAGTGGTAAGAAATGAAATACTAAAGCTTCTGGAGGCAGGTATAATTTATCTTATTACTGATAGTAAATGGGTAAGTCGAGTTCATTCTGTCCCTAAGAAGGGAGGTATTACTGTTGTTCCTAATGATAAGAATGAATTGATTCCACAAAGAATTGTCACATGTTATAGAATGGTAATTGATTTTTGCAAATTAAACAAAGCCACTAGAAAAGGTCATTACCCTCTACCTTTTATTGATCAAATGCTAGAAATACTATCCAAACATAAACATTTTTGTTTTCTAGATGGTTATTCTGGTTTTTCTCAAATAGATGTGTCAAAAGATGATCAGGAAAAGACCACTTTTACTTGCCCTTTCGGTACGTTCGCTTATAGACATATGTCTTTTGGTTTATGCAATGCACTTGCTACCTTTCAAAGATGTATGATTGCTAAATTCTCTAACTTTTGCGAAAAGATTGTTGAGGTTTTCATGGATGATTTCTCCGTTTACGGAACTTCTTTTGATGATTGCTTAAGCAACCTTGATCGAGTATTGCAGAGATGTGAAAAACTAATTTTTTTTCTTGAATTGGGAGAAGTGCCACTTTATGGTTCATGAAGGTATTGTCTTGGGGCATAAAATTTCTGAAAGAGGTACGGAAGTTGATAAAGCTAAAGTAGATGCTATTTAAAAGATGACGTGTCCTAAAGATATCAAAGGTATAAGAAGTTTCCTTGGTCATGTTGGTTTCTATAGGAGGTTTATTAAAGATTTCTATAAAATTTCTAGGCCTCTCACCAATATCTTGCAAAAAGATGTTCCTTTTGTTTTTGATGATGACTTTGTAGAAGCATCTGAAATACTTAAGAAAGCCTTAATTTCTGCACCTATTGTTCAACCTCCTGATTGGAATTTACCCTTTGAAATTATGTGTGATGCTAGTGATTATGCTGATGGTGATGTTCTAGGACAAAGAGTTCATAAGAAATTGAATGTTATTCATTATGCTAGTAAAACTCTAGACAGTGCCCAGAGAAATTATGCTACTACTGAAAAAGAATTTTTAGCAGTTGTATTTGCTTGTGGTAAGTTCAGATCTTATATTGTTGATTCCAAAGTAACTGTTCACACTGATCATGCTGCTATTAAATATCTTATGAAAAAGAAAGATGCTAAACCTAGACTTATTAGATGGGTTCTCTTGTTACAAGAATTTGATTTGCATATTATTGATAGAAAGGGAGCTGAGAATCCCGTTGCAGACAACTTGTCTAGGTTAAAAAATGTTCTTGATGACCCACTGCCTATTGATGCTAGCTTTCCTAATGAACAATTAGTTGTCATAAATGCTTCTCGTAATACTCCATGGTATGCTTATTATGCTATTTACATTGTTGCTAAATTTATACATCCTGGCTTCACATACCAGCAAAAGAAAAAGTTTTTCTATGATTTAAGACAGTACTTTTGGGATGACCCACACCTTTATAAAGAAGGAGTAGATGGTATTATTAGACGTTGTGTACCTGAGCATGAACAGGAAAACATCTTAAGTAAGTGCCACTCCGAGGCTTACGGAGGACACCATGCTGGAGATAGAACTGCACATATGGTATTGCAATCCCGTTTTTATTGGCCCTGTAGCGACCACGATCCCGATGGACCGACGTCTCTGTGCTTAAGTGTCATCCCTGGATCGGTAATGCTCACACACGCAGTACTCGAGGAATTATAACAGAGTTGAATCACACACTTATTACATTGAGTCCTCAAAAAGAGTATGATTACATGAAATAATATGTTTGAAGGCCATCTAAACTAAATAACTGCGGAAGCTACAAAGGTAAATGAGTCCATCCACCCCAACGGCATAGCTGAGTGTGTTACAACGACCTATCGCACCTTATTCGTCGTTTGAGTAGTCTGCAACATGAGACGTTGCAGCCGTGTAGGTCAGCATGTTGAATATGCTGGCAGAGTTACACTGTAAAGCAATGAATGCAAGTACTATATCTACATGCAATATTTGGCTGGTGGAGGCTCTAAGTTAAATGTTTTGCATAAAGCTAGTTTTACCCTACAACAAAGGAATAAATTTAATTTACTACTCCCAAGTTGTATCAATATTTGAGAAGGTTACTCAAATCCCAGTTAAACAAATATCATCATTAAACCCAATTCAATTAATTAATGAGTGATGAGATCAACAATAATATCCAATTCCAGATACTCAAGATGTCCATAACCGGGGACATGGCTAACCATGATTTGTTTATACACTCTGGAGAGGTTGCGTACTTTTCCCCACAAGACTCGACCGCATCAATGATCGGAAGATCGAGACATAGTCTTTCTGAAGCATTGACTCTCTACTCTGGGCAAACCAGTACACCTACTTTCCCCTACATCTACTAGTCCACCTCTTCGAGAGCTCATACAACTTACTCAACTACGCTAGAGCCCATATTGGCTTCTGGCTGCACACAGAAGTTTCTAGGCATGAAATATCATATGATCCCTTTGATCCTGGGTGGCGAACCGAAGAAAAATCACACAGCTACTCCGGGATTTCCCAAATGGAGAGACACTGGATTCTCCAGGTGCCCCAACCAATCCACCCACATGTGTATTAAAGTTGCCACCTTAATGTTATTCAAGATTAATAACTCCCATAACTTCCATGTGTATCACGATCAAATCCCCGTCTACGAGCATGGCTAAGCAATAATAGAGCATAACGTATATTCCCGGGGTGATCAAAAGGTATTAGGTTCCTACCTCAAGTACTACAACCAAACCACATGTTCCCAATCCTACTCATGCAAATACTTGAGGGGCAGAACTAATGCATAGTAGAAACCGGGTATACAAAAGTATGATTAAAGTGTAACTTGCCTTGTTGACGATCTGCAAACTCTAGGGACTCATAGTAACAAGCTTCACACTTCGGGTAATCAAGCGTAGACAAATAATAATATACATAAGCAATCAATCAAACGAAATAGAAAGAAATCGAGAAAAGAACCAAATAAAACTCGAAATAAGCAAACGACTGAACCAAACAGAAAACAAAACCTAACAGCATTATTTTCATGTGGATTAGATCTTAACAGTAGGTACATGTGATTAACTACGAATTGCAAAAAGAAACAACTCAAATGGAGTTACGAAACTCAAGATACAAACGAAACAAGATCGTATACTAACCTGAACTAAACTCAAATTATAAATTGTCAAAATCATGTTCAAGTTGGTTTACTGGAATGAAGAGATCGTCACAAAGATTTAGCTGTTGGTTTCATCTAATTTGGATAAATGAGCAAAAAGTTACACTGGTTTTAAGATCAGGGGCTAAATCACGAGAAAACTATTCGCGGATAGGTTCCTGGCTGAAAATAAAACTAAAAAGAAAAATCTACAGAACGAATGTTCTCTTACAGAACTAAACGAACGAATTCGTTTGTTAGAATAAACTAACGGGTGAACGTTCACTAACTAACTAAAAATAAAAACGAAAAACTGATGTAACCTAATAAACCGACTAACCCGAGAAAACCGAAAAAAACGAACGGTTTATACCGGTTCGACGTCGGCGAGGTCAACGGCGAGGCGGCGGTGAAATTCGGCAGGGCATGGCGGTGGCTCCGGCGCGAGGCGAGGTGGCGACACGAGGCGACGATGACACGGGGCGGCGGCGACACGGCAGCTGCAATAGTTAGCGACGGCGGCAGTGAGCAAAAGCGACGGCGGCGATGCAGCTGCGGTGGAGGCGGGGCTCACTGGCGACGTGGCTGACAAGGTGGAGGGGGGCAGGGTTGGGCTCCTTATAAAGGGGGAAGGAGGCGGCGGCGCAGCTGCAGTGGAGGCAGGGCTCGGTGACAGCGCATCTGACGAGGTGGAGGGGGAAGGGGTGGGGCTCCTTATTAAGGGAGGGAGGAGGCGGCGGCGCATCCGAATTAGGGGAGGGGGAGGGCGGCATGGGGCGGGGCATGCCCGGACTCCTCCGGAGTTCGGCGGCGACACGACGCTGCGGGAGGAAGGCGGCGCGACAGACGGGCCAGCCCAGGAAGAGATTTTTTTTAAAAAGATTCTTGCGAGAAAAATCCTAATAAATAAAATAAAAACCTAAAAATTTTAGAAACAATTTTCACCATCCAAACCTAATATTTGGGACAAGATGAACATTTTTCTGTACTAAATGCAATTTTTCTCAAATAAAGGTGCAAATAAAATACTAATTTGATTTCAAAATTTCTTCTCCAATTTTTCTCCTCTATTTTGAAGATGTCATTTTACCTTCTCTCATTTATTTTTATTATTGGAAATAATTGGAAAGAAATAATTGAAAATCAAATTGATCCTCTTTTCAAATTTGAAACAAATTGAAATATGAAATTTAAATGAAACCTCCAACTCTATCCTTGGGTCCTTGAGTTGCTTAAGATTTCTCGGATCACAACAAAAATGCAAAATAAATATGATATGCATATGATGATCTATGTATAACATCCAAATTGAAAATTGGGATGTTACAAACCTACCCCCCTTAAGATGAATCTCGCCCTCAAGATTCTGGTTGGTCAGCAAAAAGGTGTCGGTGGTCCTTGCGGAGGTCTTCTTCTCGCTCCCAGGTGGCTTCCTCCTCGGTATGATGGCTCCACTAAACTTTGCAAAACTTGATAACCTTGATGCGAGTAACACGGTTGGAAAACTCAAGAATCTTGACTGGCTTCTCTTCATAGGTTAAATCACTATCCAACTGAATTGCTTCCAGTGGCACTTTATCTCTCAGAGGAATGTCGGCCATCTCTGTGTCGCACTTCTTGAACTGGGAAACATGAAACAGATCATGAACTCCTGTCAATCCTTCAGGCAATTCCAACTCGTACGCAACTTCTCCCATGCGTTCCAAAACTCTGTGTGGTCCCACAAAATGTGGTGCTAGCTTTCCCTTGACTCCAAATTGTTTAACTCCTCGAAGTAGGGACACACGAAGATATGCTCTGTCTCCGACTTCGTAAGCTACCTCCTTGCATTTTGTATCTGCATAACTCTTCTGCCTGGACTGGGCTACCTTGAGTCTGTCTCGAATCAACTTAACCTTCTCCTCAGAGTCTCTGATTAAGTCTAGTCCAAACAACGGTCGATCTCCAACTTCATCCCACGATAACGGTGTCCTGCACCTCCTTCCGTACAAAGCTTTGAAAGGGGCCATCTTCAAACTGGCTTGATAAATGTTGTTATAGGAGAACTCTACATAGGGCGGATTGTCATCCCAACTAGATCCATAATCTAGCGCACAAGCTCTCAAGATGTCCTCCAGAATCTGATTGACTCTCTCAGTCTGTCCATCTGTCTATGGATGAAAGGCTGTACTGAACTCTAGCCTGGTACCCAAAGTTTCATGCAACTGATTCCAAAACCTTGAAGTAAACTATGTTTCTCTATCTGATACGATGGTCCTCGTAACTCCATGCAGACATACGATCCTGGTCATGTATATCTTCTCCAACTTAGCACTCATATAAATTGTTTTCATAGGGATGAAATGGACTACCTTGGTTAAGCGATCGACTACAACCCAGATAGAGTCATAGCCTGAATGGGTCCTTGGTAATCCGGTGATAAAATCCATGCCAAGTTTATCCCACTTCCGTTCGGGTATCGGCAAAGGCAAAAGAAACCCTGTTGGTTTCTGATGGTCTGCCTTAACTCTCTGACATACATTGCATACTGCTACATATTCTACAATATCCTTCTTCATTCCTGTCCACCAAAAACTCTCCTTCAAATCCAGATACATCTTCGTGTTGCTTGGGTGAATCGAATAAGGCAAATCATGAGCCTCCTGAAGAAGCAACTTCCTGATCTCAGGGTCATTAGGCACATAGATACGATCCTCAAACCATAAAGTCTCGTGCTCATCCTCACGAAAACCTTTAGCCTTTCCTTTACTCATCCTTTCCTTTATCTCTGCAATCTCCTTGTCCGTCTTCTGGGCTTCTCTGATCTTTCCAAACAAAGTGGATTGAATTTCCAATGCTGCAAGATAACCTCTCAGAACTATCTCCAAGCGGAGTTCTCGGAGATCATCTGCTAACTCCTGAGGTAATCCTCTGGTTATGAGTGTGTTAACATAACTCTTGCGGCTCAACGCATCTGCTACGACATTGGCCTTTCCTGGATGATAATGCAATCTCATGTCATAATCCTTTATGAGCTCCAACCATCTCCTTTGCCTGAGGTTCAACTCCTTCTGCATGAAGATGTATTTCAAACTCTTATGATTCGTGTATACATCACAACGGTTACCGATGAGAAAATGTCTCCATGTCTTGAGCGCATGCACTACGACTGCTAACTCCAAATCATGTGTAGTATAATTCAACTCGAGAGGTCGAAGCTGCCGTGAGGCATATGAAACAACTCTTCCATCCTGCATAAGCACACCTCCAAGTCCTTGATGAGAAGTGTCGCAATAAACTAGGAAATCCTTGCGTATGTCTGGGAGAATCAGCACTAGGGCTGTAACCAAACATTTCTTCAACTCCTGAAAACTGGCCTCACAATCCTTAGTCCATTTAAACTTTGTGTCCTTCTTCAATAACTCCGTCATTGGCTTCGCTATCTTGGAAAAAATCTCAATAAATATCCTATAATAACCTACAAGTCCGAGAAAACTCCTGATCTCTCCAACTGAGGTGGGTGCCAACCACTCAGTGACAGTTGCAACCTTAGTACGGTCTACTGCTATTCCTTCTCCTGATATAACATGTCCGAGAAATCCAACTTCCTTCAACCAAAACTCACATTTGATGAACTTGGCATACAACTGATGTTCCCTGAGCTTCTCGAGAACCAAGCGTAAATGTTCCTTATGCTCTTCTTCATTCTTCGAGTAGACCAATATGTCATCAATGAACACCACAAAACTTATCCAAATTCTCCATGAACACCTTGTTCATCATACTCATGAAATATGCAGGGGCGTTAGTCAAACCAAATGACATAATTAGATACTCGTATAGCCCATACCTCATGGTAAAAGTTGTCTTAGGTATATCCTGCTTTCGGATCTTCAACTGGTGATAACCTGATCAAAGATCGATCTTGGAGATAACTTTAGCTCCTTGCAACTGGTCAAACAATTCAGTGATCATCGGTAGAGGGTATTTATTCTTGATCATCACCTCATTCAGCGCACGATAATCAACAACCATCCTCAAAGATCCATCCTTCTTCTCCACTAGAAGCACTGCGGCTCCCCAAGGTGATGAACTTGGTCGAATGTAACCTTTCTCCAGTAACTCCTTAATCTGCTTCTTAATTTCCTCTAGATCATTGGCGGGCATCCAATATGGCCTCGTGGATATTGGTCCGGTGCTTGGCCATAACTCAATTAAAAACTCAATGTCTTGGTCAGGTGGCATGCCTGGTAACTCCTCCGGAGATACATCGGGGTAATCCTTCACCACTGGTACTTCCTCCTGAACAACTCCTGATAAGGAATTCACCTGAGTCCTCCTTGGTGCATGCCTAGACACATACTTGATCCTCTTTCCTTCCGGAGTGGTGAGAAGAATTGATTTACTGGCGCAATCGATGTTTCCCTCATACTTGGATAGCCAATCCATGCCTAGGATCACGTCCCATCCTTGTGACTCCAGGGCAATGAGGTCAGTGGGGAAAACATGTCTACCTATGGTTACTGGCAACTGATAACATCCTTGACTAGCCATATACTCTGCTCCTGGGGAACTTACTAACATAGGTGAATTAAGGGCTACGGATAGCAACTTAAACTTATCCACAAATTCCCTTGATATGAATGAATGAGATGCACCAGTATCGAAAAGAACAAGTGTTGTAAATGCATTAATCAAAAACTTACTGACAACTGCGTCGGGCTGCTCCTCAATCTCCTCCACACTAATGTGGTTCACCTGACCTTTGGTGAAGGGCTTGGGCTTCTTTGTAGAACTTCCATTGCCATTTCCACTCTTCACTTCAGGACATTCAGTGGCATAATGTCCGGTCTTCCCGCACTTGAAACAAGTAATATGACTCAGATCCCTCTTGGTTGGTGTTGCGGGGTTGGAACGATTATGACTGTTGCTTCCTCCATTCCCATTGCCATTCTTAGGGCCACTGTGGTTGTGCGAACTTTCTCCATTGTGTGTATGCCCTCCATGGTTATGTCCTGCATGGTTATGAGTATGTCCTCCAGAGTACGGGGAATAGCGGGGCTTCTGCTGAGCTCCAGAAGTGTAC
Source organism: Triticum dicoccoides (assembly GCF_002162155.2). NCBI lineage: Eukaryota > Viridiplantae > Streptophyta > Magnoliopsida > Poales > Poaceae > Triticum > Triticum dicoccoides. The sequence goes on along the minus strand of NC_041387.1, from coordinate 147,120,196 downwards.
CTCCGCTGTCCATACTTCCTCTTGCGATTATCAATCTATTGTTGCTTGCCTTCTATCATGAGGGCCCTGTCTACCAACTCCTGGTAGTTGTTGAAGGTTGCCACCATCATCTGCATGCTTAACTCATCATTGAGTCCCTCAAGAAACTTATCCTATTTAGTTGCATCTGTGGCCACATCATCTGGGGCGTAACGGGCTAACTTGCTGAACTCACCCACATACTGTCTCACGGTATGACACCCTTGGCGCAAGTTGCGGAACTCCCACTCCTTCATGCTCATAGCTCCTGCTGAAACATGGGTGGTGCAGAAAGCTGCTGAAACTTGTCCCATGTAACTGTATCAACGGGGTAAGTGGTGGTGAAATTCTCCCACCAAGATGTTGCGGGTCCATCAAGCTGATGTGCGGCAAAGCGCACTCTCTCCGCATCTGTGCATCCTGCAGTAGTCAGCTCTCTTCCAATCTTGTGTAGCCAATCATCTGCAACAATCGTCTCGGTGCTGCTAGAGAACGCTGACGGATTCAACCTCAAAAAACGGGCTAGGCTGTTAACAGGGGGTGGTGGCAGTGGGTTGTTGTTGTTGTTGTTGTTGTTGTTGTTGTTGTTATTGTTGTTGTTGTTGTTGTTGTTGTTGTTGTTGCCTTGGTTCTGGTTATGAACTAGCATCTGCATCAAGGCATTCTGTTGCTGGATCAACTGGATGAGCTCCGATGGGAACACGAATCCGGTGTCACGTCTCGGAGGCATCTGATGGGTTAGAAGGGGTGAGAAAACAGAATAGAATCAGGTCTAAGGGACATTCACTACCCATATGCATATGAGACAAACACAATCAATTCACTTCATTCAATATCAAACAAGGTTCACACAAAGGATCTAAACTACGATTACAAATCGATCAATTCTAACTACTTGGAAGAATACTACTAGTAACTTGGTGGTCGCCTAGAAATTTTGATTGGAGGAGGACTCATGATATCTGCTCCAGCTTCGTCTATGTAGTCGTCATCACTGTCATCATTTGCATCACTGTCTGTGTCGGTGTCGTCCAAGATGATGTAGTCCTCCGGACGGATCTCCTTTTCAGGTTCTCGCTTATGGTTCTCCATGGGTAGTCCTAGCTTCCTCTTCAAATCTTCATGCTTCTGTAGTAGTACAACAATTTCTTACTCATATCCATCATGTGTAGACTTGAGTTCCTCTTCTAGCTCGATATTCTTCTTCATCAGCTTCTTGATCTTCTTCATGTTGAAGCACAGTTGATTCTCGTATCAGCGAATGTGATCACCCATCTCCTGAATGTATGCTATGATTGAGCCATCCTTCCTGGTACAAATCATCTCCCATTCTTCGTCTCGGTGTCCACATATTTGATAGATGGTGTTTTCAAGCTCCTTGTGGTACACCTCACATATGCGTCCAAAAGTGATGTGGCATGCCATGCTCTTTCCCAAACTGCAAGTTGGTGCATCCAGGTAGAAATCATTAGGTTTCGTTGTTGGGGCAAACGTCCTCCCAGGTACCCAGACTTTGATCTTCCATGGCTCCTCTTCCGGTAATGTTGCAGAGAAAGTTCCAGTGAAGCTTGGTAGTCCGATGTTCAAATACCTGGTGACTTCCTTCAAGTGTTGTCTGAAAGGGATGTCATCATCTGGTTGGGTGAACTTGTTCCTGGGGTCCACCATCTATAGAGTAGAAATAGAGGAGAATTAGAAATGAGCAAAGAAGAGTGATGTTGTGGCTTTAATTAGTGGTCGCGTCCTACAGTCAGTGTGTGCTCTGATACCATCTTGTAGCGACCATGATCCCAATGAAACGAAGTCTCTGTGCTTAAGCGTCATCCCTGGGTCGGTAATGCTGACACACACAGTACTCGAGGAATTATAACAGGGTTCAATCACACACTTATTACATCGAGTCCTCAAAAAGACTATGATTACATAAAATAATATGGCTGAAGGCCATCTAAACTAAATAACTACGGAAGCTTCAAAGGTAAATGAGTCCTTACACTCCAATGGCATAGTTGAGTGCATGACAACGACCTATCGCACCTTATTCATCGTCTGAATAGTCTGCAACATGAGACGTTGCAGTCGTGTAGGTCAGCACGTTGAATATGCCGGCAGAGTTACACTGTAAATTAATGAATGCAAGTTTATATCTACATGCAATATTTGGCTGGTGGAGGCTCTAAGTTAAATGTTTTGCATAAAGATGGTTTTACCCTACAACAAAGGAAAAATTTATTTACTACTCCCAAGTTGTACCAATATTTGAGAAGGTTCCTCCAACTCAAATCCCAATTAAATAAATATCATCATTAAACCCAATTCAATTAATTAAAGAGTGACGAGATCAACAATAATATCCAATTCCAGATACTCAAGATGTCCATAATCGGGGACATGGCTAACCATGATTAGTTTATACAATCTGCAGAGGTTGTGCACTTTTCCCCACAAGACTCGACCGCATCCATGATCGGAAGATCGAGACATAGTCTTTCTGAAGCATTAACTCTCTACTCCGGGCAGACCGATACACCTACTTTCCCCTACATCTGCTAGTCCACCTCTTCGAGATCTCATACAACTTACTCAACTATGCCAGAGCCCATAATGCCTTGTGGCTGCACACGAAAGTTTCTAGGCATGAAATATCATATCATCCCTTTGAGCCTGGGTGGCGAACCGAGGAAAAATCACACGGGTACTCCAGAATTTCCCAAATGGACAGACACTGGATTATCTAGGTGCCCCAACCAATCCACCCAGATGTGTATTAAAGTTGCCACCTTAATGTTATCCAAGATTAATAACTCTCACAACTTCCATGTGTATCATGATCCAATCCCCGTCTACGAGCATGGCTAAGCAATAATAGAGCATAATGTATACTCCTGGGGTGATCAAAAGGTATTAGGTTGCTACCTCAAGTACTACAACCAAACCACATGTTCCCAATCCTACTCATGCAAATATTTGAGGGGTGGAACTAATGCATAGTAAAAACTGGGTATAGAAAAGTATGATCAAAGTGTAACTTGCCTTGCTGACGATATGCAAACTCTAGGGATTCGTAGTAACAAGCTTCGCACTCCAGGTAATCTAGCATAGGCAAACAATAGCATACATAAGCAATCAATCAAACGAAACAGAAACAAATTGAGAAAAGAACCAAATAAAACTCAAATTAAGAAAACGACTAAACCAAATAGAAAACAAAACCTAACAACATTATTTTCATGTGGATTAGATCTTAAGAGTAGGTACATGTGATTAACTACGATTTGCAAAAAAGAAACAACTCAAACGGAGTTACGAGACTCCTGATACAAACGAAACAAGATTGTATACTAATTTGAACTAAACTCAAATTTTTAATTTTCAAAATCATGTTCAAGTTGGTTTACTAGAAAGAAGAGATCATTGCGAAGACTTAGGCGTTGGTTTCATCTAATTTGGATAAACAAGCAAAAAGTTACGTTGGTTTTAAGATTAGGGGCTAAATCGCGAGAAAACTATTCGCGGATAGGTCCCTGCCGAAAATAAAACTAAAACCAGAAATCTACAGAACGAACGTTCGCTAACAAAACTAAACAAAAGAATTTGTTAGTTAGAATAAAATAACAGGTGAACATTTACTAAATAACTAGAAATAAAAACGAAAAACCGATCTAACCTAATAAACCGAGAAAACCGAAAAAACAAACGGTTTATACCGGTTCGACGGCAGCGACGTCAACGGCGAAATCTGGCGGGGCGAGGCCGCGGCACCCGCGCGAGGCGAGGCGGCGGCGCGAGGTGACGACGATGCAGGGCGGCGGCGCGGCAGCTGCAGCAACTTGCGGCGGCGGCGGCGGTGAGCAAAAGCA
>NC_041387.1:147083329-147115859 GCF_002162155.2 Triticum dicoccoides | reverse complement strand
CAGCTGAGGTGGAGGCGGGGCTCGATGGCGGCGCGGCAAACGAGGTGGAGGGGGCCGGGGTGGGGCTCCTTATAAAGGGGGGAGGCGGCGGCGCATCCGACTTGGGGGAGGGGTCGGGCGGCGCGAGGCGGGGCATGCCCGGACTCCTCCGGAGTCCGGCAGCAACATGACACTGCGGGAGGAAGGCGGCGCGACAGCTGGGCCGTGGCCCTGGCTCGGCTGAGCCGACCGAGGAAGAGATTTTTTTTTAAACGATTCTCGCGAGAAAAATCCTAATAAATAAAAATAAAAACCTAAAAATTCCATAAACAATTTTCGCTGTCCAAACCTAATATTTGGGACAAGATGAACATTTTTCTGGACTAAATGCAATTTTTGAAAATGCATGTTTTTCCCTAATTCAAATAAAACTTCAAATAAAATACTAATTTGATTTCAAAATTTCCTCTCCAATATTTCTCCTATGTTTTGAAGAAGTCATTTTATCTTCTCTTATTTATTTTTATTATTGGAAATAATTGGAAAGAAATCATTGAAAATCAAATTGATCCTCTTTTCAAATTTGAAACAAATTCAAATATGAAATTTAAATGAAGCATCCAACTCTCTCCTTGGGTCCTTGAGTTGCTTAAGATTTCTAGGATCACAACAAAAATGCAAAATAAATATGATATGCATATGATGATCTATTTATTACATCCAAATTGAAAATTGGGATGTTACAGGCCCACTCTCTTTAAGGATGCTCGTAAGTTTTTCTTGTCTTGTGATGAATGCCAGAGAATTGGTAATATTAGTAGACGTCAGGAAATGCCTATGAATTATCCACTTGTTATTGAACCATTTGATATTTGGGGCTTTGATTATATGGGACCTATTCCTTTCTCTAATGGGTATACACATATTTTAGTTGCCGTTAATTACGTTACTAAGTGGGTAGAAGCTATTACAACTAGTAGTGCTGACCTAACACTTCTATTAAGATGCTTAAAGAAGTTATTTTTTCGAGGTTTGGAGTCCCTAGATATTAAATGACTAATGGTGGTTCACATTTTATTCATGGTGCTTTCCGTAAAATGCTTGCTGAATATGATGTTAACCATAAAATTGCATCTCCATATCATCCCCAGTCTAGTGGTCAAGTAGAATTGAGCAATAGAGTGATTAAATTGATTTTGCAAAAGACTGTTAATAGATCTAGAAAGAATTTGTCTAAGAAACTTGATGATGCATTATGGGCTTATAGAACTGCTTATAAAAACCTATGGGTATGTCTCCATATAAAATGGTTTATGGAAAAGCATGTCACTTACCTCTCGAACTAGAACATAAGGCATATTGGGCTATTAAAGAGCTCAACTATGATTTCAAACTTGCCGGGGAGAAGAGGTTATTTGAAATTAGCTCGCTTGATGAATGGAGAGCCCAAGCCTATGAGAATGCCAAGTTGTTTAAAGAAAAAGTTAAAAGATGGCATGACAAAAGGATACAAAAGCGTGAGTTTAATGTAGGTGATCATGTTTTGCTATACAACTCTCTTTTAAGATTTTTTGCAGGAAAACGTCTCTCTAAATGGGAAGGTCCTTACATTAGCGGGCATGTCTATCGTTCCGGTGCCATCAAAATCAATAACATCGAAGACACAAATCCGAAGGTGGTAAACGGTCAAAGAATCAAGCACTATATCTCAGGTAATCCCATAAATGTTGAGACCAATATAATTGACATCGTAACACCAGAGGAGTACATAAGGGACAGTTTCCAGAATGTTTCAGACTCCGAAAAGGAATAGGTATGTGGTACGGCAAGTAAACCGACCCCAAAACTATTCTAAAAGCAATATTTCTCCGTTTTGGACTATTTAAAAAATTAGGAAAATTAAAAGTAGTCCGAAAGAGACACGAGGCGACCACAAGGGTGGAGGGCGCGCCCTACCCCCTGCTCGTGCCCCCCGACCTTGTGGCCACCTCGTGTGCCCTACGGACTTCGTTTTATTACAAGATACTTGTTTTGGTCGGTAAAAATTCATTACATAATATCCCAAAGGTTTTGACCACCGTACCACGGCAAAATCCCCTATTTTCATTTTGAGCTGTTTTCTGCCCGAGTTTTCAAGGCCAGGCATCATGTCATCCTCCTCCTCCAACAACATGGATGATGATGCTGGGTTGATGCAGATGGAACTTAGAAGAGAGGATGCCGAGGGAGCCACGATGGAGGAGGATGAAGGAGGTTCGCTTGAGGACCACCCTCCTGCTTCGAAGAGAGGCACTCTGGCTGGCATCTCCACTATTCCCAATCCCCATCAAGCAATAGGGACTACAAACAACCATGAAGACCAAGAGATTTGAGAAGGGCTTCCCCCTATGAGGCCCTTACACAGGTTACATCTGAACAACTTTCATAATTTGCTTCATAATTATGGAGTGCAGAACACCCCTCGTACACATATACCCTGCAACTCGGACATATCCCATCCAAGTGAATGCAATGTAGGAAATATTTCTTGGGGGCTGAAAATAAGCATCTTTTGGAGGAAATCCAGAACAATGCAAATATGCTCCATTGTGAGATCCAAGAATTGCAAGTCCTAAAAGGTGCCTTAATAAAGCTAATGGATACATCATCAACTCCTTCATCACCACCTCCGAAGAAAGAGACATAAATACATGGGTATGGGCACTCCCCTTGGAAGCTGCCAAGCTTAGGGGAGATCCCCCGGTATCGTATCACCATCACATATTTATCTTTATCATTTTTCTTAGTTCGATCTTTTTGGTTATATCTTGATCTAGTAGAATGAAGATTTAGTATGATCTAGCTTTGATTTTTGTTTTGATATCTATCTATGTAATCGGGTTCGTGAGTTATATATAATGAAGAGTAGTTTTGCGTTGAGGGCTTTCTTTCGTGCTACGATCTTGAGGGAATTAAATAAAAGAAAGAATAAATAGAAATAAAATGATCATATAATGATCTTATGGAGTGTAATGACTTCACATATAAAGAGTATGATGGATAAAATTTGTTGATAGTTGACAAACATAGTTTTGGTCATTGTTGCAATTAGTAGGAAGTAATAAAGAAAGAGAGGCTTCACATATAAATATACTATCTTGGACATCTTTTTTATTTGTGAGCACTCATTAAAATATGACATGCTAAAAAGTTGATGTTGGACAAGGAAGAAAACATAATGGGTTATGTATTCTTTTATCCGAATAGAGGTTATATTGTCATGGATCCTCCAACATGTTGAGCTTGCCTTTCCCTCTCATGCTAGCCAAATTCTTTGCGCCAAGTATAGATACTACTTGTGCTTCCAAACTTCCCTAAACCCATTTTTGCCATGAGAGTCCACCATACCTACCTATGGATTGAGTAAGATCCTTCAACTAAGTTGTCATCGGTGCAGGCAATAAAGATTGCTCTCTAAATATGTATGATCTATTAGTGTGAAGAAAATAAGCTTTATACGAACTTGTGATATGGAAGAAATAAAAGCAACAGACTGCCTAATAAAGGTCTTTATCACAAGGAGCAATATAAAGTGACATTCTCAAAACCTTAGATTGGTACCTGTGGGTTGCTAGTAGTGTTGATTACTCCTTGTAGTTGATGCTAGTTGGTTTATTTTGTGGAAGATCATATGTTCAGACCTTAATGATAATTAATACTCCTCTGATTATAAACATGAATATGCTTTTTGAGTAGTTACGTTTGTTCCTGAGGACATGGGAGAAGTCTTGTTATAAGTAATCATGTGAATTTGGTATTCGTTCGATATTTTGATGAGATGTATGTTGTCTTTCCTCTAGTGGTGTTATGTGAACATCGACTACATGACACTTCACCATGATTTGGGCCTAGGGGAAGGCAATGGGAATTAATAAGTAGATGATGGTTTGCTAGAGTGACAAAATCTTAAACCCTAGTTTATGCGTTGCTTCGTAAGTGGCTGATTTGGATCCATATGTTTCATGCTATGGTTAGATTTATCTTAATTCTTCTTTCGTAGTTGCGGATGCTAGCGAGAGGGGTTAATCATAAGTGGGAGGCTTGTCCAAGGAAGGGCAGCACCCAAGCACCGGTCCACCCACATATCAAATTATCAAAGTAACGAATGTGAATCATATGAGCATGATGAAAACTAACTTGACAACAATTCCCGTGTGTCCTCGGGAGCACTTTGCTTTATATAAGAGTTCGTCTAGGCTTGTCCTTTGCTACAAAAAGGATTGGGCCACCTTGTTGCACCTTGTTTAGTTTTGTTACTTGTTACCCGTTACGAATTATCTTCCCACACAACTATCTGTTACCGATAATTTCAGTGCTTGAGAGAATACCTTGCTGAAAACCGCTTGTAATTTCCTTATGCTCCTCGTTGGGTCTGACACTCTTACTTATCGAAAGGACTACAATAGATCCCCTATACTTGTGGGTCATCAGGCCTTTTGTACGAACCATAGGTGCAATTATCGTTATGAAAGAGGGAAATAAAATACTCCGATTTCCATTAAAGAAAGGGATGGAATTAATAGTTCCCAAGTAAGGCAATTAAACCACCATATGAATCTATTATGAGATCCACCTATCGAATTACTTTTAAAGACGATAATAATTCACAATATGCATTATGCCTATCTAGGGGCCTAAAACAATAGCGTTTGTTGGGAGGCAACCCAATAGTTATATCATTTTTTTTCTTTTTTTTTCTATTTTAGTGTGATGACATGATTATTGCTACTATAATAATTGTGTTTTTATATTTTAGTTAGTCTTTCTGCCAAGTAAAGCCTTTGGGATGATTTGGATGATAGTTAAATTGATTTTGTGCAAAAAACAGAAAATTTTGCGCCGAGTGCAGGAATTTTTGTTTTATAATGGGACATGGTAAAATTCTGAAATTTTTACACAATATTAAGATACAAAGTTTATTTGTGTTTTCATGATTTTCTTAGATTTTTTCGAGTTACAGAAGTATAGTTTTTGTTCAAATCATTACAGACTATTCTGTTTTAGATAGATTCTGTTTTTTATTGCATAGTGTGCTTGTTTATATCAGGGGTGTATAAGTCATGGAGAAGTTAGAATAGAGTAGTATTATGCCAGAATAATTATAAATGACTTTACAACAGTACCTAAAGTTCATGATTTGCCAATTATACTAAAGGATCTCACGAAGTTTCTGTTGAGTTTTGCGTCCTGAAGTTTTCAAGTTTTTGGTGAGATCACGATGGATGAAGGAATAAGAAGTGGCAAGACCCAAAGCTTGGGGATGCCCAAGGAACCCCAAGGTAATATTCCAGGAAGACCCAAGCGTCTAAGCTTGGGGATGCCCTGGATGGCATCCCCTCTTTCATCCACAATTCATCGGTATGTTACTTGGAGATATATTGTTTTTATTCATCACATGATATGAGTTTTACTAGGAGAGCCTTGTGCCATAATTTTTATGTTTGCTTGTTAGTTTTCCACAATCATTGTTTGCTGGACACGTCTTTTGACAGACACACACATTCATCATGATTTGTTAGAATACTCTATGAGCTCTTTTGAGCTATGCAGTTGCTCTTGTGCTTCACTTATTTCTTTAGAGCACGGTGGTGGTTATATTTTATAGAAATGATTGCACTCTCATGCTTCACTTAAATCTTTTTGAGAGTCTTTTAAATAGGAAGTGGTAATGTGCATGGGTTATGAGACTAGTCTAAAAATGGTAGGTATATAAGAGTGATATAATAAAAACTTTCATGTATATCATTAAATATGAAACGTATGATTTAATTATGTTGATGTCGCAATATGAAAGGGTATTAGTTTATAATCATTGGTTAGTATAAATACCGATGTTAAATATTGTTATTAACTACTCATTTAAGTGTAGGTCATGGCATGATCGGGATGTTGGAGCATTTTTAATCCTTGTTGAAATCCTTTATGGTGTTTGAGTCGGGCGCGCGCGATGGTTATCTCCTACTAACCTCCTCCCAGGGGGCATGCGAGTAATACTTTGATTCGAGGGCTAATAAAACTTTCACAATAAGTATATGCGTTCTTTACGACTAATGGGAGTTCATGGACTAATATAGAACTCCCACCTATCCGCATATTGCTAGCCTTTTCGGTACCGTGCATTGCCCTTTCTCACCTCGAGAATTGGTACAAACTTCGCTGATGCATCCAAAGCCTATGATATGATACGCTCTATCACACATAAGCCTCATTATATCCTTCCTCAAAACAGCCACCACACCTACCTATCATGGCATTTCCATAGCCATTCTGAGATATATTACCATGCAACTTCCATTGTTCCATCACATGACTTGTGTGTTCATCATCATATTGCTTTGCATGATCATATAGAGCTGACATGACATTTGTGGCAAAGCCACCATTCATCATTGTTATATATGTTAGACTAGATCATTGCACATCCTGGTACACTACCAGAGGCATTCATATAGAGTCATATTGTATCAGTTTTTCAAGTTGTAAGTAAATAAAAGTGTGATGATCATCATTACTAGAGAATTGTCCTAGTGAAGAAAAGAATGATGGATACTGATGAGTTCTCCAAAAAGTGGGGATGAGATTCATGATATTTTTCTAAAAAATATATAAAAAGAGAAAAGGAGAGAAGGGGCAATGCTACTATCCTTTTACCACACTTGTGCTTCAAAGTAGCACCATGTTCTTCATATAGAGAGTCTCCTAATTTGTCAGTTTCATATACTAGTGGAAATTTTACATTATAGAACTTGGCTTCTGTATTCTGACGATGGGCTTCCTCAAATACCCGAGGTATTCATGAGCAAGCAAGTTGGATGCACGCCCACTTAGTTTCAGTATTGAGCTTTCATACACTATGCATCTGTTGAATGGCAATCCCTACTCCTCGCATTGATATCGATGGAAAGGCCTCTCCATTACCTATTGATCCACCGAGTTGGTGCGCGAATTTCTCCACTTTTTTCTTCAGTTATAACCTACCACCATATTCTATACCACCTGTAGTGCAATGTCCATGGCTCATTCTCATGTATTAAGTGGAGTCGAAAATGATGAAGCACATGAAAAAGTATGATCCAATTGCTTGAATTGACATCAGGGTGCTCATGATTTGTACTTATGTGAGGGAGATGGAGTCATGGCATGCTTACATAATTAAATGAGTGGGATAACATTCGTTAAGCATCGTATATTTTGATCTCTATCACCGTATTCTATTCCACCTATAGTGTTATATCCATAGATCACGCTCATGTATTACGTGGGGTTGAAAATGCTGAACCGTGTTAGAAGTATGATCCAATTACCTAGTTTAACACCGGGGTGCTCATTATTAATATTTGTGCGGTGAAAGCGGAGCCATGCCATGCTAACATGATAAAATTAGTAGGGATAAAATTCATTAAGGATCGTATATTTTGAAAAAGTAACGGTTATGTCCTAGTATTCTTGGATATTATTATGTTGATATTAATTACTTCATTGTTTCTCAAAATTCATAACATAAAAGATTACATGATAGACATGCTAGGTAGAATTGAACATAAAATTCTGTTTTTATCATTTACCTACTCTAGGACGAGCAGGAATTAAGCTTGTGGATGCTAATACTTCTCCAATGTATCTATAATTTCTTATTGTTTCATGCTATTATATTACCAATCTTGTATGCTTTATATGTAATTTTATATCATTTCTGGAAACTAACCTATTAATGCACTGCCCAGTGCCAGTTCCTGTTTTTGGCTATTTTATTGTTTCGCAGAAAAACTGTATCAAATGAGGTCCAAACACGATGAAACTTTATGGTGATTTTCAAGACTAGAAGGGACCCTAGAAGCTTTGAGAGGGGGCGGAAGATATACGAGAGGGCCACAAGCTCACATGGGGCGCCCCCAGGGCTTGTTGGCCCCTCACAGCTCTGTTTACCCTAATTCCAAGCCTATAAATTTGCATGAATCCCAAAAACACCAGACGAGGCCCGAAACAATTTTTCCACCGCCCGCAAGCCTCTGTTCTTCCGCGATCCCATCTAGATGCCTCTGCTGGTACTTTGCCAGAGGGGGAATCAATCATGGAGGGCTTGTACATCAACCTTGTTGCACCTCTGATAATGTGTGAGTTGTTTACCGTAGACCTACGGGTCCATAGTGATTAGCTAGATGGCTTCTTCTTTCTCTTTGATCTTCAATACAATGTTCTCCTTGAAGTACTATTCAATGTAATCTAGTTTTGCGGTGTGTTTGTTGGGATCCGATGAATTGTGGGTTTATGATCAAATTATTCAATGAAAGTAATTGAGTCTTTTCAGAACTTTATTATGTATGATTGCTATAGCCATGTAATGCTTTCCGATCTATGAGTTCTCTTTGGCCAAGTAGATGAGTAGATCATCAGTGGAAGTGGTGCATAGTAGTAGGTTCAATCTTGCGGTGTCCTCATCTCGTGACAGAAGGGATAGCGGGGCACATATTGTATTGTTGCTACTAAGGAGAAAACAATGGGGTTCAATCATATTGCTTCGTTTTATTCTATCTACATTATGTCATCATACTTCATGCATTACTCTGTTTGTTATGAACTTAATACGTATAGAGGCAAGCATAGAAGTGCTCTCGAAGTAGATTAATAGTAGTAGAGGTAGGCAGGAGCCGGTCTTCTTGTCACGAACGTAAGTCATATGTACATGATCATGCCATGAATAATGTCATAACTATACACTTTTCTATCAATTGCCCAATAGTAATTTGTCTACCCACCGTATGCTATTTTTATGAGAGAGAAGCCTATATTGAAAACTATGGCCCCCGGGTCTACTTTAATCATATTAAAAAACCAAAAATACCTTGCTGCAATTTTCTTTCTTTTATTTATTTTGCAATTTATCTATCACCTATTACCAGATTTGATCCTTGCAATTAACGACTACAAGGGGATTGATAACCCTCTTGCCCGCGTTGGTGCAAGTATTTGCTCTTGTGTGTAGGTACTGTTGATGGGTGTTCGTGTGGTTCTCCTATTGGTTCAATAACCTTGGTTCTCTACTAAGGCAAATACTATGTGCTACTATATTGCTTCACCCTTCCTCTTCGGGGGAAATCCTGACACAACTCACAAGTAGTAGGTACATAATTTCTATTAGCAACTATGAGAACATAATTAATTCTACACAATGGTTTCTTAATTGTGGGATCCACCAATTGTAGTTGAGTGAACAATCATCCATATCGGTGAGACCTAGAACATCACATAAAGATTTTGGTATAGTAGAGACACTAGCTCCTAGATCACACAAAGCATTGCATTCATAATCTTTAATATTGACTTTAATTGTAGGTTCCCATTCATCATGTATTTTCCTTGGTATAGACACTTCTAATTCAAGCTTTTCTTCATGAGCTTTAATAAGTGATTCTATAATTTTTAGTAAAAGCCTTGTTTTGTTCATACACATTAGACATTACATGACTTGATCATGGATTGCAAGAAGGAAATGCATAAATCAAAGAGGAATTATCATAACTAAAGTCCTTGTAATCCAAAGTAGTGGGTACATCGCTATCTAAAGTTTTGACCTCTTCAAACCCATTTTTATTGTTTTATCATTAAGCTCATCACCCTCCGAACAATTGGGACGCCTTCTAATTATAGTTGTCTTGTCTCTAGTTTCTTTATCATCAAGTTTTATGTTAATAAATAAAGATTCAATAGGTGTCACACCAATCATTTTAATATCTTCATTATTATTATCATGAAAACCATATGCAAGGGCCTTTTCTAAAAATTCACGTTTAGCTCTCATCCTTTCCATTATTTTTCTAGTTTCATCCATGGTAACTTGGAGAGATTTTATAGATTCAGATATTTCATCCTTTTTATGAGGAAAACTTTAATTTTGAGAGTATCCACATCATGCACAATTATATCCATGCTTTTAGACATATCTACTACTTTGCTTAATTTTTCTTCTACCATAGAATTGAAAGTCTTTTGAGAACTAATAAATTCTTTAATATTGTTCACAAATTCAGTAGGTATCCTATTATTATTATTATTATTATTATTACCATATGGATTGCCATATTTTTAGAGGGATTACCGGGGTACGACCTAGGATTGAATTTCCCTCTATAAGCATTGTTCTTGAAATTATTTCTAGCAACAAAATTCACATCAATAGCATCATTATTTTTCTCAATCAAAGTAGATAATGGGACATCATTGTGATCAAATTCAGCATTTTTACTAGCAAGCATATTCGTAATAGCATCCATTTTCTCACTTAGAGTAGAAACTTCTGCAACAGAATTTACCTTCTTACCAGTTGGAGCTCGTTCAGTGTGCCACTCGGAATAGTTTGCTATCATGTTTTCGAGAAGCTTCATGGCTTCTCCAAGTGTGATTCGCATAAATATGCCACCTGCATCTGAGCCTAGAAAATTTCTCGAAATAAAGTTCAGTCCTGCATAATTTTGTTGTACTAACACCATAAGCTTAATCCATGCTTGGGACAATTTTTAATCATTAATTTCATTCTCTCCCAAGATTGTGCAACATGTTATTGGTCATGTTGTTTAAAGTTCATGATTTGGTTTCTAAGAAATATTATCTTAGCGGGAGCAAAATACATAGTAATAAAAGCATCCTTACATTTATTCCACGAATCAATACTATTACAAGGTAAGGATGAAAACCAGGTCTTAGCTCAACCTCTAAGCGATAAAGGAAAAAATTTCAACTTCATAATATCATTATCCATATCTTTTTTCTTTTGCATATCACATAATTCAACGAAGGTATTAAGATGAGATGCAACATCTTCATTAGGATTTCCAGCAAACTGTTCTTTCATAAAAAGATTTAATAGTGCAACATTTATATTATATGATTCCACACTAGTGGCAGGAGAAGCAATTGCAGTACTAACTAAATCATTATTATTAGTATTTGAGAAGTCACACCCAACTTAGTGTTCTCTTGAGTAGACATAATGACAATTCAAGCAAGTACTTGCACCCAATGCGAGTAAGAGGGTTGTCAATCCCCTTGTACTGGTTAATTGCAAGGACTAATTCTGATAATGATAGGTATAGATAAATTGCAAAACAAAATAAAAGATAAATAATTGCAGCAAGCGGTATTTAGGGTTTTTGTAATATGACGTGAATGGACCCGGGGACCATAGCTTTCACCTGAGGCATATCACTCATGAGCGCAGTAACGGTGGGTAAACAATTTACTGTTGGCCAATTGATACAAAAGCACATAGTTATGAATTTATTCATGGCATGATCAATATATAGGCATTACGTCTGTGACAAGTAGACCAAAATAATTATGCATCTACTACTATTACTCCACCCCTCGACCGCTATCTAGCATGCATCTTAAGGTACTAAGTTCATAACAAACATAGTAATGCTTGGAACATGATGACATAATGTAGACAAAGTAAGACCAAATAATATGTCCAACCCTCGTCGTCTTACCCTTGTAGCCACAATACAAATATGTGCCTTGCTAATCCTCCTGTCACAGAGTGAGGACACCGCAAGATTGAACATACTACTATGCACCACTTCCTCTAAAGATCTAATCATCTAGTTGGTCAAAGAAAACTCATAGATCAGAAAGCATAGATAGCTATAAAGTCACACATAATAAAGTTTAGAAAAGACTCATTCACTTTCAATGAATAATCTGATCATAAACCCACAATTCATCGGATCCCAATAAACGCACCACAAAATGATTACATCAAGTCAATCTCCGAAGAGAACATTGTATTGAAGATCAAAAAGAGAGACAGAGTCATCTAGCTACTGCTATGGACCTGTAGGTCCTGTGGGAACTACTCACACATCATCATGGATGCATCAAGGTTGATGAATATGGCCTCCGTGATTGATTCCCCCTCCAGCAGAGTATCGGTGGAGGCCTCCAGATGGGATCATGGAAGAACAGAGGCTTGCAGCGACGACCAAACTATTTTGGGTCTCGCTTTGGTGGTTTCTAGATTTTAGGGAATTTATAGGCTTGGAATTAATGGAACTACGAGGGTCTCTCCTGGTCCAAAAAACTCACCGTAAACTTTCATCGTGTTTGGACTATGTTTGTGGTTTTTCTGCCAAACAAAGAAATACGCAAAAACAGAAACTAGCACTGGGCACTAAGTTAATAGGCAAGTTCCCAAAAATGATATAAAATTGCATATAAAGCATACAAGATTGATAATAGCATGAAACAATAAAAAATTATAGATACATTGGAGACGTATCATGTACTCATAGGGATCGATATGGACTTCCACGGTTCCGCTAATCGTTCATTAAACAAAGGGGTTTTGTTCGTGTCCATGTCTTATCGAACCTACAGGGTCACAAGCTTAAGGAAATCATGATCTACTGAGTGTTAGTAGGACAGGAGTAATAAGGAAATATTTGTGAAATAGTTTCCTTCATATTTGAAATATTTCCGAGAGGAACCGGGAGCATTTCGGGGTCACCGGAAGGTTTCTGGAATTTATCGGGCAATACCGGGTATTAGCAATAAATATATATAGGTGAAAAATGTTTCCTAAGATGTTAAATTAACAATAAAAGGCTCTAACAATAGTTAGGAGGCTTTTATATTTAATTTAATATCGGCAGGCCTTAAAAGGCCAAGAGGTGGAAGACTACTAGGGCCACTTGGGCCCAAAATGGGTGGCACCCTCTTCTCCCCATGGAAAGGGGAGGGGGAGGCCAAATTGAAGGGGGGCTCCTCCTCCATTTTGCCGACACAAGGAAGATAGTTCCTTCACCCCTTGTGGTCCCCCCTCCTCTCCCATCCAACCTATATATACTTCAGGTCTTGGGCACTTTTGAATACAAAAGTTTTGGAGCCTCCTCTAGTTCTCTAGTTCTAGTTCTAGTTGGTCATAGTTGATCAATTAGAGCTAGACCTAGATCCTCTAATCCTCGTAATTACAAGCCCATCATGGTTCTAATATCCTCCCTTTAATTCTCCGGCAACGATTAGCTATGGACGGTGAAGCGCTGACGGATCATGAAGACTGGACGTACGCATGTAACTCATAGAAAGGCCATGCTTTCAGTCTTCCTTTCGAGGGACTGTTCATGGGCGGTTCGCATGATTGTTCATCAACAGTTCGAGGGACTCCAAGTATGATCTACACAGACTTGTCTTCTTCCGCTGCAACTCGAAGTCGGTAACCATCTGATCCAAACCGTTCATTGCATCTTCTTAGTGTTCCTACGTGATTGTAGGGCAATGTTTTTGTTTTCTACTATGTTTCCCAACATCTTTTGGCCTCCCCCCAAAGCTTCTAGGGTCTCTTATAGTCCATGAAAATCACCGCAAACTTTCATCGTATTTGGACTTCGTTCGGTATGGTTTTTTCTGCGAAACAAAGAAATATGCAAAAAAATAGGAACCGCCACTAGGCACTAAGTCAATAGGTTAGTCAACAAAAATGATATAAAATGTCATATAAAGCATAAAAGATTGTTAGATGATGATATAATAGTATGAAACAATAAAAATTATAGATACATTGGAGACGTATCAAGGCGTGACGGTGGGTGGGTGTGGCAGTATTGCTGGAAGGCAGGGTTGTGGGTGTCGTTGCTCCTACCGTGGCGGCTAAGCGGCTAGGGCGGTGACTCTCCCTATTGTAGACATGGGTTGTGGAGATAGGAAGGTGGATGATCGTGACGGATATCGGGCGGCTACTAGATCTATCATTGTCTTTGATGACGGTCTCGTTGTGGCGCCTCAGTGGCGGCAGTCGCGCGGTTTCGTAATACGAGCGGCGTGGCACAACGACAGTCGTGGTGCCGATGGCGATGCTCTAGTTTGGTTCTTGGGTTGGTGGCCCTAGCTCTTCGGCGGCGGCGACCTCCATGGTCACGTGGATGACATGGAGGCTGGGTCTCAAGGTGGTGACAGACTCTCTAAGGCGGGTGGCGGTATGGGATGCCCCTTCCACCGACAGATCGGGTTCGATACGTCTTGGTAGGTGATACATGCAGCTCTTCTGGAGGCATCAAGACATACCTATCGCTGGTAGGTGCAGTCGCCAATGGGTGCCACACGTGATGTCTCATGCGGGGACATCAAGTCATGCCTGGTGCCGGCAGCTGCAAAATATAGTGGCACTAACGGAGGTGTCATGTTTTTTCCCGTTGTTGTTGGATTGAAGGTGGTATGACAGGGACAGGAGGCAAGGTGGTATGTGAAGTATTTGTGTTCTAACATCTTCTCCCGAGGTATCCAGTTATTGAGGCGACCGCAACCAAACAAAGGATGATGGTATATACAACTCCAACGACGAGTTTGCGCACTCCAATGGAAACACAAGATCTCTAATCAAGCTATGTCGACGTGCATCTATGTCGTGTCCTTGCTGAAGGTGGTAAATCGAAGCTTGACTTTCGGGATGAGAATTCTGAGATCAACCTTGGGTTTGTCTCATCATCAGCAGCACACATGCGGTGATTCCTTCTTGACGGCGTAGCCTAGGAGTTGTGTATTTTCATTTTGAGTTTTTTCTTTCATCATAGGGTTAGTGGTCGTCTGATGCAATTACTGTCACAAGGCATGCAACCTAGGGTTTTCTTTTTTTTCTCCAGTTCATTGTTGACCGACTGTTGAATTTGAATAGTAAATAGTATATGGTTGTGTGCATCGCTTAATGCAGAGGTCAGGGGTTATCCCCTTTTCGTAAAAAGACTCAAAGGAAAAAAATCTATCCAATGAATCAAATGACATTTTTTCGCTATAGGAATTTAGATGCATGTCATCTCACTTCTTACGATTTTCCTATCCGATGAACCAATGGAGGCCTTAGTATGATCATTTGATTGTGCACAAATAAAACATAGGAACTTCAGATGAGTTTAGTGGGTGAAAATTTTCCTATAAAAAATAGTATAGATGAATTCTATGAAACAAATTATATGAATTACAATACTACAAATCTAACAAACTACATAGAAAAAAATGGGATTGGCTTTTGAAGGAAATATGCCCTAGAGGCAATAATAAAGTTATTATTTATTTCCTTATATCATGATAAATGTTTATTATTCATGCTAGAATTGTATTAACCGGAAACATAATACATGTGTGAATACATAGACAAACATAGTGTCACTAGTATGCCTCTACTTGACTAGCTCGTTTATCAAAGATGGTTATGTTTCCTAACCATGGACAAAAGAGTTGTCATTTGATTAATGGGATTGCATCATTAGGAGAATGATGTGATTGACATGACCCATTCCGTTAGCCTAGCACTTGATCGTTTAGTATGTTGCTATTGCTTTCTTCATGACTTATACATGTTCCTGTAACTATGAGATTATGCAACTCCTGTTTACCGGAGTTGCACTTTGGGTGCTACCAAACTTCACAACGTAACTGGGTGATTATCAAGGAGTACTACAGGTGTCTCCAAAGGTACATGTTGGGTTGGCGTATTTCGAGATTAGGTTTTGTCACTCCGATTGTCGGAGAGGTATCTCTGGGCCCTCTCGGTAATGCACATCACTATAAGCCTTGCAAGCAATGTGACTAATGAGTTAGTTGCGGGATGATGCATTATGTAACGAGAAAAGAGACTTGACGGTAACGAGATTGAACTAGGTATTGGATACCGACGATCGAATCTCGGGCAAGTAACATACCGATGACAAAGGGAACAATGTATGTTGTTATGCGGTTTGACCGATAAAGATCTTCGTAGAATATGTAGGAGCCAATATGAGCATCCAGGTTCCGCTATTGGTTATTGACCAAGAATAGTTCTAGGTCACGTCTACATAGTTCTCGAACCCGTAGGGTCTGTACGCTTAAGGTTTCGATGACAGTTATATTATGATTTTATGAGTTTTGATGTACCGAAGGAGTTCGGAGTCCCGGATGAGATCGGGGACATGACGAGGAGTCTCGAAATGGTTGAGATGTAAAGATCGATATATTGGACGACTATATTCGGAGTTCGGAAAGGTTCCGAGTGATTCGGGTATTTTCGGGGGTACCGGGGAGTTACGGGAATACGAGGAAGAAGCAATGGGCCTCATGGGCCAAGTGGTGGAAGAGAGGAGGCAGGGCGCGCGGCCCCCCTAGCCCAAACCGAATTGGACTAGGGGGCCGGCCCCCCTTTCCTCTTTTTCCTCCCTCTCCTTCCTTCTCCTTCTCCTTCCCTTCCTTCCCCTCTCCTAGTTGGACTAGGAAAGGAGGGAGTCCTACTCCCGGTGGGAGTAGGACTCCTCCCTGGCACGCCCTCCCTTGGCCGGCCGCCCCCTCCCCCTTGCTCCTTTATATACGAGGGCAGGGGGGCACCCCATGAAACACAAGTTGATCTACGGATCGTTCCTTAGCCGTGTGCGGTGCCCCCCTCCACCATATTCCACCTCGGTCATATCGTCGCGGAGTTTAGGCGAAGCCCTGCGGTGGTAGAGCATCATCATCATCACCACGTCGTCGTGCTGACGGAACTCATCCCTGAAGCTTTGCTAGATCGGAGCCCGGGGATCGTCATCGAGCTGAACGTGTGCTGAACTCGGAGGTGCCGTATGTTCGGTGCTTGGATCGGTCGGATCGTGAAGACGTACGACTACATCAACCGCGTTGTGCTAACGCTTCCGCTTACGGTCTACGAGGGTACGTGGACAACACTCTCCCCTCTCGTTGCTATGCCATCACCATGATCTTGCGTGTGCGTAGGAAATTTTTTGAAATTACTACGTTCCCCAATAGTGGTATCAGAGCCAGGTTTTATGCATTGATGTTATATGCACGAGTAGAACACAAGTGAGTTGTGGGCGATACAAGTCATACTGCTTACCAGCATGTCATACTTTGGTTCGGCGGTATTGTGAGATGAAGCGGCCCGGACCGACATTACGCGTACGCTTACGCGAGACTGGTTTCACCGTTACGAGCACTTGTGCTTAAAGGTGGCTGGCGGGTGTCTGTCTCTCTCACTTTAGCTGAATTGAGTGTGGCTACGCCCGGTCCTTGCGAAGGTTAAAACAGCACCAACTTGACGAACTATCATTGTGGTTTTGATGCGTAGGTAAGAACGATTCTTGCTCAGCCCGTAGCAGCCACGTAAAATTTGCAACAACAAAGTAGAGGACGTCTAACTTGTTTTTGCAGGGCATGTTGTGATGTGATATGGTCAAGACGTGATGAGATATAAGTTGTTGTATGAGATGATCATGTTTTATTGAAGTTATCGGCAACTGGCAGAAGCCCTATGGTTGTCTCTTTGTTGCATAAGATGCAAGTGCCAAATAATTGCTTTACTTTATCGCTATGCGATAGCAATAGTTGCAAGAGCAATAGTTGGCGAGACGACCATGTGACGACACATTGATATAGATCAAGATGATGAAGATCATGGTGTCGTGCCGGTAACGATAGAGATCATGACAGTACTTTTGAGATGGAGATCAAAGGCGCAAGATGATCATGGCCATATCATGTCACATATTTTGATTGCATATGATGTTTATCTGTTATACATCTTATTCTGTTTTGTTTGACGGTAGCATTATAAGATGATCTCTCACTAATTATCAAGAAGTGTTCTCCCTGAGTATGCACCGTTGCGAAAGTTCTTCGTGCTAAGACACCACGTGATGATCGGGTGTGATAGTCTCTACGTTCAAATACAACGGGTGCAAAACAGTTGCACACGCGGAATACTCAGGTTAAACTTGACGAGCCTAGCATATACAGATGTGGCCTCGGAACACGGAGACCGAAAGGTCGAGCGTGAATCATATAGTAGATATGATCAACATATTGATGTTCACCGTTGAAACTACTCTATCTCACGTGATGATCGGACATGGTGTAGTTGATATGGATCACGTAATCACTTAGAGGATTAGAGGGATGTCTATCTAAGTGGGAGTTCTTTAGTAATATGATTAATTGAACTTAAATTTATCATGAACTTAGTCCTGGTAGTATTTTGCAAATTATGTTGTAGATCAATAGCTTGCGTTGTTGCTTTCATATGTTTATTTTTATATGTTCCTAGAGAAAATTGTGTTGAAAGATGTTAGTAGCAATGATGCGGATTGGATCCGTGATCTGAGGTTTATCCTCATTGCTGCACAAAAGAATTATGTCCTTAATGCACCGCTAGGTGACAGACCTATTGCAGGAGCAGATGCAGACGTTATGAACGTTTGGCTAGCTCAATATGATGACTACTTGATAGTTTTGTGCACCATGCTTTATGGCTTAGAATCGGGACTTCAAAAACGTTTTGAACGTCATGGACCATATGAGATGTTCCAGGAGTTGAAGTTAATATTTCAAGCAAATACCCGAGTTGAGAGATATGAAGTCTCCAACAAGTTCTATTGCTAAAAGATGGAGGAGAATCGCTCAACTAGTGAGCATGTGCTCAGATTGTCTGGGTACTACAATCGCTTGAATCAAGTGGGAGTTAATCTTCCAGATAAGATAGTGATTGACAGAATTCTCTAGTCACCATCACCAAGTTAGTAGAACTTTGTGATGAACTATAGTATGCTAGGGATGACGGAAACGATTCCCGAGCTCTTCATGATGTTGAAATCGACGAAGGTAGAAATCAAGAAAGAGCATCAAGTGTTGATGATTGACAAGACCACTAGTTTCAAGAAAAGGGCAAAGGGAAAGAAAGGGAACTTCAAGCAGAATGGCAAGCAAGTTGTCACTCCCGTGAAGAAGACCAAAGCTGGACCAAAACCTGAAACTGAGTGCTTACACTGCAAAGGAAATGGTCACTGGAAACGGAAATACCCTGAATATTTGGTGAGTAAGAAGGATGGCAAAGTGAACAAGGGTATATTTGATATACATGTGTTTGATGTGTGCCTTACTAGTGTTTATAGTAGCCCCTGAGTATTTGATACTTCTTCGGTTGCTAAGATTAGTAACTCGAAACAGGAGTTACAGAATAAACAGAGACTAGTTGAAGGGGAAGTGACGATGAGTGTTGGAAGTAGTTCCAAGATTAATATGATCATCATCGCACACTCCCTATACTTTCGGGATTAGTGTTAAACCTAAATAAATGTTATTTGGCGTTTGCATTGAGCATGAATATGATTTGATCATGTTTATTGCGATACGGTTATTCATTTAAAAGTTAGAGAATAAATTGTTATTCTGTTTACATGAATAAGACCTTCGATGGTCATACACCCAATGAACATAGTTTGTTGGATCTCGATCATAGTGATACACATATTCATAATATTGATGCCAAAAGATGAAAAGTTAATAATGATAGTGCAACTTATTTGTGGCACTGCCGTTTGGGTCATATCGGTGTAAAGCGCATGAAGAAACTCCATAAAAGATGGATTTTCGGAATCACTTGGTTATGAATCATTTTGATGCTTGCGAACCGTGCCTTTTTGGCAAGATGACTAAAACTCCGTTCTCCGGAACAATGGAACAAGCTACTGACTTATTGGAAATAATACATACCGATGTATGCGATCCAATGAGTGTTGATGCTCGTGGCAAGTATCGTTATTTTCTGACCTTCACAAGATGATTTGAGCAGATATGGGTATATCTACTTGATGAAACATACGTCTGAAATAGTTGAAAGGTTCAAAGAATTTCAGAGTGAAGTGGAAAAATCATCGTAACAAGAAAATAAAGTTTCTATGATCTGATCGCGGAGACGAATATTTGAGTTACGAGTTTGGTCTTCAATTAAAACAATGTGGAATAGTTTCACAGCTCACGCCACCTGGAACACCACAACGTTATGGTGTGTCCGAACGTCGTAACCGCACTTTATTGGATATGGTGCAATCTATGATATCTCTTATTGGTTTTACCACTATCGTTTTGGGGTTGTGCATTAGAGACAGCTGCATTCACGTTTAAAAAGGGCACCATCTAAATCCGTTGAGACGACACCGTATGAACTATGGTTTAGCAGTAAACCTAAGCTGTCGTTTCTTAAAGTTTGGAGTTGCGATGCTTATATGAAAAAGGTTTTCAACCTGATAAGCTCGAACCCAAATCGGAGAAGTGTGTCTTCATAGAATACCCACAGGAAACTATTGGGTACACCTTCTATCACAGATCCGAAGGCAAAACATTCGTTGCTAAGAATGGATCCTTTCTAGAGAAGGAGTTTCTCTCGAAAGAAGTGAGTGGGAGGAAAGTAGAACTTGATGAGGTAATTGTACCTTCTCCCTTATTGGAAAGTAGTTCATCACTGAAATCAGTTCCAGTGATTCCTACACCAATTAATGAGGAAGCTAATGATGATGATCATGAAACTTCAGATCAAGTTACTACAAAACCTCGTAGGTCTTCCAGAGTACGGTCCGCACCAAAGTGGTACGGTAATACTGTTCTGAAAGTCATGTTACTAGACCATGATAAACCTACGAACTATGAGGAAGCGATGATGAGCCCAGATTCCGCAAAATGGCTGGAGGCCATAAAATCTGAGATAGGATCCATGTATGAGAACAAAGTGTGGACTTTGGTGGACTTGCCCGATGATCGGCAAGCCATAGAAAATAAATGGATCTTCAAGAGGAAGACGAACGTTGATAGTAGTGTTACTATCTACAAAGCTCGACTTGTCGCAAAAAGGTTTTTCGACAAGTTCAAGGTGTTGAATACAATGAGATTTTCTCACTTGTATTGATGCTTAAGTCCGTCCGAATCATGTTAGCAATTGCCACATTTTATGAAATCTGGCAAATAGATGTCAAAACTGCATTCCTTAATGGATTTATTAAAGAAGAGTTGTATATGATGCAACCAGAAGGTTTTGTCAATCCTAAAGGTGCTAGCAAAATATGCAAGCTCCAGCAATCCATCTATGGACTGATGCAAGCATCTCAGACTTGGAATATACGCTTTGATAAGTTGATCAAAGCATATTGTTTTGTACAGACTTACGGTGAAGCCTATATTTACAAGAAAGTGAGTGGGAGCACTACAGCATTTCTGATAAGTATATGTGAATGACATATTGTTGATCAGAAATAATGTAGAATTATTCTGCAAAGCATAAAGGAGTGTTTGAAAGGAGTTCTTTAAAAGAAAGACCTCGGTAAAGCTGCTTACACATTGAGCATCAAGATCTATATAGATAGATCAAGACAATTGATAAGATTTTTCAATGAATACATACCTTGATAAATTTTTGAAATAGTTCAAAATAGAACAGTCAAAGAAGGAGTTCTTGCCTGTGTTGCAAGGTGTGAAGTTGAGTAAGACTCAAGACCCGACCATGGCAGAAAATAGAAAGAGAATGAAAAGTCATTCCCTATGCCTCAGTCATAGGTTCTATAAAGTATGCTATGCTGTGAAACAGACCTATTGTATACCTTGCTCTGTGTTTGGCAAAGGAATACAATTTTGATCTAATAAGTAGATCACTGGTCATGGGTCAAGAATATCCTTAGTGAGGACTAAGGAGATGTTTCTCGATTATGGAGGTGATAAAAGAGCCTATCGTAAAAGTTACAATGATGCAAGCTTTTACACCGATCCAGATGACTCTAAGTCTCAATCTGGATACATATTGAAAGTGGGAGCAATTAGCTAGAGTAGCTCCGTGCAAAGCATTGTAGACATAGAATATTTGCAAAATACATACGACTCTGTAATATGACAAACCCGTTGACTAAACTTCTCTCACGAGCAAAACATGATCATACCTTAGTACTCTTTGGGTGTTAATCACATAGCGATGTGAACTAGATTATTGACTCTAGTAAACCCTTTGGGTGTTGATCACATGACAATGTGAACTATGGGTATTAATCACATACAGATGTGAATATTGGTGTTAAATCACATGATGATGTGAACTAGATTATTGACTCTAGTGCAAGTGGGAGACTGAAGGAAATATGCCCTAGAGGCAATAATAAAGTTATTATTTATTTCCTTATATCATGATAAATGTTTATTATTCATGCTAGAATTGTATTAACCGGAAACATAATACATGTGTGAATACATAGACACACATAGTGTCACTAGTATGCCTCTACTTGACTAGCTCGTTTATCAAAGATGGTTATGTTTCCTAACCATGGACAAAAGAGTTGTCATTTGATTAATGGGATCACATCATTAGGAGAATGATGTGATTGACATGACCCATTCCGTTAGCCTAGCACTTGATCGTTTAGTATGTTGCTATTGCTTTCTTCATGACTTATACATGTTCTTGTAACTATGAGATTATGCAACTCCCGTTTATTGGAGGAACACTTTGGGTGCTACCAAACGTCACAACGTAACTGGGTGATTATAAAGCAGTACTATAGGTGTCTCCAAAGGTACATGTTGGGTTGGCGTATTTCGAGATTAGGTTTTGTCACTCCGATTGTCGGAGAGGTATCTCTGGGCCCTCTCGGTAATGCACATCACTATAAGCCTTGCAAGCAATGTGACTAATGAGTTAGTTGCGGGATGATGCATTATGTAACGAGAAAAGAGACTTGCCGGTAACGAGATTGAACTAGGTATTGGATACCGACGATCGAATCTCGGGCAAGTAACATACCGATGACAAAGGGAACAACGTATGTTGTTATGCGGTTTGACCGATAAAGATCTTCGTAGAATATGTAGGAGCCAATATGAGCATCCAGGTTCCGCTATTGGTTATTGACCAAGAATAGTTGTAGGTCATGTCTACATAGTTCTCGAACCCGTAGGGTCTGCACGCTTAAGGTTTCGATGATAGTTATATTATGAGTTTATGAGTTTTGATGTACCGAAGGAGTTCTGAGTCCCGGACGACATCAGGGATATGACGAGGAGTCTCGAAATGGTCGAGACGTAAAGATCGATATATTGGACGACTATATTCGGAGTTCGGAAAGGTTCCGAGTGATTCGGGTATTTTCGGGGGTACCGGGGAGTTACGGGAATACGAGGAAGAAGCAATGGGCCTCATGGGCCAAGTGGTGGAAGAGAGGAGGTAGGGCGCGCGGCCCCCCTAGCCCAAACCGAATTGGACTAGGGGGCCGGGCCCCCTTTCCTCTTTTTCCTCCCTCTCCTTCCTTCTCCTTCTCCTTCCCTTCCTTCCCCTCTCCTAGTTGGACTAGGAAAGGAGGGAGTCCTACTCCCGGTGGGAGTAGGACTCCTCCCTGGCGCGCCCTCCCTTGGCCGGCCGCCCCCTCCCCCTTGCTCCTTTATATACGGGGGCAGGGGGGCACCCCATGAAACACAAGTTGATCTACGGATCGTTCCTTAGCCGTGTGCGGTGCCCCCCCTCCACCATATTCCACCTCGGTCATATCGTCGCGGAGTTTAGGCGAAGCCCTGCGCCGGTCGAGCATCATCATCGTCACCACGCTGTCGTGCTGACGGAACTCATCCCCGAAGCTTTGCTGGATCGGAGCCCGGGGATCGTCATCGAGCTGAACGTGTGCTGAACTCGGAGGTGCGGTACGTTCGGTGCTTGGATCGGTCGGATCGTGAAGACGTACGACTACATCAACCGCGTTGTGCTAACGCTTCCGCTTACGGTCTACGAGGGTACGTGGACAACACTCTCCTCTCTCGTTGCTATGCCATCACCATGATCTTGCGTGTGCGTAGGAATTTTTTTGAAATTACTACGTTCCCCAACAGCTTTGTGCCAGTCGATTGAAATCCCAATTTGGGATAGTCGATTGTTCTCCGCCATCGATCTGTGATCTAACGGCCGCCAATTCATCTTCCACCTCCAACCGTTTTCTTCCTCCCAACGCGTCTTATTCCTCCCGATGCATCTTCTTCAAACCTCCCACATGGACCACCAACTAAACTGTCGTTGCCGCCCTGCAGCATTCCAGTGCAGCGTTGCCGCCCTGCCCTCCCCCGAACCTCCTCCCACTGTTGTGCTGCCACCGTCCTGGCCATCCCTCTCGCCCTGGTGCCGACAACAATTTTCACTGAGGAATTTGCACCATCACCATGCTGTCGCCCCCCACAACCTGCCACCCCCCACCCACCCTAGGATAGATGATGGGGTAGTCTGTCGGCGAGCTTCTTCCTTCCTTTCGTCGAGTTTCTTCCTCCCTCCGGATGTTTCTCCATTCAATCCAAAATTTATTGACCCAAATTCAAAATTCAGATGACTCACATATAGCTATTGTGAAAAAAATCTGCTAAATTTCTTTAGGAATTAGGCCCCTAGAGTAGTAGGATCTGTAGAATTGTATTGAATAATTGTTGATGCAATATTGTACCGGTACAAGAAGTATATATAAGAGCCAAGCCGCACCTGACCTAGCCTTATTACAAACCGAGTAGGAGTCATAATCCTAATACAAGTTGTATTCTAAATCCCCCCGCAGTGTCAACGGTAGGCTCGACGACGTTGAGACTGAAACGACTGTCTTGAAATGAAGTAGTCGCCAGGCCTTTAGTAAAGATATCAGCAAACTGAGCAGAAGTGGGCACGTGGAGAACGCGAACTTGACCGGGAGCCACCTTCTCTCGAACAAAATGAATGTCGATCTCAATATGCTTGGTGCGACGGTGTTGAACCGGATTCCCTTACATGTAGACAGCTGAAATATTATCATAGTAACCAACGGTAGCTTGCTCAATAGGACGGTGCGGCCCCGACAGCAACTAGTGCAACCAAACTATATCAGCAACCACATGAACCACAACAGTAATCAGCTTCAGCAGACGAGCGGGAGACCGTAACCTGCCTTTTTGAAGACCAAGAAACCAAATTGTTACCAAGAAAAACACAAAATCCGGATGTGGACCTACGAGTATCTGGACAACCAGCCCAGTCTGCATCAGAGTAAGCTGTCAAGGAGGTGGGAGAGGATTTGTTGATATGAAGAACTAAGCCTAGTGTGCGTTTGAGATACCGAAGAATACGTTTGACATGATTGTAGTGTGGAATACGAGGATCGTGCATGTATAAACAAGCTTGTTGGACAGCAAAAGAAATTTCAGGACGAGTGAGAGTAAGATACTGAAGTGCACCGGTAAGACTATGATAAAGAGAAGGATCAGAGAAAGGATCACCGTCGTCAGAGAGTTTGGAACATGTATCAACAGGGGTACGGGAAGTTTGACAATCAAGCATACCAGCACGAGAAAGAAGATCCAGAGTGTACTGACGTTGAGACAAGGAAAGACCAGCGGAGTCACGAGATAACAACAATACCTAAGAAGTGGTGAAGAAGACCTAAATCTGTCATAGACAATTTGTGGCGAAGAAGAGAGATAATATGATCTAAAAATTGAGGAACTTGTGAGGATAATATCATCAACATATAAAAGAAAGTAAGCAGTGTTGTTGTTGTGATGAAAGGTGAAGATGAAGTGTCAGAACGGGAAGGGGTAAAACTGATGGTTTGAGCATAAGTAGAAAAGCGTTGGAGCCAGGCACGTGATTAGGATAGGAGGAATGTTCGAAGCCAAGAGGTTGTTGACAATAGACTGTTTCTTGAAGAGAGCCATGGTGCTTGTTTAAGACCATACAGAGATTTTTGAAGAAGACAAACATGATTAGGATAGGAGGAATGTTCAAAGCCAAGAGGTTGTTGACAATAGACTATTTCTTGAAGAGAGCCATGAAGAAAAGCATTTTTGACATCTAGTTGATGAATTGGCCAGAAGAAGAGATGTCGATGCTAAGGACAGTGCAAATAGTGTTGGGCTTGACAACTGGAGAGAAAGTCTCATCATAATCGATGTTGTGTTGCTGAGAGTAACTACGACATACCCATCGAGCCTTACAAAGACTCCCATAAGAATTAAATTTATGGAGAAAAACCCATTTGCCCGAAACGATATTTGTATTGGAAGGACAATGAACTAATTGCACGTGTTATTCTGTAGAAGGGCATCATATTCATCTTTCATAGCTGCGGCACAATTAGGATCTAGGAGAGCTGATTTGTAAGATTTGGGTAGAGAGGAAGGAGATAGAGATGCATGAAGATTGAGACGATCTTTTGCAGGTAAACGAAACCCGGACTTGGCACGTGTGCGCATGGTATGATCGTTAGTCGGAGCGGAGGAAGTTGATGCGGGATATGGCGGTGAAGACTGCGGCGGCAGGAGGTCTGCCGCAATAAAGTGTAATGGGTTTTCCTCTGCCGGAACAGAGGTGATGACATAAGTGGTCGCGGCAGGATCCGCTACCGCGGCAGAGGATTTGGCTGGTTTTGCTGGATAGGTCGGCGGGTGAAAGAAGGGAAGATCATTGCGACGAGAGGGACTAGTGGACGGCGTGGGTGAGTTGGGATCTAATTGTTGATGTTCGGAAAAGGGAAAATGTGTTCAGCGAATGTTACATGACGAAACACATGAACACGACTACTACCAAGATCTAGACAGCGATAACCCTTGTGCTCGTTAGAAAAACATAGATGGACACACGGGGTAGAGCGCGGGGAAAGTTTGTTAGGAGAAGTGGAGTAGGAGTTTGGGAAACAAAGACAACCAACGACGCTAACGTCGGAGTAATTTGGATGAGAGAGAAATAAAGAGAAGTAAGGAGTAGTTTGTGGGTTAACTTTGGATGGATGGATATTGAGTAAATATGTGGCCATGTGAGGAGGGCCTCAGCCCAGAACTTTGGAGGCATAGAAGATTGAACAAGCAGAGTGCGAATGATGTCATTAAGAGTACGAAGAGAATGCTTGGCTTTGCCGTTTTGATGGGAGGTATAAGGACATGAGAAACACAAGAGAATTCCATATTGTAGAAAGAAATTTTGATTTTTAAAGTTGTCAAATTCACGACCATTATCACATTATATGAATATTATAGGGAGTAAAAAGTGGACCCAGACATAGCGCCGAAAGTTAAGGAATATATTATGAACGTCGGATTTGTTGCGTAAAGGAAAAGTCTAAACATAATGAGTAAAATCATCAAGAAGCACGAGATAATACTTAAAACCAGATACACTTTCTATTGGTGATGTCCAGAGATCACAATGAAATAATTCAAAATTAAAAGTACTAGAGGATTGAGAGGAACTAAAGGGAAGGCGAACATGTTTGCTCAATTGACATGACTGACACATAGAAGAATTATGAGAGTCTCTATTACAAGGTATTGAAAATTCACTAAGAAGTGTGGATAACACATTTTTATTGGGATGGCCGAGATGTTGGTGCCACAGATCAACAAAGGCCACCATAGATGTTGGAGGAGCAACGACCGGAACACCATGGAGAGAATATAAATCACCGGAGCTATTGAATCGAGCGATCTCGACCTTGGTCGGGTAGTCCTTCACAGACAAACCAAAGGGGTCAAACTAAACAGAAACATGATTATCAGTGATGATTTGGCGAACATAAATTAGATTTTTAATAAGAGAAGGAGCTACAAGAACATCACGAAGAAGCAAAGCCTTAATTGGGGATTGGATTTGAGCCTGACCGACACAGTAAATAGGAATAGAAGATCCATCATCGAGAGTAATAGAGGGAAAAGACGAAGGTGTGCAAGAAGAAAGCAAATTACTTGATGCAGACATATGACGAGAAGCACCAGAATCGAAAATCGAATCCATACCTGAGTTCCCTTGTGCAGCAAAGTTGTTCATGGCTTGTAGAAAAGTAGCTTGGTCCCAGCTCGGAGTCGAAGTAGAGGCCTGTGTAGTCATGGGGCTTGCGGGTGTCGTGGCGTCGGCAGTAGGGCTGACATCGACGTAAAGAGAGAGACACCATCATTGTACTGCTGCATGGAGGGGGACGATGGAGCACCATAGGATGCATAAGGACTGGTGTTGTAGATCGGTGGTGCATAGGAGGGAGCAGCATGGTACACGGTCGTCGGCTGTCGGGGCGTGAGGACGGGCACGCCGGTTTGAGGGCGAGCACTAGGCTGCCAGCACCGGTATAGGCAAGCGGGGCATCATATGGCGTAGGGACGGACCAGGGCATAGGACATGCCTAGACTAGCCCTGTCCATGGATCAGGAGATGGGCGCCGTCCAGGCGGCGGTGGTGATGCAGTTGATGAAGCCGGGGGCGGTGGTGTTGTAGTTGGTGGAGCCGGGGTGGAGCAGGAGCAGGCATCGTGTGGAACTGCGGCGGCCTAGGGTTTTTGCCCCGGTAGTTGGGACTTGGACGCCAGCTGGATGGTTGATGAGGTGTTGTTGGTGAAGGTGGCGGTGGCGGCGTCGACGCAGGCAGCCGAGGAGAAGCAGTGAAGACCTGAGGACGGGAGTCCTTCGTAGTTACCATCGAGGGACGCGGACGCATCATAGGGATGAAGGAGGTCTGCTTCTCGAACCGCTCGCTGAGGCCGACGAGGAGGATGTTGATGAGCTGCCGATCGTCGATCGGATCACCAAGTTCGCGGAGTTCATCCGCGATCACCTTGAGGCGTTGGCAGTAGACGCCGACTGGTGAATCACCTTGCACCGTATTCCGAAGCTCGGTGTGGAGATTGTTGGCGCGAGCGTCGATGTTGTCCTGGAAGAGCTAATGAAGGGCCGTCCATAGATCGGCGGGGGAGGCACCGTCACAGTGGACGAGATTGAAGATCTCTGTGGAGACTCGCATGTAGATCCATTGAATAATGGCGAGATCATCCTTGACCCATTGCGGATCAAGAAGTTGAGGAAGAGAGTCTTCGGCAACGTGAGAGCGGAGATTGCATTCCCCAAGGTGGATGTCGAAGAGGTGACGCCAATGGTAGTAGTTGTGAGCAGCGAGGTCTAGGGTTACGGGGATGTAGAGGGGCTAATATCGGAGATGGTGTCGGTGAAGGAGATGGAAGGGGGTATTGGTGGGGGAAGAGCTAGAGTAGAGGTAGAGGCGGAGGAGGCCGTGGCCGCGGCGACCTTGGCGGCGGCGATGGCGGCACGCCGGTTGAAGTAGCCGGGCGGCAGCAGCGGTGGCGGTGCTGATGGGTTAGCCATACCCTAGGATCGAAAGTCTGATATCATGTAGAATTGTATTGAATAATTGTTGATGCAATATTGTGCCGGTACAAGAAGTATATATAAGAGCCAAGCCGCACCTAACCTAGCCTTATTAGAAACCTAGCATGAGTCATAATCCTAATACAAGTTGTATTCTAACAGGATCCATAATTTTTACATGTAGACTTTTGGACCAACCGATCATTGCCTACGAGGCTAGGATGTTCACGTGAAGTTGTTCTCTTTCCTTCCGTCCATGGGTACAAAAATACGATCTGCTGTTCGTGCAGAAAGTCAAACGGAAAAGGAGGAAAAGAGAACTCAAAAGTATACCCGGTGATGAATCTGTTGAAGAAGCTTTTTCCCGGTGAGTTCAAGCTTTGACTCTTGGGGCTGACAGCTAAGGGGGTGAGTACATACTTACTAGTCTACTATGCAAGAAACGAGGGGCGGGGTGGATTAGCAAAAGGTGGCAGAGTAGGTAGGTTAGCTTTGTGGGATACTGGACCCGAGACCGGGCTTTCTGCCACTCACTCGCTGTCTTCAACCTCCGTCGTGTGCATGCATGTGTAGGTGTGGCGCCCTCCCCTCGTTTCTGCCGATCGACTCCGGCCGGGTTGGAAAGCGTCCCGCCTTTTCTTGCCCCCTCTTCCCACCTCGTTTCAGCGCATGCATGCATGCGGTGCCCGGCCTCGGGGTTCGTTGGAATTCGTCGTTGCCCCGGCCCCGGCCACTCGCCGTTCCTTTCGTCCCTATTCGGCCACACTCCCCGGTGGCTAGCTAGCTGCCGCCGCTACCCAGTTCCCACTGCCACTGCCACTGCCGCAGCGCAGCAGCTAGGCAGGCTAGTCGCCAGCTGCATCGTGCATCAAGCAATTCTGCGTCGCTCTGACTGACACACACACTCCGCGTGACCGCATTGATCCTTGGATGGATGGATGGATGGATGGACTCATGCGCAGCACTGTTGTTGGCAGTTTGCATGGTCGTTTCTTTGTAATCTTGTCAATAATTTCACAAAGCAATCTGCCCACCCGGAATTCTAAAGCATAAGGCCAACTTCACCGCGCGACCCAAATAAACGTCCGTCTTGTCCGGATTCTATCCGTTTGGGCAGAGGATGGGGTTGTGTCAGGGCCTGTCCTCGGATGTGGTGGCCGTGCGCCCAGTGCGCGGCCGCATCCTTTTACCCCATTCTGTCCGCGTTCATTTAAAAAAAAAAAAAGAGAAACGTTTCAAATGTCAAGCCCTACGGCCCCAGTTCAGCACGCACGCCGGTAACAAAACCAGCGGCCGGCAACACAGCCAGCCTCCAAAATGAATGGTTGTCCTCGCCGGCAACACAGCCAGCGGCCGGCAACACAGCCGGCCTTTAAAATGAATGTTTTTTTCGTCGGCACACGGCCAGCGACCCAGCGGGCGGGCGACACCCATGCCAGCCTCCAAAAAAGAACGGCCACGGCCGATCGGATGACCTAGTTCAGGCCGTCGGCGTTGAGCATCTCCTTCTGCCTGGCCTCGAACCAGGCCCTCGTCTTCTCGCTCATCTTCGACAAGTCCACGCTCATGATCGCGAGGGCCACCTCCTTCGCTTTGGTGGCGGCATTGGTGGCCTCGATGTCGAGCTGCCTTTGCCTGGCCTTGACGTTCTCGGCCTCGATGTCGAGTTGCCTTTGTCAGGCCGCCTCCTCCATATCGAGCTGCCTCTGCCGGGCCGCCTCCTCCATCTCAAGCTTCTTCGTTTGAAGCTCTAGGTATTGCTTCATTTGCCCGTCCTTGCTTTGCCGCTTCTTCTCGTCTCTCACATCCTTTTGCGACATCATGCCATGCAAAGTGTCATGCAATGCCATGGATGAGGCATCACGAATGTCATCAACCTTGGAGTTGGTCTTGCCCCTCGGCTCTGTTTTTGAGTCGCTCGACTAGTCGCGACTAGTCGTCGACTAGTCGACGAGTCGCAGTTCTTGGGCCGACTCAGCCTCTCGACTGGACTCCTGGGATGAGTCGAGCGACTCGCGCGACTAGTATCGACTAGTCACGACTAGTCGCTGTTTCTGGGTCGAGCGGCTCACTTATTTTGGGCCCCACCTGCCGTCAGAGGTCTCTGCTACTGATTGTTCCTCGCTGCATCATCGTCGTGGCTGCTTCTGGGGCTTGGAGACGACGACCCCAACGTCCCCCAGTACTCCGGCAAGCATCCCTTCATGCGCCTGCTTCCACCGTTGCTTTCCCTTGACGGATCTACTCTGCTGTTGAGGCATAAGGGATGCTGCGGTGAGGGAGAATCAGAGAAGGCTAAGGTCATGAGGAGAAGGGAGGTGTTTTAGGGTTGTGTGCAGAATGTGTGTGGCGGCTGTGGTGAGGGAGGAGGGAGTGTGGATGGTGGATTAGGTCACGGGAGGAGTATATAGCTACTAGATGGGCTTTTGGGCCACAGGAAAGTGCATAACTAGTGGCCCATGTGGCCCATCTCTCAGTCTTTCCTGTTTTCTTTGGGCTTTTGCTCCCCTCCCCTGGCTGCTGCTGCTGTTGCTGTTGTGCACTTGTGCTCCTCCCCTGGCTGCTGCTGCTTAACTCACATCGACTCGTCGCAATGTCGACTCGTCGACCGTGAGTCTAGACTAGTCACGACTAGTCTAGAGTCGCCCCCTCGGAGCGACCCATCGACTCATCGACTCGAAAACCTTGCCCCTCGGCCTCTTCAACACCTCGCCATCTCCACCTCCGGCGAACTTGGCCGTCTTCAGGCCTCTCTTCCTTTGGAGTTCACGATATTGGTCTTTGAACTTAGGGAAATTGTTGATCATAGTCCAACAATGCGTAAGAGTAAACGGCTTGTCATTGTGCCGGGCCTTGAATGCCTCCAAAGATTGAAATGCCTACACCATATGATGAACAACAAGTGACCATGCAAACATGTACAGGGCCGAAGTTTCATGGCCGTAGCAAGTAAAGGGCAAAGAATGAGAGCATACCATGTCTCCAACGCCAGTACCACTCACGGGTCGTGCTTGAACGCTCTAAAATGCGGCTTGATACTTGTTGCACTCTTGTTGGATGAACAACCATCTCTTTTGAATCGAGCCGACGCCACGGTTGCTTTCAAATTGGTAGGGCTCAAACATCTTCCTTTCATGGAATGTTTTGTGGACTCTCGTCCAAAAAAACAATACCCTTTTGTTTCGTGCCGGTCCTTGGATCTTGGCTAATCTCCATCCAAGCTTGGCAAATCAACTTGTCCTCATCTTGTGTGTATGAACCCGTGCGAATGCCCTTCCTCTTCTTTTGTGCTTCCGCTCTTTGTGTCAGCTCGTCGATGAACAATGGCGCGCTACTAATGTCAACGTCATTGCTTTCTTCTTCTTCACCATCACCTTCGACATAGATGTTATCGTCTTCATGCCACAAGTCACCATGGTCGTAGTCAGCACGGTCGTCGGCCTCTTCATCGGCAGTGAACTGGCCGTGACCATCCTGACTTTGGGTCCCCTCGGGGTCGTAGAAAGGGACGTGGCCGCCGTCGTAGATCACTTCCTCCATGAACTGGTCGTAGTAGGGGTCGTCGACCGGTGCCGTTGGGGTTGGAATTTCGCCGAACAAGACG
>NC_041387.1:147068098-147083155 GCF_002162155.2 Triticum dicoccoides | reverse complement strand
TGCAGGTAAACGGCGGCCGTGCTTGCTTTCTTTGCATCTCGACGGACGGCCGGCCGCCGCTGGTGGACCCAGGAGTGACGTTGAGGTCGATGACGGCCGAGGTGCGTGGTGTGCACGGCGCGATCACGCTCACGTCCGGCGACCCCTCGAAATGGGTCTGGGCCTCGTTCCTTGGTGGAGGAAAGCCAGGCGACAAGGGCGTGGTCCGCGACGTCGGCGACTCGCAGTGCGGAGGCCGGGCGACCGACGACCCTGTGCTCGCCGGACCGACGGCCCCTCCAGAGAAACTGGGCGGGCGACAAATGCCGGCCATGAGAAGGGCATCCTCTTTGCTGACGATGGCCTCCTTCTCCTCGACCTCGGCCTTGTGCCGGGCGGCCTCAATCGCAGCGCGCTTGGCAGCTCTCTTGGCCCCGGCGACGTTGATCTTGACGACCGCCCTCTGGCTCCTCCTCTTCGCCGATTCCGCGTCCAACTTGGCGATCTCCTTCGGCGTGCACTCCGACCGCGGCTTCCTTGGCGCCTTGCCCTTCTTCTTCTTGGCCATTACGGGCGGGTCGACGGACAACCCGCCTGAGTTCGGCTGGGCGTCGGCCATGGACGGGGGAGGGAGTGGGACGGGCGGGACGTGGGAGGGTTTGGGGGGGGGGAATGGCGCCAAAGGGGCCGCGGGGAGGGAGGGGGGTTTGCTCTGTGTCACCGACACGCGGGCCAGGGACGTACAAGCGCGTGCGTCCCGCCCGTCCGCGCGCTGTCCGTTTCGCCCCAAAAGCGGCACAAACTTGGGCCGCGGATGGGTCGAAAGCGGACACAAAACGGACAAAAGTCTGTTTGCTCCCGCGCGCTGGGCCGCCTCGTTTGTCCGTTTTACCCCAAACGGACGGGGTCGGACAGGATAGGGTCGCGCGGTGGAGTTGGCCTAAGAGCAACTCCAACGGGCCGACCCGCGATTTCCTTTGTTTTTTGTCCGTTTGGGTTAGCCAGGCGGACACGGGCGTCCGCTTCCGCGTTTGAGTCAGCGCGTGCGCCCAACGCTGGCGCCGCCCATTTCAACGGCATAAAAAAACGAATGCATGCATATTTACATAAAAACTAAAATAATTAAACATTAAAGCCGACCACGAAGGCCGACGGGAGTCCACGCATCCATATTAGCATTTAAGAAAATTAAAAAACAAACTAAAAACTAGGCGTCGGCGCGCTGCCCTAGGCGGCGACGTTGTCGTCCTCGGGGTTAGTGAGGTCGATGAGCGTCGGCATCGGACCGGCCCAGCTAAACGCCGTGTTCCAGAGCGCGGCCATGTCGGGCGTGAGCTGTGCCAGCGCTGGCAATGCCGCCGCCTGTGCAGCGGCACGCGGTGGCGCCAGTGCCACACCGCCTAGTGCACGGGCACGTTCACCCGCTGCCTTTGCCGGCTCGCCGGCGCAGGCGGAGGTGGGGTGAACTCCGCGGGGCAGGGTACGGCGAGGGCCTTGCCCTTCAACTTGCTGCTGCTACTGTCGGAGAAGAGCCCCATTTAGACGGCTGGGGTGACTGGGGTAGAGAGCGAGCGTGGCCTAGATAGGGACGGGAAGTGGATGAGGACGGCCCCGCCACACGATCGGCTTAAAAAAGGACGACCGCCGTCGCTGACGCGTGGGTCCGGGGTCATAAATTAAGCTGACCGACGAGGGGGCGGGTAGTTGGGTGACCGCCACGTGGGGCCGCGACGGACATCAAGAAGGGGCGCGTGGCGTCCGTTCCGCGTCCGCGCCGACGCATTTGGGGCGCAAATTTGGGCCGCAAATGCGTTGGCGCGGACGCGTTTTAGGTTTGGGTCGGCGCGTTGAGCCTCCACTTTTGTCTGCGCCGACTCAAACGGACGACGGCGGACGAAATGGGTTGCCCGGTTGGAGTTTATCTAATTGGTTTGATGTGAAAAAACTGGCATGACATTGGCTAGTGTTTGGTTGACTATCATGTTTACTTGCTAACCTCACACAAAGTTGTCAATTATTGGCAACTTCTGATATTACCAATTGTTGGTTGCCAAGTATTGGCAATGTCAAATATTGACATCAAACCAATTATCCTCCTAGTCCCGATTCTACGATCTGCAAAATGCTCCGGCGCACTCCTCTTTTTGTCGCAAATCGCCGCTAATTGCAGCATGTGCAGGTGTACTGATTAAAGGAAACCTACTACGTACTACATTTACGTTGTGCAGCGTCGTAGTAATACCAGTACAGTCTGCACTCTGCGGATCAGCAAATGCACTCACGCGACTACGCGAGGACATAAACGCTTCACCTAACGGCAGTAATGGACTCCACTGTTCTTCGGCTAGGCCTTTGTTTGTATCCGTACGGCGCTAGTACTACAGTGTGGTGCACGGTCAGGCCTCTCAAATGCAAACATGGTTGATTGTGCGTGCACATGGTTACGTCTCAGCTAACATTGTCTTTCTTTTTTGTACGGAGGAGCCACAGCCAAGTTTTTCAGGAACTTAATACGACCCGCTAATGTTAAGGAGATGAAGGAATCCTCGTCTCTTTTCTTTAGGTATAATTTTTTTTTCTCGAATATGCACAAGTGTGCATATCATATACTCCCTCCGTCCGGAAATACTCGTCGGAGGAATGGATGTATCTAGATGTATTTTAGTTCTAGATACGTTCATTTTTATGCATTTCTTCGACAAGTATTTCCGGACGGAGGGAGTATTAAAGAAGAAAGGCTAAGAATGCCTCCACCATAGTTTACAGGGTTTTTGTTACATGCTAATCCTCATCACTCACCCACCTCTCTACCCTAGCAAAGAAGGACATTACATTCCCTTTCAATAACCCAGCGGAGGACCAAGTGGAACCCTCATAACACAACTTTCTCAGCAACTGCTCGACCGAAGGCTGCGCGTCCTCAAAGACAATGGCATTTTTATGCTTCCACAACTCCCACCAAGTCAGTGCGAAGATGGTGCGAAGATCCTTCGTGCTGACATTGTTCGATCCACGCTTGTCGACGGCCCACTCCACCAGCGAGTCTTGGGCAGTAGGGATCCAACTCGGTGTCCCCAACGCAACGAAGATCGCTGCCCAAACTGTCCGAGCAAAAACACACGTGAGTAGTAGATGATTGATCGTTTCCTCCTCTTGATCACAAAAAGGACATGCAGCCTGGTGAGGTAGGCCTCTGCGCGCAAGGCGATCCGAGGTCCAGCATCTGTCCT
Organism: Triticum dicoccoides; assembly: GCF_002162155.2. NCBI lineage: Eukaryota > Viridiplantae > Streptophyta > Magnoliopsida > Poales > Poaceae > Triticum > Triticum dicoccoides. Next base: position 147,079,946 of record NC_041387.1, on the reverse strand, counting down.
TCATGGCCAGCCATGTGAAAAACCTGCATTGCATAGGAGCACGTGATTTCCATGTCAGGTCCACCGTCGGGATCACCTCCCGGCCCCAAAAACCAGCCGCATACGCCGACTTCACAGAGAACTTCCCATTGTTCTCCCACGACCATGTTATCTCATCCGGCTCCTCGTCAGAAAGTTCCCAACCATTGACCACTTGCCATAGTGCTAGAAACTCATGCAAGGTCTCAAGTCCAAAGTTGGGGCTGATGTCCATCGCCCAAGACCCGTCTTCCATGGCCGTACTTACCAACCTCAACTTCCGAGTGCGGGGTTGCACAAGATCATAGACTCGCGGTGCTAATTCCTGGATTCTCTGTCCATGTAACCATCGGTCCTCCCAAAAGAGTGTTGTTCGTCCCGACCGCACGTTACTCCTCATGGCTGCCTGGCACAACATATTTGCTTCTTCCGCAACTTTGATTCTGAATTCATTCCATGGTCTTGACTCGTCAGTCCTCTTGAGCCACGGCCAGCGAGCTTGCATGGCGATATTCATCCATCTTAGATTTGGCAGTCCCAAACCACCTGCCCACTTGGGCGTGCACACCATGTCCCATGCAACATCACAATTGCCACCGTTTGCCTCAGCTCTTCGGCACCATAAGAAACCACGACAAATCTTGTTCATCGCCGCGATAGTTTTCGCAGGGAGGTCCAAAGCCACAATAGCATGGATCGGCATGGCACATAGGACAGACTGCACAAGAGTTAAACGTCCACTCTTGGGCATAAGAGCTGCCTTCCACTTTGGAAGTTGATTTGCCATGTGATCCACCAGAAACTGCAGCTGCGTCGCTGATTGCTTTCTTAGCGATAGTGGTAGCCCAAGGTACTTGATCGGAAACGATCCCAAGGGGCATTGCAACTCATTGCATGCCATTGCAATCTCCTCATCGGAACACCTGATACATAGTGCCGCGGATATGCGCATGTTAATTTTCAGCCCTGTTGCCTCCCCAAAAAGGTCAAACAGAGACTTACACACCTCCGGGTCCATTGGATTCGGCTTGAAAAAAAGTACCACATCGTCAGCAAAGATAGATAAGTGCTTCCTCATACCAACATGCGCCAGGGGGAACAGAACTCCTCTACCCATAGCCACCTCGAACATCCTTTGCAGGGGCAACATTGTTAGAATGAAGAGCATTGGGGAGATCGGGTCACCCTGTCGCAGCCCTTTATAGTTGTAGATCGTGTCTCCCGGATCGCCATTCACCATGATCTTGGTGGTCGAAATTGCAAGTATCCCGCATATCCAAGACCTCCACCTCGGCCCGAAGCCCATTTGATGCAAAACCTCAATAAGGAACGGCCACTGAACGAAGTCAAAAGCTTTTGATATATCTAACTTGAGCAGCACAGTTGAACTCCTCAAAGCATGCAAACAGCGTGCCATGCTCTGCACAAGCATGAAGTTGTCATGCAGCGATCTGCCCTTGACAAATGCGCTTTGGTGGTTTCCAACTAGCTTGGGAAGATCCTCCACCAATCGACAAGCCAGGACTTTCTCAAAGATCTTAATGGCCCCGTGGACAAGGTTTATAGGCCGGAAATCACTCACCTCCAAAGCCCCCTCCTTCTTGGGCAAAAGTGAGACGAGGGACTTATTGATTGTGGCCAAACCTCTCATATCCCCCTTGTAAAAACTGTCCATCGCTTTCATGAAGTCCACCTTAATAATGTCCCAACAAGTTGCATAGAATCTACCGGTGAACCCATCCGGTCCCGGAGCTTTATCCATGGGCATGCTCTTAATCACCTTCTCCACTTCCTCAGCCGTGAATGGATTCTCCAAATGCTCTAAGTCCAGGTGCGGCAATCCCAACATATCCAGATTAAGGGCATGTGACCTAGCCACCGGAGCACCAAAAGCCGCACCAAAGTATGCGTGCATCGCCGATGCCACCTCATCTTGCCCAGAGTATAAGTTGCCATTGTGCTTCACTGCTCTCAAGATATTCTTTCTCTGTCTATGACTAGCTTGTTGGTGGAAAAGTCTAGTGTTTCCGTCACCCTCAACGCAGTTGCAATAGCCTTGATCGCTGCCTCACTATCGTTCTCTCCAGAGAGCTCAAGCCCAGTAGCTTTTTCTTAAGGCAATTCCTCAGCGCCCTCTTGGCGTCAGATAATCCTCTTGTCTCCATGGCGATGTCCAGTTGTTTGATAACTTCAAGCGCAATCACTATTTGCAATTTCACATTTCTGATCCAACGGTCACTCCACCTTTGGAGGCTCACCGCAGTTGCTCTCAACTTGTTATGCAGCGTGAGGTAATCATTGGTGGCCGCAGGTGTGGTGGACCAAGCCAGCTTGACCACATCCATGAAACCCTCGGCTTGAGTCCAAAACGACTCAAATTTGAAACGGATCTTCATATTGATACTCACATTCATATCAAGCACCAACGGGCAATGATCAGACACAGCCGTGCCCAGCGCCGAAAGAAAACTTGCTGGATAGGCCTCGTCCCAGTCATTTGAGACGAACACGTGATCAATCTTCTCCAAGGTGGCCACTCTTTGTTCATTTGACCAGGTGTATCTTCTGCCATTCAAATAAATCTCTTTGAGTTCCAATGCGTTAAGTTTGGCGCGAAACCTCCCCATCATCCTTCGGTTGATCAAGGCATTGTTCTTATCCTCCTCACAAGTGATGAGATTGAAATCTCCGGCCACGAGCCAAGGCCCCACGTGTAGGTCACGAATATCGACCAAGTCCTATAGGAACTCCACCTTCTCGTCCTCCTTTTGTGGCCCATACACACATGTGAGCCACCAGGGCTGCTCATCCTCAGGGCATTTGACAAGCACAGTTAATGTATGGCCGGTATAGTGCGGGTTAGAGAGCTGAGTCATCGTGGCATCCCAGGCCACCAAAATCCCACCGCGCGTTCCAGATGCAGGCAAATAGAAAAACTTCTCAAATTTAGCACCGATGGATTGCCGTACAACGTTCGGCGATACATCATGCAATTTGGTTTCTTGTAGACACACTATGGCTGGACAAGCCTGAGTCACCACCTGAAAAACCGCATTCCGACGAGCAGGCGCATTTAGCCCATGGACATTCCACACCATCATCCTCAAAGGTTGCACATTCATTGCAAGCACCAACCAAGCCACCAGCGTGTGTGCTAACACACCTCCACCGCCTATAGGGGCAAAGCCGGTGATTCCCACCCGAATAAGGCAAGCACAACGTCGATGTGCACGTCGGAAAGCGGGCAGGAAAACAGATCCACGTACATCCTTAGATCTTCTTCCGAGATGACCTCCCCTTCATGCGCCAAACAGAGCTTCCTAATGAGCACCTGTTGTTGCTTGGATGCCCCGTGCTTCGCCAGCCTCGCACTCCTCCTTGGCGTGACATCCAATCTTCTTTTCTTCCTTGGGTTACGCGTTTGCACCACAGATGCACGAGTGGTTAGGAGCGGCAAGAATGGAGAGAGATTTCTGCACATCTCAGCATGCATGCTCTCAACATCGCCATGCAGCAACATGCCACCACCAGACCTCGGCGGCGTGGCCTGGACCAGCCCATCATCAACAGCAGTAGCGGTCCCATGGCCCGGCATGACCAGGAACTGCCCATCTTCAGGTTCATCAGGAGAAGTGGGCACATGCATTGGCCCACTCCCCTGCTCCATGTTACGTACCATGCATGTTGCATGGGTGCAACTCTCATCCGATAGGCACACTTGGAAAGTTTCCATAGCCTCCACCTGTTCCTTTCGTCCGTACTCGCACGCGTCGCTATCCAACTAGTGAGACAACGAGTCCAGGGCCCAGGAATCTCCAGAAAAGCTGCTTCTGTCTTCCACCAGCAGGCCCACCAGGGAGATATGGCAGGAGCCAATCAGGATGGAATCGCTGCCGTGCAGGTCCCCAGCAGGTACCAGATCCCCAGGCCTATCCACCTCGGGTGCGCAGCCAAGCCTGCCAGCCCTGGTCCGTCTCAACAGCTGGACTGAGGAAGGGGAGACAGGCTGATCAACGACGGGACCCACAGGCGACTCAGGCCGAGCCCTGATTGGCTGGCAAAACTCCACAACAGCAACCAGTCCAAAAGCATGTTGCGGACGCAACCCGATGACATCCCCCACACAACTGTTGCTGACCGAAGACAGGACCAGATCCGATGCAATTTGAACCTGACACCCCGCCGGCGGCGGCACCGCCGACGAGGATGAACCCACCATGCTGGTCGAGGAGCTGCCAGCGGCCGAACCCCGCCTTGGCCGATGAAGGCCAGATCCAGGCACATGCTCATCATTGCCAGAGGAAGGCGACGATGGCGGCGGTGGAGGCGGGGGTCGCCAGCCGCCAACATCTCCAGCGTCCACCAACATCGGCTCTGCAAGCACGGTGATGTCGATAGGGTACCAGAGAGTCTTGGCCCAACGTCCCGCAGGCGCCTGGTGGCCGATCTCCTCCGCCCAAAGATTCCGCCTTGGCTCATCGATGAAGAGCAGCTGGTGCCGAGGAATCCACCGCGGTCGGTCTGTACGAAGCCAAACTCGAAAGTCCGCCATGTCCAAGTGCCGAGAAGTACTATCATCCACACCAACAACATATCCCAGACCGCACAAGATCACACTGGCCGCCCTCTGGTTCCAAGCATGCGCAGGCACGCCGCACAAGGCGACCGGGACAAGGAAAGGCAGCGAAGCCGGCGTCGCATGCGCCTGCCTATTCCATGGCCGGAGATTGACCTTGAACCATGAGGAACTCGTGTGGCCTGCGCGAACCATCCTATCACGGATCTCTCCGTCCCGGCACAACACGAGGAAATCGTCCGGGAAGTATGACCGGATGGACATATCTGCCGGACCGATATCGAACGCGGCGTGCAGGGCCTCCGCCGCCGATGCTAGATCCACTGTAGGCCTGTTGCCAGTCACCGTGACCAGAACGGCCCGAGCATGCTCCGCCTCCATCTGCCATATGTCATCAGATGCCTCTAGGAAATAGGCCTCCACAGGGTCCTCCAGCTCCACCTGGGCAGGCACCGCCGCCGGCCGCACCGACACGTGCTGACCAAAGGGCACCAAGAACTCCAACCCAACAGTCGCCATGGCGGCCTGCAGAGAGCCCTGGGCAGGCTCCCACACCACATCACTCCATAGCCAGACGGTGCCCGGAGGCGGAGGGTCAGGCGGCGGTGGGGGAAGCGACTGCAAAGAGGCAGAGCGTCGAGGCGACGAGGGAGCGGCATCCCCAACCCGACGGTGCAAAGCAGGCGGCTACATAGGCTGATCCACTGGAGAAGGACTACGCGGCCTGGTACACCTGCGTGAGATGTGACCAACGCCACGGCAACGCACACAGTAGGGCAGGTTCGAGCAATCCACCGAGATGTGCCCGTCACTGCCAAAGTTGTAACAACAACCATGCAACTCCACCAGAAGGCGCGAGGAGGGCGGTGGACGTGGGGCCGGCAGCGCACGAGGCCGATCAGGCGGAAGGCGATGCCTTGGACGCCGATCCCGACCAAGCGGAGCCCGCGAGCGGCGACGCACCTTGGTGTGCCAAGCCTCCTCCGTCCGCCGCGGAGCAGGGACACGCGATGGACCACCCGCCTCCCCCTGGACAATCGGGCCAAAGGCCGTGCCCAGGACAAGCGGCATGATGATGGAGCGCAGCAGGGGACGCGGCTGCACCGACATGGACGGGGAGGGATCTGGACGAGGAGTCAGTGCCGGCGAGGATGGAGGCGCCAGATCCGCCCGGGGCACTGACGACGAGCCGTGTCCCGACGAGAGCGAGCCCGAGAGGGAGACACGAGAGGCCATAGCGACGGGATGGGGGTGAGCGCCGCCACCGGAGTGGGGACGGCGCGAAGGTGGCCGTCGGCGCCGGAGTGGCGGCCGACACGGAGCGCTAGCGAGGGGAGCAGAGCGCTAGCTAGCGAGGGGTGGCTGAGAGACTGACTGCATTCCTTTAGGTATAATCATTGGAGCAGGAACTATCCAGGGGTGATTCATGTCTGGCACCAAGAAGCATGCACTTCTAAATAATGCTTTTATTGTAAAAACTTTCTGAAACAAATGTTCGTGCCTATATATACATATACATTTCCATTCATTTTTTTCCTTTTTCAAAAAGAGGATTACCCCGGCCTTAACATCGCAGGATACACACAACCATATTATTACTACTTATACATATACATATTCTTAAAAGGAGACAAGCTTTTGACGCGTGTGAGAACAACAAATGAGTACCGACTTGGAGGGTGCTGTCGTGGTTCTAAGTCTGACAGTAGTGTAGGGGGGTACTAAAGGAGAGGCAAGATCCTAGCTATGGAGTAGTTGTACACGCAAGAGTTTTACGAGTTCAGGCCCTTCTCGGAGGAAGTAACAACCCTACGTCTCGGTGCCCGGAGGCGGTCGACTGGATTATATGCGTGTGAGTTACAAGGGTGTGAACCCTTTACACTGAGGAGGGGGGTGACTTATATAGAGTTCGCCAGACCCCTCCGGCCCTCAGTTCTGCGGGTTTAAAGTACATTAAGTTAGGGGGTTACTGGTAACGCCCTCATAAAGTGCTATGAAGACCATAAAGGCTACTTATGACAGACCGTTACACGCAGAGTGACTTTAGATCTCCTGGCCGTCGAGTGGTTAGCTTCATGGTCAGGTGATTAGCTTCATGGTCGAGTGTCCTCGAGTCAGTCGAATGGATCACCTTTAAGTCGACTGACAGGTAGTTTCTTCTAGAGATGTCCTTGGGTAGGGTAGCTTAGACAGGTCCATGACCCTACCCTAGGTACATAGCTTCATCATTAGCCCCCGAATGGATCGAGGTTTGAGTGGGGAAGGAGTTGATAATCCTTCCGACCCATTTCTCGTGCTACGAGTATGTCTTGCCTTGGATCAATGAATTTTTAGGTGACGACATCAACTTCTTTTTCAGTCGCCTTGATCCATTCTTTATATCTGTCGAGTGAAGTTTTTCGCTTGGGGAGCTCCGTGTGTCAGAACGGAGGGGATCTTCTGTCTGACGAGTCGTTCTGCAATTCGCGGATTCTGCGGGATTCGAATTTTGGGAAGCACGCGGGACGGGGTGAGGCGGCAGCAATCGGATGGGATAAGGCAGGGACGCCTCGATCTCCACGCCACATTTTTCGCTACGTATCGCACGCGCGACTGTTGCGGGATTTGATAGGATCGTCCGGGCCCACACGTCAGTCACTCGGAAGCAGCCTTATATAAAGCGCCGGATGGGGGTTTTTCAACACTGCGCCCTCATTCCTTCCTCTTCTCCAGATTTCTCCGTCGCGTTAGCTTCTGCCTCAACGCCGCTGCCTCGCGCGTGCTCCGCCGGTGACGATGGTGAAGGAGAAGACGACGGCTCTGGAGCGGGCAAAGAAAGCGACGGCGAAGGCGAATGGGGGGGGGGAACCAGTCAGAGCGGCTCCTCATCGAGGACCGGCTTGCCGCCGGGCTGGATCCAGGGCGACTGGATCCGCTCGACAATCACTCAGGCGGATCTCGACGACCTGGGCGACAGAGGGTTGATCCCCCATGGATCGGGGCGGCTCCCGGGGAGAGAGTCAGAGCCACAGCCTCAGGAGGGTGAGTGTGTTCTTCTGGCCACCCACGTTGACCGTGGGTTTTCTTTGCCGCCCCACCCTTTCTTCCGGGGGTTTCTGAATTTCTTTGGGGCACAACTCCACCACTTCACACCCAACTCCATAGTGTATCTCGCCGCTTACGTGTCTCTGTGCGAATGCTTCTTGGGTTGTCGGCCTCACTGGGGCCTCTTTAAGCACATCTTCACCTGTCACTCACAGACGGTGAAAAAAGCCAATCCGAATGACGAGAGGACACATGTGATTCAAATGTGCGGGGGCCTTGGGATCCAGTTGAGGGGGAAAAGTTCTTTTCCGACCATGGTTTTGCCCGACTCCGTCCGAGGGTGGCAGTCGACTTGGTTTTACTGCAAGGACCAGCCGATGCCGAGGCAGTCGATCGGGCTCCCTCCCTTTTCCATGGAACGAGTGAGGAAGCCCTCCTCGTTGGAGGTGGTCCCGGAGGAGAAGGCGCAGGTGAAGATGCTGGTCGAGCGCGTCGTGCAGCTCATCCACGACGGGGTGACTGGTATGGACCTCCTGGAGGTCTTCCTTCGGCGGCGCATCCAGCCGCTCCAATTCCGAGACCATCCTATGTGGATGTATTCTGGAACTGAGGACACCACTCGGATCCACCCGGAGGAGATCGACGGCGTCACGCTGGAGCGGTGGATGGGAAGCATTACGGGGAACAAGGACAACCCCCGAGGAGCCAGGAGGGTCATTCCACTCGACCAATCATATGAAGTTGACAAGGTCCAATACTGCATTTCCAACTGCGATTCTGTTTTTCTTTCCATTCTGACTGTTTGAAATCAACCAACTGACTTTTGTCTTGTTTGTTGTCTTCTAGGTCATGACTGAAATGTACTCGATGCCCAACGGGGCCCAGGAACAAGCCGAGTAAGGGGAGGTGAGTGGAGGCGAAAGCGAGGAGGGGGAATGGAAATCTAACAACGAGGGGGAAGAGGATGAAGACGGTTCTAGCGAGGAGGAGGAGGAAATGGAAGTCGATCCTCCTCGCACGGAGAGGCGATCCAAGCTCGCCCACGACCCTGCGAGGGAGCGCGGCAAAGCGGTCGCGCCTGTTGTGCCGTCGACAAAGCGCCCTCGGACGGCCTCTCCGGCGCCGACTGAAAAAGCGCCGAAGCATCCGCGGGCAGAGTCGTCCAAGCCGCCGAAGGCCTTGCCCAAAATGAAAATGGCCATTCCCACCATCTCCGGGTAACAACAGGATTTGTGTTTCTTTGTTCAGCTCAAGTGAACTTCCAACCGACTCATCGACTAACCGACTGATTTCTGAAATCTGCAGCGCTGCTACCTCCGAGACCTCCGCTAAGGATGGCGACCAAGAAATGGAAGACACTGTCACCTCCAACCCTGGTATGTTCTCTTGTAGTTTTTACTTTGGTCGACTGGATCTTCGTGTTCCAACTCTGGATTTATCTTGCAGCTCCTCGCCACGTCATTGATCTCCCTGATGATGATGACGAGGTGCCTCTGAAGACGAGGAAGAGCAGAAAGGACCCGGCTGGCAGGGCCACTCGGACTGCGTCGGCACCTGAGGCACCGGTTCAAGAGGGTGGCGACGCCGCTCGGCATTCTGTGACCTTCGCCATGCCGCTGACGAGCGTCCGGCCTTTGTCGTCGACTGCCGAACCGCCCTCCCTTTTCGCCACACACCACGTCCCAAAGGACCAGGCGGGCGCTGCTAAGGAGGCTATACACCAGGCGGGGATTATGATGGAGCAAGTGAACGCGATCCAGGAAGCCAGCCAAGCGGCTTACGATGCAAGCTCTGCCCTTCAGAGCAATGTCCAGGTTAGTTGGCAACCGCCTGTTCTGTTAGGATATGTTATCTGAAGATTTTCTTTCCAGAAATCTTTGTGTCTGTACACCCAGTGGGTGTGTCGATTGGGTTTGTAGATAGGTGGGGGCACGCTGAGTGCACCCACTGGGTGTAGTCCCCGAGACTATGGTGGACTGCGGGCAGTCGACTGTAGTCTTTATAGTTGAAATTTCTTCACTCGGTCTGGTCGGACCATGTCGAGTGGAACATTAGGACCTGTGGGGGCACGCTGAGTGCACCCACTGGGTGTAGTCCCCGAGACTATGGTGGACTGCTGGCAGTCGACTATAGTCTGAAGAACTCTCTCTCTCTCTCTCTCTCTCTCTCTCTCTCTCTCTCTCTCTTCTGTAGACTAAGATGAGACCATAATCTCTTTGTTCCTCTCGGTCGACTGATCGGATCGAGTCGGTAGAACTAGTGGGGGCACGCTGAGTGCACCCACTGGGTGTAGTCCCCGAGACTACTATTGAATATTTTGATTCGACTGTAGTCTTAGAAACGTTACTGTCTTTTTTTTCCTTAGTCACTCGGAAGTAACTTCTCTTTAATGTCTGTCGACTGTCTCTTTGCAGAAATCTTGCGAGCTTGTGGCCTGTTATACTAAGTTGGAGAAGAAACATATCCAGCTCGACCTCGACTTAAAACTTGTCCAGGAGAACTTTCAGAAGGCGAAGGACGAGGCAACAGGTACGATTGGTGAGATCTTGACGATTGTTTTTATCTTTCTGCCCATTTATTGATTCTGACCTCCTTGCCATTTTTGTAGAGAAAACGAAGGCGGCTCTGATCAAGAAGGACCAGGAACTTGCTGAGGCGCAGAAGGCTGTATCTAATAAAACGAAGCTTGCGGAAGAAAAGCTGTCTTCAGTCGGCAAACTCGAAGAGGAGAACATCAACCTGAAAGCTGCTCTTGACGCGGCCAACAAGGAAGTCAGCCGTCTGAAGAACGACAAGATTGCTCTGAGTGACAAGGCAAATGAACTGGTGGGGAAGAAGAACGATCTGGAAGCTTATCTGGGAGGGCTCGCCAAGAAGTTGTTCCTCATGCTTGAAGGTAACCTTTTTGACTCAACTGACTTGTCACTGTTGATTCGTCGCGGAACTGCTGGTTCATGTCTGACTTGTGTTTACAGAATTCTGCCAAAACTTCGAGGAAGAGACCAGTCGAGTGGAGACAGGCTTGGATCCTATCAACTCTCCAAGGAAGGATGAAGCTGCCATGAATGTGCTTCGACTGGAGTCTCGCGTCGCTGGTGTGGTGGATTATCTGGCCCGACTGAAGGCAGCAGCGTCGCGAATTGACATGACATTCTGGCCAGGGGAGACGCTTCAGAATGACCTCGAGTCTTTGATGACTCGACTGAATGTAGTCCCAGGCCGAGTGCAAGAGTGGAAGAAGTCTTCTGCTAGGTGTGGTGCTGATGTAGCTCTGTCTTTAGTCTGTGTTCACTGCAAAGACGCACGAGAGGAAAAGCTGGCGTCCCTCAAGGTGGCCAATACTAAGAAGCATGACTTCCGATCCTTCATGGAGACATTCATTGCAGCTACCACTCGGATTGCTGACGGAATCGACCTGGACGAGTTCGTCGCACCTTACAGTCCTCCACCGGAGGAGTAAAAAACTTTTATGCTTGATGCCTTAAATTTGCCTCGGAATGTCGAGTGATTTTGTAACCGATAAACTTTAACAGGCTTGACGCTTGAGCACTTCTGGATCCGTAGGCTGTTATCTGAACTTGATGCCTGAGCTTTGCGGTTGAATATGTTTGCGTTTGTCTTCGAACGGCATTGTTCTTTGCTCGGAATATATTTTTGTGCTTGGGACTTGTTCTTGCAGGCTGGAGCACAGATTTCAGTCGACTTGCGTCCTTGTGACCCAGGACGAAACGCTCGTCGTATTTGTGCCGAAGCTCGAGGGAGAAGGTAGTAGTCGACCTGCACACCGCCGTCCTGACAGAGCACACATTGTATCTGTGCCGAAGCCCGGGGGAGAAGGTAACAGTCGACCTTCGCCTCGCGGATCTTGCAGGTCGAAACGATTTTCGTACTTAGTCGAGCACTGGACCGCCGCTAAGCCTCCGAGTGGGAGATAGATTCACCACTCGGTAAGATTTCAAATACTTAGGCGAGCATTGGGATGCAGCTAAGCCCCCGAGCGGGAGGCGGATTCACCACTCGATAGGAATTTAAATACTTAGGCGAGTACTGGACTACAGCTAAGCCCCCGAGTGGGAGGCGGATTCACCACTCGGTAGGATTTTTAACACTTAGGCGAGCACTGGGCTGCAGTTAAGCCCCCGAGTGGGAGGCGGGTTCACCACTCGGTAGGATTTTTAACACTTAGGCGAGCACTGGGCTGCAGCTAAGCCCCCGAGTGGGAGGTGGATT
>NC_041387.1:147040572-147067692 GCF_002162155.2 Triticum dicoccoides | reverse complement strand
ATTTTAAACACTTAGGCGAGCACTGGGCTACAGCTAAGCCCCCGAGTGGGAGGCGGATTCACCACTCGGTAGGATTTTAAAAACTTAGGCGAGCACTGGGTTGCAGCTAAGCCCCCGAGTGGGAGGCGGATTCACCACTCGGTAGGATTTTAAACACTTAGGCGAGCACTGGGCTGCAGCTAAGCCCCCGAGTGGGAGGCGGATTCACCATTTGGTAGGATTTTAAACACTTACGCGAGCACTGGGCTGCAGCTCAGCCCCCGAGTGGGAGACAGGCTCACCACTCGGTAGGATTTTTATTGTTTCTCATTGTATTTGTGCCGTAGCTAGAAGGAGAAGGTAGCAGTCGACCTGCACCCTGTCATCCTTGTGGATCGAAATAAATTTCATACTTAGGCGAGTGCTAGACTGCAGCTAAGCCCCCGAGTGGGAGGTCTGCTCTCCACTCGGTAGGATTTTAAATACTTAGGCGAGCACTGGACTGCAGCTAAGCCCCCGAGTGGGAGGTTTGCTCTCCACTCGGTAGGATTTCAAACACTTAGGCGAAACGGATTCACAGCTAAGACCCCGAGTGGGAGGTTTGCTCTCCACTCGGTAGGATTTCAAACACTTAGGCGAAACGGATTCGCAGCTAAGCCCCCGAGTGGGAGGTTTGCTCTCCACTCGGTAGGATTTCAAGCACTTAGGCAAGTACTGGACTGCAGCTAAGCCCCCGAGTGGGAGGTTTGCTCTCCACTCGGTAGGATTTCAAACACTTAGGTGAAACAGATTCGCAGCTAAGCCCCCCGAGTGGGAGGTTTGCTCTCCACTCGGTAGGATTTCAAGCACTTAGGCGAAACGGATTCGCGGTTAAGTCTCCGAGTGGGAGGTTTGCTCTCCACTCAGTAGGATTTCAAGCACTTAGGCGAAACGGATTCGCGGCTAAGTCTCCGAGTGGGAGGAAGATTTTTGTCAAACTTAGGCGAAACGGATTCGCAGCTAGGCCACCCACCGGGGGATTTCTTACATAAGCAAAAGTGGCAACAATTAATGGGAAAATTATAACACTTTTGTCTTTAATAGATAAACTACAGGAGTACTTTTATTACATCTCATCCGAGTGAGTACTTAAGTGTAAAAGGGGCGGAGCAGATCCGCATTACAAGCTCGTGGCTCGTTAATCTGGCGCTCGACGTTGTAAAGACGGTATGCTCCATTGTGGAGAACTTTGGTGACGATGAAGGGGCCTTCCCAAGTAGGGGCGAGTTTGTGTGGCTTCTGTTGGTCCACTCGGAGGACCAGGTCTCCTTCTTGGAAGGCTCGACTCTTCACATTTCTGGTGTAGAATCGGCGCAAGTCTTGCTGATAGATGGTCGATCGGATCATGGCCATATCTCTTTCTTCTTCCAGCAGGTCGACTGCGTCCTGCCGGGCTTGTTCTGCTTCGACTTCAGAATAAAGTTCGACTCGCGGTGCATTGTGGAGCAGGTCACTCGGCAGCATTGCTTCAGCTCCGTAGACCAGAAAGAACGGGGTTCTCCCAGTCGACCGATTTGGAGTAGTCCTCAATCCCCAAAGAACTGATGGAAGTTCGTCGACCCACGCGCCTGCTGCGTGCTTGAGGTCGCGCATCAATCGTGGTTTCAGTCCTTTGAGAATTAGGCCGTTTGCTCTTTCTGCTTGTCCATTCGACTGGGGGTGGGCGACTGAAGCATAGTCGACTCGAGTGCCTTGAGAAGCACAGAAGGCTTTGAATTGATCGGAATCAAAGTTTGATCCATTATCAGTGACGATGTTGTGCGGAACTCCATATCTGAATATCAATTCTCTGGTGAAGCTGATGGCGGTGCGAGCATCAAGATTTTTAATGGGCTTGGCTTCGATCCACTTGGTGAACTTGTCGACTGCCACCAGTACATGGGTGAAGCCGCTCCTGCCAGTTCTCAGTGGCCCAACCATCTCTAACCCCCAAACAGCAAAAGGCCAGACGATTGGAATGGTCTTCAAGGATGAGGCGGGTTTGTGTGACATATTGGAGTAGAACTGACATCCTTCACACTTGTCGACTATCTCTTTCGCCATTTCATTTGCTCTGGGCCAGTAAAAACCCGCTCGGTATGCTTTAACCACGATGGTCCGAGAGGACGCATGATGGCCACAGGTCCCCGAGTGGATGTCGTTGAGAATCATTCGACCCTCTTCCGGCATTATGCATTTCTGGCTGACTCCAGTCACACTTTCTCTGTACAACTGTCCCTTCATGACAGTAAAGACCTTGGATCAACGGACAATCTGCCGAGCCTCTTCTTCATTCTATGGGAGCTCCTTCCTTAGGATATACGCGATGTAAGGCACTGTCCAGTCGGGAGTGATAACCAGAACTTCCATGATTAGGTCGACCACAGCTGGGACCTCGACTTCAGTCGGATCCATGGCACTTTTTGGCTGTGGGGCTTCTTCGGTGAAAGGATCCTCTTGAACTGATGGCACATGGACATGCTCCAAAAACACGCCACTGGGAATGGCTTCTCTCTTAGAACCTATCTTCGCCAACTCATCAGCTGCTTGATTTTTCAGTCGGGGTACGTGATGAAGCTCTAACCCCTCGAATTTCTTCTCCAGCTTTCTTACTGCATTGCAGTAACCAGTCATAGCTGGGCTTCTGACGTCCCACTCCTTCATCACTTGGTTAACCACCAAATCCGAGTCACCGTAGACCATGAGGCGACGGACGCCGAGTGAAATGGCCATGCGCAACCCATACAAAAGTGCTTCGTATTCTGCTTCGTTGTTGGAGGAATCAAAGTGAATCTGGAGTACATATCTGAGCTTATCTCCTCGGGGGAAACCAACACTACCCCCGCACCGGAACCATTCAACATTTTAGAGCCATCAAAGAACATGGTCCAGTGCTCCGAGTGAACTTGAGTCGGCAATTGCTGTTCAGTCCACTCGGCGAGGAAATCTCCTATTGCTTGGGACTTGATAGCTTTCTTTGCCTCAAATCTGATATCCAAGGGAAGGAGTTCAATCGCCCATTTTGCCACTCGACCAGTTGCATCCCTGTTGTGCAAAATCTCTGATAATGGGGCGTCACTGACAACTGTGATGGTATGGTCAGAGAAATAGTGAGCAACTTTCTTCGTGGTCATATAAATCCCATATACAAGTTTTTGATAATGAGGATATCTTTGCTTTGATGGGGTCAGAACTTCAGAAATATAATATACTGGGCGCTGAACTTTGAAGGCTTTCCCTTCTTCTTCCCGGTCGACCGTAAGTACTGAACTGACGACTTGTCCTGTGGCTGCAATGTAAAGCAGCAAAGGCTCTTTGCTGATCGGGGTAGCAAGCACCGGCTGGGTGGAAATCAGGGTTTTTAACTCTGCAAACACTGCATCAGCTTCAGGAGTCCACTCGAACTTGTCTGATTTCTTCATCAGCCGGTAAAGAGGCAATGCCTTCTCAACGAGATGAGAGATGAATTGACTTAAAGCGGCCAAGCAACCAGTAAGCTTCTGAACATCGTGCACATGCACAGGTTGTTTCATTCGGAGTATAGTGCCCACTTTCTCTGGGTTTGCGTCGATTCCTCGTTCGGAAACGAGAAAACTGAGTAACTTTCCGCCAGGAACTCCGAATGTGCACTTGGATGGATTAAGCTTGATATCATACCTCCTGAGGTTGGCAAATGTTTCAGCGAGATCAGTCAGCAGGTTGGAACCTTTCCGTGACTTGACCATAATGTCATCCATGTATGCTTCCACATTCCGATCGATTTGAGTGAGCAAACACTTTTGAATCATCCTCATGAACGTGGCTCCGGCATTCTTGAGGCCGAACGACATGGTGACATAACAGAAGCACCCGAATGGGGTGATGAAAGCTGTTTTGATTTCGTCGGGTCCATATAGACGGATCTGATGGTACCCGGAATAAGCGTCCAAGAAAGACAATCGTTCACATCCCGCAGTCGAATCGACTATTTGGTCGATTCGGGGAAGAGGAAAATGATCTTTTGGGCAGGCCCGATTGATATGTTTAAAGTCAATGCACATGCAAAGTGACTTGTCCTTCTTGGGGACCATGACAACATTGGCGAGCCACTCGGAGTGGTAAATCTCTCGGATGAACTCTGCTGCTAAGAGTCGAGCCACCTCTTCGCCAATAGCCTTCCTTTTCTGGACAGCGGACCATTGTAGATGTTCCTTGACATGTTTTGCTTTTGAGTCGACTCGCAGACGGTGCTCAGCCAGCCCCCTGGGTACACCCGACATGTCAGAAGGTTTCCATGCAAAGATGTCCCAGTTCTCACAGAGGAACTGGATGAGCGCTTCTTCCTATTTGGGGTCGAGTGTTGTGGAGATATTGGTCGGAGCAGCATTGGGGTCGGTCGGGTGGATGTGAACTGGTTTTGTCTCACCGGACGACTGAAACGCTGATTCTGTAGCGGGCTTCTTAGCTCGCAACAAATCACAGGGATCTGCATTTCTCTGGTGTTCCTGCCACTCTTCTGCCACCATCTGAGCATCGGCGATCTTTGAGCCTTTCTGAAAGCACTCTTCCGCCTTCTTGCGATTACCAGTAATAGTGATCACGCCTTTAGGGTCAGGCATCTTCAATTTGAGGTGCACGTAACATGGTTGAGCCATAAAACGTGCATAAGCTGGCCTGCCCAAAATGGCGTGATGGGCAGTTTGGAAATCCACAACCTCAAATGTCAGCTTTTCTTTGCAGGAAGTTTTTGGAATCACCAAAAACCACATCGAGAGCAATCTGGCCGAGTGACGCGGCCTTCTTGCCAGGAATGACTCCATAGAAACTCATGTTGCTTGCGCTAAGTCTGGACATCGGAATGCCCATCCCTTTCAGTGTCTCAGCATACAGTATATTCAAACTACTGCCGCCATCCATCAATACTTTAGTCAGTCGAGTGCCTTCGATGACTGGGTCGACCACCAGAGCTTGCCTCCCGGGGGTGGCTATGTGCATCGGGTGATCAGACTGGTCGAATGTGATGGCCGTCTGAGACCACTTCAGATAATTGGGTGTCGCCGGAGCGACCATATTCACCTCTCGGTTTATAACTTTCAGCCGACTTTTGCTCTCAACGTCAGCAAAAATCACCAAAGTGGAATTGACCTATGGATATTCTTCGTCACTGTCTCCCTTGTCCTCAACTTTGTCCGACTCTTTTTCCTTATCCTTGGACTGTTTCCCCTGGAACTGCTACATCAGGAGTCGACATTGTTGAGTGGTATGTTTCGGGTAAATGAAATTACCTTCTTCATCCTTCTTCATGTGGATGTGACACGGTAAATCCATCACGTCATTTCCCTCTTTATCCTTTAATTTCTTGGGGTTCCAGGGCCCTTTGGGCTTTCCTTTGAACTTTCCTTGAGTCACGGCCAAGGCTTCTCCAGGAGCAGCTGGCTCGGCTTTTCGTTTTTGCTTCCGACTGGAGTTCCCTCCTCCGGTTTCCTGGGCGACCGACTTGTGTCTGCCACTCCGGAGCCGATCCTCTTCCTCACCATTGGCATATTTGGTGGCTATCTCCATCATTCGACTCAGAGATATGTCCCCGGTTCGACCGAATTTTAGGCTTAGCTCTCTGTATTTAACGCCTTCCTTGAAGGCACAGACTGTCTGGTGATCAGATACATTCTCTACTATGTGATGCAATGTGATCCATCTCTGGATGTAATCTCTCAAAGTCTCATTCGACTTCTGCACACAAGATTGCAGCTCAGTCAGTCCTACTGGTCGCTTGCATGTTCCCTCGAACGTTCTGACAAACACTCGGGAAAGGTCTTCCCATGTGTAAATGCTGCTGGGTGTCAACTGATTCAACCATGCTCTGGCCGATCCCTCCAACATAAGAGGCAGATGCTTCATGGCCACCTCGTCATTTCCGCCGCCGATCTGGACAGCCACTCGGTAGTCTTCAAGCCAAGTATCAGGCTTAGACTCACCATTGAATTTACTGACTCCAGTCGCCAACCTGAAGTTGGGGGGAATCACCGCGGCCCTGATGGCCCTGCTGAAACACTCTGGTCCGGAGACATGCACTCGGCTGCTGGTGGGTACATCTCTGTCGTGACCCTCTCTATGAGCTCTGTTCCGGTTGACCAGACCTTGAATGATGATGGATCTCGCATCAAAGCCTGGTTTCGTGGGGTCGACTGGAATTCTTCGCCCGCCACTGTGCTGGCGTCTATCATCCTGCTGTCGAGGTGCGTAGGATCCACCCCTTGGGGGAGGGGTGGGCACTCGACGTCGATCATAGCGATCGAATCGGTGATCATACTGCTCACGGTTCCTGTACTGATCGTGCCGGTCTCCACGCCCTTCACGCCTCGGGGGCGATCTGGGGCTATGAGCCGACTGGACTATATTCGCAGCCACAGATTTGCTGTGAATCTTGTTCCGCGACTGGGATACAGCTGAATTTGATCTCTTGCTGCCCGGAGCAAATCTCTGATCTGCATCAAGCCTCTGCCAGTCTCTGACTGGGAAGGCTGAATTGACTCTGCTATACGGGTTGCAGCTGCTAAATTTTGAATCGGAGTTTGATATACCTGAGTCGGAGGTGGAAAGAGCTAACGTCGACTGGAGTCCGGGACCCGTTGCCGCGCACGCTCGTCGAGTGCTCGCTGAAGGTTCTCCAGTCGAGTGCGCTCAGCCAGGTTGGACAAGCGCGCGTCTTCTAAGGCGCGAGCCTCAGGGGTTTCTCCAACAATAGGAGTACGAAGTGCATCCATGTTCCGGCGGCGAAGTTCTTCCCTCTGCAGCGAATCAAGGGGCTCGGGAAGATACTCTTCATGGGCGTGCGACAGATCGCCTCTGCCGTCGCCTCCCTCAGCACCGGGAAAGCCGGGGGGACCGTGTGGTCCATTGACCATCAGGACCTCCGCCGCTGGATCGCTGCTATCGCACTCAAATGCGGTCTCTGCGGATCCAGTTGACAGATCGAACAGGCCGCAGAGAGATTCATCGGGCTCAATTGCCGCGATTTGGGCGGTGGTCGGCTGGCGAGCCACCGCGTTCCTCACCCACTGCTGAAGCCTCGACCAATCGGAGCGCTTGCGCCGGCGGGAAGCTGGGAGGGAGGATGACACGAAAACCGGTCGATACTGGGTTGACGGTTGCCGCAGGAGGACGCCGCGGACGCATGCGCGAAAGTGCGTCGCTCCATGGACTGGGAGTGCGTCGACGTCGAGCGGAGCCTCCTGAAGCCAGGCAGAGTCGTCGGCGACGAACGTGAGCGTGCCGAGACGGATCTCGTGGCCCTCAACCAAAACTCCGCCTGAAACCATGATGAAGGAGATCGGAAAAAATTGCAACTTCTCCAATAAGTCGCTAAGACACCTGCCCCACGGTGGGCGCCAACTGTCGTGGTTCTAAGTCTGACAGTAGTGTAGGGGGGTACTAAAGGAGAGTCAAGATCCTAGCTATGGAGTAGTTGTACACGCAAGAGTTTTACGAGTTCAGGCCCTTCTCGGAGGAAGTAACAACCCTACGTCTCGGTACACGGAGGCGGTCGACTAGATTATATGCGTGTGAGTTACAGGGGTGCGAACCCTTTACACTGAGGAGGGGGGGTGGCTCATATAGAGTTCGCCAGACCCCTCCGGCCCTTAGTTATGCAGGGTTTTAAGTACATTAAGTCAGGGGGTTACTGGTAACGCCCTCATAAAGTGCTATGAAGACCATAAAGGCTACTTATGACAGACCGTTACATGCAGAGTGACTTTAGATCTCCTGGCCGTCGAGTGGTTAGCTTCATGGTCGAGTGATTAGCTTCATGGTCGAGTGTCCTCGAGTCAGTCGAATGGATCACCTTTAAGTCGACTGACAGGTAGTTTCTTCTAGATATGTCCTTGGGTAGGGTATCTTAGACAAGTCCATGACCCTACCCTAGGTACATAGCTTCATCAGGTGCAACATGTCTATTCTTCATGATATGTTGCATACACTAAAGACACAAACGTACATGTCATAAAAAGTTCAAGCATTTTAACCAATGTTAGGGCATCTCCAACACCGACCCGCAAACCTCCCACATCTGTCCGGACCACGGAAGCCCTCCAACACAGTCTTGTATCGGTCCGTGGCGTGGTCAAGATGTGTTTTCTTACGCAAAGCGAAGCCAAACTTGGGTGCATTTGCGGGAGTCCAGACATAGATTCTTCGGGCAAACTACCTTAAGGGTGAGCCTCTATTGGCTTGTTCTCATGCGTGAGGATCCTAGTTTTGGCATTCTATCCAAAGCATCAAAGACAACATTCGTCTGGGTAGGAATTTCTTTCTCTATAGAGAATGAGGATGGGACCCAATTTTGGTTGTACCCTAGATGGGCACCGAGCCACTTAGGGTGACATTTTCGGGCCCATTTTCTATTTGCACGGACCCGCTTCTAACTATCTCTGCGGCCTCTAGATCTGGCCAGTGGGATATTTGGTTCCGTCGTACGTTTGGGCAGGCAGAGAGTAACGAGTGGACTAGACTACGGGTTGCCCTTCCGCCGGTGTTGCTGGAATATCCGAACACCATGTCCTGGCGCCTTTCACCAACAGGTGAGTTCTTAGTGAACACGGCATATCAGGCATCATGCTAGTCACCTACAATCCCATGGCTTTCCTCTTGTGGAAGGCCCATTTGCCTTTAAAGATTAAGATTTTTGTGTGACAACTGCTACGAGATCGCATCCCTTCAGGGACCAAGGAACTTAAGAGGCATGGGATGGGTGATGGCTTGTGCCCTTATGCGTGGTACTTGTTACTTGGACTCACACCCGATTCTCTTGTATGGCTGCTCGGGTCCTGTGGACGTTCATTCGCGATGCACTGGGCCCGACTGGGAGGCCTTGGACCTCGCGGAGTTCCTTCAGACTAGGGCTACTCACCCTGGGTGACATCGTTGCTTATTCTGGTTTACCTTTGCGTCAATGTCATGGATTTTATGGACAACGGGTAATAAAATGGTGATTGAGTGGGTTTTTCTGAGGCAGGCGTCTAACTCCTTCAAATTCCTTTCTTTTCTGCAGCACTGGCACCCGCTGTCTAGGCAGCGTGGCTGAGATCGTCTGGGGCTCATGTTGGATGTGCTATTGGCTACACCACGTCGACTTGCGTCTTCGTAGTGACGTGTAGGTGGCTTTTTTCTTATTTCACTTCTATTTGTTGGGCATGATTGTGTTGTTGCCCCAGTAGTCGTTCATGATTCAGAGCTTGGATGTTGATTGTATGATCGTTGCTTTATCTATAAAGAGGGCAAAAGCCTATTTCGAGAAGTCCGAACATGCAAAACATCGCTCTCTGCCCCTGGCCCACCCAAAAGGAAGGCGGAGCCCACGCTTTTGGAGCATCCCACATTGTTTCCCGTGCCAAAATCCCCCACTCTCTTATTCCAACCCCGCCGCTCTCCAATGAAATTTTACCCGCACAAAAAAATGAAATTTAAAATATCAAAATCCAAAAGAAAAAAGTATTTTGGAACCAATTGCCTATTTGCTGTATGTTTTCATTTTACAGCCCATTTCTTATTACTTATAGCCCATTTCTTATTACTTATAGCCCATTTTCTGGGTAAGCCCGAATGCATCCCTCCTCTTCTCAAAAGATTTCCGGCCCAGCTGGCGTAGAAAAGCAAGTAGGCCTACGTTGGTTATTCTGCAAAAAACAAAATAGTTGGGCTAGCCATTTTCAGAAAGGAAAAAAACTGGGTTGGTCATGTGGTAAACCTTTGATATAAAAGCCTAGGCTAGACGGGCCACAGCTCCCGCACAACCCAATTGATACTCTTCTCCGTCCCAAAAACAAAAAAAAAATTATTGCGTGCGCTGCTGGGTCCCGGGTGTCTGCCCCTCCTTGTGTAGTTATCTCACTTATTGACTATGTTGACAGTGGCGTGCTGCGACCCAGATGTTAGGAAACCATCTGGAGGAACCATTTTTTTCTTGTAATAAAGGAGGGACTTGCTTGCCTACTGCCATGATCCTGGTGGGTCCCTACTGTCATCCTCACCATGTACAGTCATCTCCTTATTCCTCTCGGTTGTTGACCATGTTGACAACACCGGAGGGCGGCGTCACGGCGAGCGAACCAAGACGGAGGACGATGGTGAGGCCTCGGACGGGAACAAACAAGAGCGGGGAAGATACGTAGAGTTTTAGGGTGTGATGTGGCCACGATGCGTGCGTGGCAGCACAACCAACCGTGGGAGGCAGGAGCAGACGGTCCCGCCGGCGCTGGTTTGTCTTTGACGGCTAGAGGAAGAAGAGACTGAAGAAACACGATAGACGTTGAATGTCAATACAGCGGTCAAGGTTGGCACAATAATTTGTTGACTAAGCCGACACCAAGTAGCATACTTTTTATATATAGGAAGAAAAGAAAAACTGCGCTCGTTTGCCAGATAACATTCCCGAAACTGCGACCGTTTGATCTTGCGTCGCAGCTAAACCTGCAAGGAAAATGCGTTTGTTGTAATCCTCCTCCCCAAGGAACGTTCACCACATAAGTGATTAGCACCCTTGGTTTTCAACCGAGAGGTCTTGGGTTCGAGTTCCGGGAACCCTCAATTTTCTCCTCCTTACTCGCAAAAAAATCAAAGACTTGAGAAGGCATACAGAACAAGCTAGTTTACCAGTAAAGAGACGTTGCTGAGTTTTAGAAAAAAGAGAGACATGCTCTTGTAGCTGGTCCGAATCCAAACCTAGACTATGACTATATATGGTGCTATGCTACTCTACAAGTAATGAAACTGACATATGCAACATTTGCTTCTCCTCTTCTCTACTTACTCTCCCTAGCATCAGAAGATCTGGCCGCAGCAACCATGTCCGCTGGCGGCTTGTCCACCTGCTCTTCAGCAGGCAACAACCAAATACGCGCAAAGTCGCCATCCGCACCATCTCCTGTGGGTCTCATCACACCCCCTTTGGCACACGCACCGTAGCCGGTTGCTCATCGCAACCCGCTGCCGTTGGTGTGGTGCCACTGCTCCAAATCATGCAGAGTCATCCGTCGTGTCTCAACCACAATCCTCGACCCTGGCCGAGTCTTCTACAAATGCCCAAATCATGGGGTAATAATATGTTTAAGTGTTGTTCCGCTGCTTTCACTTGCTATTTTTTTAATAGCTTGGTTGATGATCTTCCAATTTGGTTCATGCAGAAAAGGGAAGATTCATGTGATTTGTATTTCTGGGAAGATGCTGATGTAGGGGAATGCAACTACGCTGATTATTTGGTTAGCCGAGGAATACCAATACCAGTAGGTTGGGGTGTTGGACAAGTAACTGAAGGAACGACAGAAGAGGAAGATGCAGAGCAGAATGTTAAAGATGCAGTTCCTCTGATCATGGCCAAGCAACAGCTGCTGAACGGCCTTGACAACAATGAGGAGATGAAAGAGCTTGTGAAGATAATGGGAAAAATCGATGTGCTGTGTAGGATGATTGTCTCTTTATCTGCAGTGTACGTAACACTCGTGATGTATTCAGTGGCTATGACATGAACACTTTGCTGAAACTAGTAATGAATGAAACCTGTTTAGCAGGTTGGGCGTAGTTTTGTGAACATCTAATGATTTTTGTTAAAGGAAATTGAGGGGGTATCCCCTTTTGCTCATAAATAAATAAATAGCAGAGGCCTTTTTGCTAATAAATAAATAAATGAGCAGAGGCCCTGTCAGGTCAGCTTTGTTCCCATTTGAAGATGTTGAGAAAATTGGAGTCCAACAGTAAATTATGTCATCAAATACAAGTTTCACAGCCAAATATGAGTACAACTAAACAACAATGTCATCATGTTTTAGTCGTCATATGATCACCAAACACAAATCAACATACATAATACGTGACGTTCTCACGGCAAAATACTAAACAACAACTTCATCAGGTTTCAGTTGTCATAGCAAACACAATTTCACATAGTAGATAAAAAAATATCTTCTGGCAGGCAAATACGACAAAAGCAATCTAATCATCATCCGCAACAGCAGCGTCAACATCTTCGCCATGTGTATCTGTCTGCATCGTAATCCCCCCAGTGTCATCTTCTTCTTCGTCCTCAATGTCCTCGAACGTTGGCGTCTTATTAATCAATTCTCGTATGTCCACAGCCCAACAGGCAATCTTTTCGTCGGCGTCATTGACGTGATGGTTCTCAAAGATATTAGGAACATCTATGGAATCTTCTACATCAGGAGGAGTGTAAGCATCATCTTGTTGTGCAACTTCATTAAACGAATTCCTCTGCTCAAACCTTTGCAATACTCTCCAGTCATCGCTATGTGCAAATGTGTCTTACAAGAAAAAAATATGTGTTGCTTGATTTTCCAAAATAAAAGACTCGTAGGTCAAGTACGCTGCCTTGACATTGATGCATTTGAAATAGTCATCAACTCTGGGTTTTGCGATCCTGGAAAACAGGTTATACCAACGACAACACAACAGAACCACACACCGATGAACCTCGAAACTGGAGATATACTGCAACTGAACAATGTCTGTTATGTTAGCATACATTTCAGTTGTCTCTTCACCGTACTTATCCGTGCTCATGATGGCATTGTTTTGTGTCTTCCTGCCTTCGACGCGTGTGAGGGTGTTGTAGCGCGCATCTTCAACAACGCAAGATTCATAATGTCTTACCCGAGTATCAAGACTCATTGCTAGTGTGTAAAGGGCATCATTAACTACCTATCCATCCTCCCGCATCTTCTTAAGCTATGGTTAGAAAATAGACAAGCTGATCATCTTATGTACTCAATATATTAAAAAAAAACTAACAGTGCAATTCAAAAGCTTACATGGCTCTTGAACCATTTCGCAAATCCAACCATAACTAGTTTGTCAATGTTTCTTGGATTTTGCGGGATTAACTCCTTTTTGTAGATGCTGCACAACATAGTGATCGCGTCAAACATCTAAATATATAAGAATGTGCTGCAAGTTTAGTACATTACGATGTATAAGCTGGAGTACTTAGAACTTACTCGATATAAGGTAGAATCTCAGGACAGTTATTCAACACATACCAAACCATTTTGTCCAAATCTTTAGGTTTGTCGTCTTGTCGACTGTTCCCTGTAACTCGAACAGAACAATCGAAAACATTGAGCCCGGGATTGTCTTCACCCACCTCTTTGCTAAGATGATCAGCTGTTTCAATGTATTTTGAGCAGAATGTCAATGCTTCTGTAGCAATGTAGGCCTCTGCAAATGGAACCCTCAGGTCTAGCTCTATTTCTAACATAACCCTTGAAAGTGCCTAGCCGCCTTTCAATAGGGTACATCCAGCCATACTGTACTGGACCTCTAAGTAGTGCCTCATCAGGTAGATGAACAGCCAAATGCACCATCACATCAAAGAAGGCTGGAGGATATATCTTCTCAAGGTCACATAGGATAGTTGGTATCTTATCTCTAAGATGCTCCAAAGCATTTATCTTGATATTTCTACTACAGAGTTCCCTGAAGAATTGTCCCAACTCTGCAACTGCTCTATATAAGTCAGGGCGGCCCAATCCTCTAAGGATAATAGGTAAAACGATTTGAAGTAGGACGTGGCAGTCATGAGTTTTCAACCATTGTACCTTGTTTCCATCTGCATTGACTCTCCTTTCAGGGTTGGAAGCAAATCCATGTGGGAATCTCACACGTGACAGGACCTCGCAGAGTTCTTTTCTTTTTACCTTGTCCAAGACGTACACAGCTGGTGCCATATCCTGTGGTTTACCTTCATCTTCCACCGGCAAATCCTTTCTGATACCTAGGTGTGTCAAATCAATCCTAGATTTTAAGGTATCTTTCATCTTGCCTTCAATATTAAGAAGTGTGTCGATAATGCTGTCACATATATTTTTCTCAATGTGCATCACATCAAGATTATGCGGCAGATCCAAATCTTTCCAATACTCCAAGTCCCACAAATTGGACCTGCGGGTAAACAATAATCTCTCTTCTACCATGCCATGCTTCCTTTCCCGCTACCATTATTAGGATGGTTTCCTGGTGTAATATTCCTGACCTTCTCTAATTCCACTTGCAACTCATCGCCGGTGATCCTCTCTGGCGCATCACGGTTTTCATGCTTTGCATTGAACACATGTCTTCGATATTTTGTAGGACACGACTTGTCCTTGGCAAGGAAACAACAGTGTCCAATGTAACAAATCTTGCTAAGTATTGCGTATGATAGCAGATTCTTGTCACAGTGAACACATGCATTGTAACCATGTACCGTTCACCCTGACATAGTGCCCAAAGCCGGATAATCATGGATGTGCCAAATTACAATAGCATGCATAAAGAAATCTGCTAGTGGGCTGCTATATAGCTCTTGAGTGAGAACACCACTCCATAGCTGTTGAAGTTCCTCCATAAGAGGCTCCATGAATAAATAAAAATCCTTTCCATGACTTTTTGGACCTGGGATGATCAAGGCCATCATGTAGTTTGATTCTTTGGTGCAGACATTTGGAGGCATGTTGTAAGGGGTAACAAGCACTGACCACATGCTACATGTGGCGCTCTGGTGGCCAAATGGGTTAAATCCATCTATAGCTAAGCCAAGTCTAATGTTTCTTGGGTCAGCAACAAACTTTTTGTGTTTCTGATTGAAGCTTTTCCGGTCTCTACCATGAGATGGATGGCTCATTACATTATGATATCTGTACTCCTAGTTCCTAGAATGCCATAATACATCCTCTCTTGTTTCAGCACCATGAAACAACCTCTGCAATGTTGGTATAATTGGAAAATGTCTAAGAACATTATGAGGGATCCTCTTCGCATCATTGCCATCTTTCCATCTTGATGATTTGCATTTTGGGCATTCACTTAAGTTGGCATAATCCCTCCAGAACAGAACACAATTATTCTTACAAATATGGATCATATCATATCCAATTTCAAATACATGAAGGAAATTCTTCATTTTTACTGTAGGTGTGTGGCAGCTCAGACGCATCTGGGAAAGATTTGTGGAAAGCAGCCAACATTGCATCAAATGATTCGTTGGTCATCTGCTCAGATGTCTTCCCCTCAAGAAAGGCGACCATAGCTGAGAATACTGACAGCTTATTTCCTAGGGTGACATCCACGTTGCATTGTTCCAACATGCGGGCCCATCATTTTTCTTCTGTAGGTGAAAGTTCACGAAATGCACGAGCATTTCGTAGCATCATTTCAATGTTGGTCAAACTCACTAGCTCCGCCACCACCGCCTCCTCCTCCTCTTTCACCTGAGCATCAAGCAAATCAAGATGGTGATCTGCTGCTTCCACATAGTCAGTAGCATTGACGTTCATAGCTTCACCATGATGAACCCACCTAGTATATGTGACTGACATCCCATACAAGTGTAGATGATTTTGCACAGTTGACCGGGGTCATGTAACTGAATTCATACAATTGCTACAGGGGCAGAGCACATCTGATTTCGGACCACCGTACTCAGCTCTGATAAAGTTCATGAAGTTTTCAACCCCCTCGACATATTCAGTGGAGAATCTTTGAGCAGAAGTTATCCAAGTCCTTTCCATCTGTTAGACATACAAATTAGTTTTTCTACTAGATATTACAAGAAAAACATATATGCTTTTTTATGAAGTCCATGGAAAAAATACCTAGGTCGATGTCTAAAGATATGGCAAGATATTTGGACAAGCAGATCAAAGTAACGAATTATATGTAAAGCTAATTCAGCAAACAATTTTGAGAGCTAAATTATGGCCGGTTGTTTCAGCAGTCAATGAGGCCGAGCACACAGCCATCGAAGGCCATCTCAGCAACAAAGATCGAGTATAAAATGGTGTAGAATTGTTTCACCTAACAGATTGACTACTAGACCATGGCAATCTACGTCACAATAAATATATGGCAGGATATTTTAGCAACTAATCAGGCATGGCATGCCATCTCAGCTAAGAAGATTGAGTGCAGAACAGGGCAATGAAGCTTCTTAAGCAGAGCACATTGAATGTAAACTATTTCGGCACATAGTGTGATTAACAACATCGATCAGCTAACATTCCGCGCTACTCCGACATGCACAGGGCCTCAGTCTAGAATACGCATACCATGGGAGAAGCTGACCGCCGTGCGTCTCCACAAGAACGTCGCCAGTGGTGGCGGCGCTGCTAGAGGATGACAGTCTACGAGACCGTACTATGGGAGCGAGAGGATCGCCGTGCGTCCCCTCGACGAACCGCAGTGCCAACGTATCGGCGTGGTGGGGAGGGCAGCTTTGGCGGAGCGAATGGAGTGGAGGGGGCCGGGGGGAGGGTTTTGGGGAATATTATTGGCTAGTTGGCGGAAGGGCGATTGAATTTGGGATTTGGGGGGATTTTTTTGGGGAATTCCCGCGTGGTGGGCGGGGGAGTTTGGCGCATGGTCGATTTCTCCAAGTGCGGTCCCACGTGTCAGTGAAGAGGCAAGCGAAAGCGCATTCCGTTTGCATGAGTCGTGTGCAGGACCGACCGTGTGAGGGGTGCAGTGTGACCGCGACAGGCGTGCTATGAGTGTATCGCATTTTTTCCTTTTAAACTTGGTGCTTCGAGTGATCCATCGATACTACTACTAGTAATCCGGTAATCCCGACTAAAACGGCGCGGCCGAGTCTTTTCCCGCGCGATATGCTGGGAGGTTGGCTAAGTTGGTTTTTTTAGGACGAGTAATGATACACCTACGTAATCCTAGTTACGTAATTAACGTAATGTGAAATGTGTGGGCTGTTGATTTGAGATTGGGGGAGGGAGGGGCCCACCACCATCAAAATCAGGGGTGAGAGAGAGGGGCAATTTACGTTAACCCATCCGTAGGTTCCCGTAGATGTAGAAAAATGTGAAATGCGTGAATGTGTAGTGGGTGTACTATTGGAGTGCCTAATATAAATTGTAATGTAGACCCTATGTGTTTATTTGCTTCACATGATAGCTTTGTCTCGGGTCAAACCTTCTAAGTTTATACACACAAAAACGAATCATCATTCCATATATTTTCATACTCCTACAATATATCTTACTATTATTGTGAAAGTTCATATACACCAGACGACACTTGCACTCATAGGATGGAAAGAATCCCAAAGAAACATGAACAAAGATGGAATAGTTTGATGGTTGAGACGTCTAGGAGGAAGGGTTCCCCTTAATTTTAACTCCCTACATGTATACCTCACATGCTTGGGAAGTTGTCTTCATGGGATCCTATGAGCATTAAGAGCATCCCTAACCGATCCCATATAAGTTAGAGGAGGAAACAACCAAGTATCTTTAACTCCTTATAATTTAAGGAGTTAAAAGGGTGACCGTTCCTAGCCTGTTCTTTGTATTTAACTCCCTATAATGTGTTTTTCCAATTCTTCTAGCCTTATCACATAGTGCATTTCAAATCATTGCACAATATTTGGTCAATCGTTCAAATCAAATTTAATGTACACAACAAATCAAACAGGAACATGCATATAGTGGCACAGATTGAGCAATTCAAATTAAAACATGCATAGAGTTCATCCAAAAGGTGTCACATCGATCAAGTTTGATCCAAAATCCCACAAATAGCGTGTATTATGTCGTGTATCGAGCCCAATCAAAGGCTTGCAACACGAACTCAAGTACCATCACCATCAAAGAAATAAGGACCACCTCCAAGGCCTCCACCATCCTGACCTCAAAATCCACAACCATGCTAGCGCCACCACCACCATCACCTCCAAGTCCATCACCATCCGCATGGCTGCCACCACCACAATCCACACGGCCACCACCACCACCATTCCGAAGGGATACCTCCGTCGATGATCTCTACAAGAGTGAGATCCCAAAACCATTTTGTTGTGGCATCCAATGTGGTTGGGTTCATGAACATGATAGCACGCTCTTCATTCTGAACTTGATAGCACGCTCTTCATTCTTCTTATCTTTCACCAATGCACTGACCATAATGACAAGACACAAATTTGAACCTTGATGGCATTTCATCGACCACTTGGCAACCACAAACCTTGGCGGTGGTAAGACGCACCGGACGAGCGGGCGAGGACGCCTTCTTCTTCTTCGCCTCCTCCTCGGTGAGTACCTTCTCTACCGCCCTCGGCTTCCTTGCCGCTTGTCGGTGGTTGAAGCGGTGGGAGGGGAGGCCTACCATCGCCAGAGTTGTTGCTGCCTTGCCACTGACCTTGCCGTCGGCCTTGGTTGCCTGTGTGGTGGCTCGAAAGAGGTTTTAGGTGCCCAACCTCTTTTTTGGTGCGGGCGGCGGTGTGGGGGTCATTTTCAGCGGCGGTGCACCGACGGTTTGGCCGACGAGGTGGCGGCAGGAACTTTCGGCTCCATTCCGGCTGGAATCGGGGGCATCAGTGGTGGTGGCGGCAGCGGGAAGTGGTAGCCGCTCGGGCGGGAACGGATGGGTCAATTTTTTTTACTTTGAGAGACGCCGGTCGGGTATATTTGAGTTAAGCTGCCTTTTGCTCCCGACTCTTAAAATTTATCCTCCTCGATCTAATGGTTTGAAGATCGGTTAGGTGTGGTTAGAGGAGCAAAATGAGGAGTTATAGATTTTTAAGAAATCAGTTAGAGATGCTCTAAGATTGCTGATTTATGTCGGTGTAGCGCCATGTGTTGGTCCATTTGCTTTGGAGTAATGATGTGGTTTTTGATCAAAAGGACCCATTTGCCTTGAATGTTATTGTCTATCAATTGGCTGCAGTCATAGTCAACGTTGCAAAGAATGGACTAACGGGAGGCAATGATGAAGAGCAACAACAAATGGAGCAAGTTAACGAGAGATTTATGTCTCCACATGGGTGGCACTCTAGCAATAGGTTTGTCTTTTCGAGAGTACTAGCAATAGGTTTGTCATACCACCTGATTTTTCAGTGTGTTTTAGCTACTATACTGATTTTTTTCCTTCCGAAGCTACTGTATTGTTTTTTATCTTTTGATATATAAGGCCAAAAAGGTTATTTGTCCATTATTAAAAAACAAAGCAGGGTGTGCTATCGAGGCATAGGTCAACCATGATGGTGAGCGTCTTAGCCATCACTCCACGTTGGAACTTGCATATCAACGAGCAGAAAATGCTCCATGGTGGTTGAAGGTGGAACACCGCGGAGTAAGTCCTTGGTTACAAGAGCAATATTTCTTGATTCCCTCCAGTAACATTTTGCTCCAAGCTGCTGATGGCCAGAACGAAGCCTGATTAATCACCTAGTGGGCGCATGGTGACCATGTTCATGCATTGACTTTGGAGGGACCGATGTAGTAGCCTTTTGGGTGAATGCTTGATTGCAAAGCCTAGCAGGATCCACTGGAGCTTACATAAACTACTGGCCGTGTCAAGACTCTCCGGAAGAAGCTTATCATGACGATCAGTTCGGAGCAAAAATAATAAATGGTTTAGGTTGTTCGTGGAGTAACTTACCTAATAACATAATGAAAAGAGAGGTGTTTATGATAACATAATGTATTATCGTAACATAACGCATCATAAGACTACCCATAGTGGAAAGTAACTTAGGACGTGTTTGGTTCCTTGCATATGGCCCAGCCTGGCCCGCGCGGGAAGAATTTGGCCCGTTTGGTTGCCTGCTTTTACTGTGCAGCCCGCATGGCACAGAACTTAAAGCACGTCCAGGCCAGGCCCAGGGTAAACGCCCGAATCGGCAGTAGCTTGCGAGCCTGGCTCGGGCGAGGCAGGGGAGGGCGACGCGCTTCTCTCCTCGTGCGACCAGGGAGATGGCGCGAGCTCTCCCGCGTCGCCGAAAACTCGGTGGGAGGATTTGGGCTCACCTCCCGCCGAGTCCACCCCTATTTAGCCCCCTCCCTCACCGCCCCAACTCCCACCACCTCCCTCCGCTCGATCTTTCCCTCCGACGCGCATCGGCACCGACGAGCACGTAAGCGGCGCATCTTCATTGGCAGGTGGTCCACGACGTCGGCACTCCTTCACTGGCCGGCGTTGGTCTTCTACGATCGTCCCCCCTCATCCTTGAGCTGCAGCCATGGCCTCTATGAGTTCAATCCCACTTTCTGTCTGTTCCTTCTAGCTAGATCTGAGCTGCAGCTAGGGTTTGATCTAGATGCATGGTTGATTAGTGGTCTGATCTATGAGCTCATATGGTTGATTGCTATGCTGCGGTTGCAATTTGTGGTAGGGCTAGATGTTCAAGCATGTGGTAGGCTAGATTAGTAGTAGAGTTTGAAGTTGAACCTTGTGCTTGTGTTGATTTGTGCTTAGATCTGTGATTTATAGCTAGCTATTGGTGTTCCATTTGTAGCATGTTGTTTGTTGTAGATGTATGTTCGTGCTTATAGATTGTCTGGTATGCTTAGTATGATACCGATGAACCATATGTGCTTACTATGATAGTGATGAAGCATGTGCTTGCTATGATAGTGATGAACCATGTACATGTACGCTCCTGCTTTCATGGATTGTTTGGTATGTTGTGTGCTATGCTTATTGTCAATGTGTGCTACGATTATAGGACATGACCACGCAGACGCAAGATCTTAGTCAGGCCCTTGTCCTGTCCGACAGCCAGTTTACTCCATCATTTGTTGAGGACTCGCAGCCTATGTCCGAGATGGCACCTGATTCAGAGGTGTTCGCGTGATCGCGTCTGATACCCTCTATGTGCTAGTAGTGCTTGTTGAGCGAACTCCTGCTGCTGCTGCCGCCGCTGCACTCAAGGTAGCAACAACAAAGGCAAAGAAGGATGGTAGGTCGAACAACATGAAGTGGCAGCCGTTCATGTCCACGTTCGTGCTGAACAAGATGTGTGAGCTCATCTCTAGTGGAGTTAGGACTGAAAAGGGCTTCAAGGAGGTGCACTTTAACACCGTCGCGAAGCAGGTGTTCCAATTTTGTGGGCAGGAGGTGTCTGTCACCCAGTTGTACAACCACCTGAGGAAGTGGAGAGGTCGACGGATCCAAGTGTCCAAGCTGAGAGACCTTAGCGGCGCCTCATGTGATGAGAACACTTGCTCCATAGTTCTGGAGGCATAGCACTACGCCGCCCATGTGGCGGTTAGCCCACAACCCTCTTCCTTTTCATATCGTCCACCATTGCCTACTCCTAATGGCAACTAACAACACTTGTGTTTCATTCTTAGGACCACCCAAGGGACGCCGAGTTCCTCAACACATCCATACAGAACTACAACCAGATGCAGCACATCTTCTCCTTCGGGATGGCAACTAGGAAGCATGCCATGGGCTCGGGGGAGCCTCTTGGTTCTCCCATGCCAGACTTCCTTGGGACCCCGAACGTCGAGGTCCTTGATGGCCCTGACAAGCCCTTCGTGATGCCCTTTGGCAAGCCATTTGACCCCTTCCATGACAAGAAGAGGAAGAGAGGAGGCCTGATGGAGGAGGAGATCAATGTCTTTTGCAACATGACTGAGGCGGTGAAGGAGGTGGCGACAACCATCAGGGAGTTCAAGCCCCTCGACATCCATCCTGGCCTGTATGGCGCTGTCATGACCCAGGGTGGCTTCAGTGACGAGTCTCTCATGGCAGCTCTCAGCCACCTGCTTGACAATAAGGCCCAGGGTGTTGGGTTCGTTGCCATGGCAGACGCTCACAGGGTGTTGTGGCTCAGGAGATGGTTGGGCAAGCACTACTACTAGAGTAGTGCTGCCTGTGAGCATGCATGATCCCCGACGGCGATGGCTGTGGCGACGATGACAACGTACATTCTGTGTAGCTAGGGATGAAAAACTATTTGATGGTCTGTATATTTTGGTGAGGTGGTATATACTAACCCCTCACGCTGATGGTGAACTTGCGGTCGTAGGACGACACCCTCTTCTGGATGTGGTGGTAGGTTAACACCAAAGTAGTTTTAGGTAGAACTTGCTATGCCGTATGATCATGCATGCTTTACTTATTCTCTTCTGCTCCATTGTTGTTTGTGTGCTATGCTTGCTACTCGTGTGCTCCATTGATTTGCTGCTTCAACTCTTGCTCTTGTGCATTGCTAGGGCAAGTGGTATGAAGTGTTCATCGATAAGGCTCTAGGGGTTTACAATTCATGGAAAGAAACCAGTGCACAAGTGGCATCGTATAGCAACAGCAACCATAGAGGGTTCAAGACTAGGCAGGCAGCAGAACAAGCTTATTCCGATTGGGTGCAAAAGCACGGAAGCAGCAGTGTTGACAGTGGCAAGGTTGGAGGTGCCAAGGTGGATCGTCAGTTTGGGCTGAAGCTAAAGAACTTCATCATCTTCGCCTAGTTCATCGCCATTTTTGTGTTGTGGTGTTGGTGTGCTAGGTGTGATCATTGTGGTTAAGCTCACTAACTAGGGTACAAGGTAAGCACAACATGTACACCGTATGCAACCAAACGACGTGTTCATGTGCCGCTTGGGCCAATGCAGGCAACCAAACAAAGTGCACTTGCGTATTACCTAATACAGGGATACTAGATGCAGGCAATCAAACAACTTGCAGATGGCGTATTAGGGCTTGTTTTTTCTCAACCAGGCTGGGTTGAGAAGTGTATGCGATGCAGGAACAGTTCACAACTTGAACCAAATATGCCCTTAAACTAGTGACATGCATATGGAAAAGTGCATGGATGAACCCGGGTACATATGAACCCACTTTGAAAAACACATTTTGAAATGTCAAAAAATTTCTGAAAAAGGTGCGTGCGGACATCTCCATATTCTATGTGTGTGCAGAAAGTTTCATAGAAAAACAACCTTTTTGTAGCCTGTGCAAAAAAGACAAAACTTTGTGTCGTGAAATGCTATTTAGAAACAGTAAAATTTGTCTTTTTTACTGAGACAAAACAAAAATACATTTTTACACAAAACTTTGTGCCGCGAACATACCTTTGCCAACATGTATGCATAATTTATTTTTAGAATTTTTGAACATTACAAAACATGTAAAAAGTACATTTTAAAAAAGCGGGTGCAGATGCCCCGTGTGCAGATCGTCCACTCTTCATGCATATGACACTAGTCTAACTTACTCAGGACTATGACTAGCCTTACCAGACTACACTGCCTTGGTAGTTGATTTCTGCCTGACCATCAAGATGGTAAACAGATGGTACAACGAGAGCAGCGCTCGAAGTGGTTTTAGCTTAGGCAACGCAGACGCAACAGTGTGTGTGTTTCCAGGCAACATCAGAGTAGCATTCACGCGTGCATGCCGCTAGCAACCAAGCTGGCCATGCCATGGCAGGCAAAGCTAGCTACAGAACAACGGGACAAGGGGCGGCACGCATACACGGCCAGCGCGATACTGTAGTGAGATTCCGGCCGAGCAGAGATAATTCTGAATGGTGAAACACGGGTGGTGCGTGCATGCTTGTACAGTTCGTACCATGAATTGATTGTAGCCACATTCCATTAGGTTCTGTGGCATCCGGGGACCAGACCAGACCAGACTCGATCGATCCGGTGCGCCGACGCCTGTGCGTGTGTAGGGCAACGCCGGGCATGGGCTGAGCCAGCCATCTCCGGCGTGGCCAAGGGCGAAAGCTACGTTCACGTGGTGGATGACGACGTGGTCCAGCCGCCATGCATGCATATATATTGGTCCCGGGTCCACAAACTGTACCCAGCGATCATGGGTTTGCGATCAGAAGAGCAGATCGGTGGAAGCAGAAAACATCAACCTCTCAAACATTCAAAATACACTGCCCATGTTTTCTTGGACACGGACGTTCAAAGTAATACGGTCCATGTTTTCTTAGCCCAACTCAAGCCGATTCCTAAAAAATAAAGAAGAACTCGACCTAGTAAAATTAGTGGAGTAAACTATCACTTCTTTATAGATGATTGCGCCTAGTTGATCCCTTAAATTTACTGAAGTGAAAAAATGCATAGGTTTTGTGTTAGCCACATGAACTTCAAACACATCACAATATATATCATAAAAACATTTAAATTAAAGCATGCATAACATAAGTGTTAACAAGCGTATAGTTCCATCATCGCGATTTTCAAACTGAAACATACATAAAAGGCATCACTTCAAATACAAAGTTTGATCCAAAATCACCACAAATGTAACATGTATATGTTGTGGATCGCCAACCAATGGCATGCACGAACTCAGATAAAGTCTTCGCAAATGCATACAATTTTTGCAATTTTGTTCCTTTCCGGTCTATTATTGGCCTCTTCATCCACCTCGTCGTCCTTCTCAATGGATATGCTCAACCCTGATCTTTTTGGAGCGATCTCCACAACTCTCTTGATCCACTTCTCGTTCTTGCAAAACTCTTTGTAGCAGTGATGCAACGCGAAGGGCTTGTGGCCGAACTTCTTGATCCTAGGCTTGAAACGTTCTTGGATGTACGAGGCATACTCTATGACTTGCACACGCTCGGTGGTGCATGATTCACTTGATTGATGCAACCGAACCATCGGTTGCATTGGTCGTGAATATGCCCCAACAATGCCCAAGAGAAACTTGCGTACGGCTTGATTGCACCTCCATGGAGTTGCCGTAGTACTCTACAATTCTCTCCCAAAACATAGCCTTGGTTTGATCGGTTCCAATCGTTGCATCTATGGAGATGTTCATCCACACATAGCATAGAGGAATATCTTCAACTTGAATGCAGTTGTGAGTTCGTGACCTTGACGACCTCGTGTTTGCTTCAATCACCTCCTCAACTTCATCTCCATCGGCACCTCCTCTTCGGCCACCTCCTCTTCTTTGTCTTCCTCCGAATGATCCCAATTGAATCGTTATTGAGATCATCTAGCCCCATCATAGTCAAGGACTCCAAAGACTCCGAGAATTCGATCGTGTTCATCTCCACTCTATGACAACAAAACGAACAAACTCCATCATCATCGGCCACCAACAATCATCGTCTAATTCTTTTTACTTTCACATGAGTTTCACATATGTGATGGTTGGTTTGGAGGGTACGACAAAAGACTCTAGAATCTTTCTGAATACAACCACTGAAACCGTTGGCCAAAATGTTGGCATTTCGTCGAGCACTTGGCGGCTGCAACTCTTCTTGCCAGCCGCGGTGGTCGGAGATGCTTCATGAGACGCCGGACGTGGATGGGGCGCCGCAGTGACCTTCTCCTTCTTCTTTGCGGCCTCCTCGGTGAGGGCCGATGCCGCGGCCGTCAGTTTTCTAGCTCTCTTGGCACCGGAGGGAGTAGCGGGAGGGCGGCCGCCCGTCGCCACCTCGGCAGTCTCTGGTGCGGTTGGAGCCTTTTCATCCCCAACCTTTTTTCGGCGCAGGGGTGGTTTCTGGCGACAACATGCCGGTGGCGGTGGTCGGCAGGGTGGCGGAAGCATCTTGGCTATCCACTCTGGTGACGGGGCCGGTCACGGGTGGCGATGGCGGTGCGTGGGAGCGGCAGCGACGGGAATGGTGGAGCCACAAGGGTGGGAGAAAGAGGCGCACAAGTTTTTCTCGGTCGAGCAAGGCTTGGGTATATCTAGGCGACTTGAAGGGGATTTTCGGCAAAGGCGGGGGAGGGGGGGAGGAAGTAAAAATTATACTCCCTTATGAGTTTTAGGACTTCGGTTAGGTGCATCATAGACAAAATTTTACTCCTCGATAGCCGGATAGGGGATCGACTAGAGTTGGCCTTAGTTACTTGGAGAATTTCCAAGAGATCATATAAAATGGTCAGCTGCATCATCATATAGCATACCATTTAAATAGATTATTTATGTATATCTCTCATTCAATCTTCCATATTCATTCTATTCCACGACTCGTCAACTACCCATGGAAGCGGCCTTCTTCTTGTTGTTGTTGTTGTTGTTGTTGTTGTTGTTGGATGGCCCCGCGACATCGTCTTGGCGAGGACGCTTCTTGCCGCTGGTCGTTGGCTTTTCATCGCCACCGCTGTCATCATCGTCGTTGCTTTTGTCGTCCTCCTCCTCCTTGTTCGACCATTCCTGCTCATCATCGTCATCCTCTTCTTCGTCCTCTGACGGCTCCTCGTCCGTCTGGTTGTAGTCTGATGACTCCGGAGGCGGCGTCCCTTCCATGATCCGGATATAATCGAGGTCTGGGCTGGACGCCGGACTCATGGAAGACGAGCGGGATGATTCTGATGTTGACCTATCATCGGGCGCTAGACTGCTGGCCGAACTGTTGTCCTTGCTGTCGCTCGACATGGCTTCAGAGTGTGTGCCAGTGTGTAGCGCAGCCTGCCGGGGACGATGAAGATGGTGGACACTTAAGCAGGACATGCAGAGAAGAGAAACTGCCAATTGAAGTGGGGGTTGACGTATTATCTAACCGCTGATATAATCAACCGCAATTATTTGTACCAAGTCGCTCCAAATTCCTGGAGTTGCGCCGGACTCCTATTGGCTATTTGGCTGGTTTATTTTTTCAGGACAAAAACAATGAACGAGTTTTGGGATTATGCACCTGTACCGGTACGAATGGAGTAGGACAGTTGGCAAGCAATACATTGAGCTATTCTTATTGACAAAGCCAGTAATAATCAAACTACAAAGGAAAAGAAAAAAAGACAAAGGAAAATATCTGCATGAATCTTCGCGTAACATCAATGGCATAGGACCTAGATGTGCATTACTTAGAGCAGATCTAGATGTGCTTTAGCAATACTATCAAACAAAACCCCTAATCATCATTTCAAACAGCGCATAGAACATGGCTAATGCGACAACCACGACTACACATGCTAGTTCCTTCTTGTCTCTTGCTTTCATCTGTTGCCTGTAATTGATTCTTTCTTGCTTCATCGTACTGATTGTACATTCCAGATCAGCCAGTTTCTTCTTCATCTTTACGTTATCTTCTGCGAGCTTGGTGATAACACTCCGAGCCCTGCCATGCCATTCCGCATCCAGCCAGTTAACAAAGGCACAAGCCTCATATCCCTACCAATGTCAAATATTATTCAGGATGAGTGGTGGCATTAACTCAAGTAAAATGATGAACTTAGCACTAAACTCTAAGGGGACACTGAGAAACCGCCTGCCAATGTCGAATCCCTCCGTGCATACACGTCGAGCGGGAGTGTGCCCGTGCACACAACTCAGCTTTTGATACTTCTCTGTGGCGCAAAACTCAGAGTCGAACTCGTGTTGCGGGAGTCTGGAGTCATGCTCGACGGCGACCACCGTCATGGCGGCGATACGAGCAGGAGCAGTCGCACC
>NC_041387.1:147035439-147040124 GCF_002162155.2 Triticum dicoccoides | reverse complement strand
ACGGATTTAGCAAGGAGCTACTTTGGACATGCTAAAAAAGATCGGGATAGATTGGAACCTGACAGGATGATTCGAATCCGTAGTACACCTGCCTTCTGATGACCTTAGGTAAGTGCTCGACGGCGACCACCGTCATGGCGGCGATACGAGCAGGAGCAGTCGCACCGAAACCATCAGGACCATTCGTCCGCATTCCCCCAATGTCAGCACCACGCGAGGGAATTTGGAGGATATGTAGGGATTTGGGGGAATGGGGAAACTGTGGGGATAAGCTAACGGTCGGGAACTACTTATGGCACTATATGTTGTATACGGCACACTGTTTATACATGTCGTTTGTGTTAGGTATTACAACGTCACACACGATTTTCGCACCAAACCGTGTGAGAAGACAATGTAGGTGAGATACGGTTGTTGTTACATAACCGTATGTGATGTACTACCCTGTACATATAATTGAGTTACAGTGATACCGTGTAAACAGCCGCCCTGCGGATATCCGTAAAAAAAATAGCCGCTCTACATACAGAGATGGAAACGGTGACCTAGGCAGCGACTACCGGAGAAGAGGTCAATCCTCGATTGATGGGCAGTGGCGGCATCATAGGAGGTCAATCCTTGGTCTGCGGCGGGAGATAGGATGAGCTCAACAATCAAGGTCGGCGGCGGCGTGATTCGAGCACATCCATCGCGGTTGATGGCGGGATAGTGGAGGTCGAACTTCAGGCGGCAGCCGCACTAAGCTTAGCTCGTTGACCCTGCTGTCTCGGCGTGCCACGGCATCGCGCTTCTCTGTCTACTGGGTGGAGGTCACCACACGACTAATTAATTAAGGTATCCTTTTCGTTAGTGGCTTAATTAAGGTATTCAATTCCTAAGGGTAGTGTTGTACTAGTACTCTGCATGTAAATTGATTGGCCATTAATTTTTATCATTGCACGTCTAGATAACAATATGGAGCGCCCTCAGTAATTATGAAAATAAAACCTTGTGATTTATGCACGCATCTTTGAGCAACAGTTAATCCGTGTATTAATGTTGTTGTTTTGTTTTTAATTACCATTCTTGTGGTGCAGACTGAGCGATCTCGATGGATGAAGAATCGGAAAATCGCTGATTTTATCAGTGGCGTGATAGAGTTCATGAATTTGGCTGAAAGTACAAAGAGGAGAATTGGTGATGCGGATTACATCCTATGTCCATGTACTGACTGTGCCAATACAGAGTCACATGAAGTTGCAGATGTTAAGTGGTGCTTAGTCTCTCGGGGATTCATGGATGGATATACACGTTGGACCAGACACGGTGAAGAGGAGGTCATGGATGAAGATACCCAGGGCTGCAAGATGCCAAACCCCGATCAGTGTCACATGGATGTTGAATCTAACATCGAGGAAGAGGCGTCAAGCTACCAATGGAACACCAGAAAGCCGAAACACCCACTGGAAAACCAAGACGTCGACTCAGATGATGACGATCTTGATACGCCAGATTTTGCTGCTATGATTGCAGATTTCAAGGGCCCAAAAAAGGATATGATTGGGTACAAGGATCTGCCAACCATTGATGCGGACTCCAAGAAAGAATTGTATCCAGGTTGCAAAAAGAAATATTCCATGTTGAGT
Organism: Triticum dicoccoides; assembly: GCF_002162155.2. Lineage (NCBI taxonomy): Eukaryota > Viridiplantae > Streptophyta > Magnoliopsida > Poales > Poaceae > Triticum > Triticum dicoccoides. The sequence goes on along the minus strand of NC_041387.1, from coordinate 147,038,499 downwards.
GCCACCCTGGCGCTTCTCAGATTTAAAGCACCAAACGGTCTATCAAACACGGGCTTCACATAGATATTAGGTATTTTCAAATAAATTCTTCCGGAAGATAATGTGCTCCCTAGAAGCATGAATGAAGCGAAGAAAATTGTTTGTCCAATGGAACTTGAAGTGCAGAAGATACACACTTGTGTGAACGATTGTATATTGTACCGCGGTGAGTACAAAGATTTACGTGCATGTCCCAAATTCAAGCATGCACGATACAAGCACAGAAGAGCAAAGGACAAGTACAAATTTGATGATGAGATCAAGACAGGATTCCCATTCAAGGTTGTTTGGTACTTGCCTTTAATTCCAAGGTTGAGGCATTTGTTTGCAAACCCTAGAGAGGCAAAGAGGTTGCGGTGGCATCATGATGAGCGAATTGCGGATAAGTATATGAGGCACCCGAAAGATGGGGCTTAGTGGGAATTAATAGACAACAAGTTTCAAGACTTTGCGAAGGATCCTAGAAGTATAAGGCTCGGGGAGTGTACTGACGGGATGAATCCTTTTGGCGATATGAGCACCAATCACAGCACATGGCCGGTGCTTCTGTGCATATATAACCTAGCTCCTTGGTTGTGTATGAAGAAAAAAAATACATTATGATGTCAATGATTATCCAAGGCCTGAAGCAACCTGGAAATGACATCGACATTTACTTTCAGCTACTAGTAGAAGAACTGCTGACAGTGTGGATAGATGCACCTGTTGTAAAAAAGTTATGATGCTTATAGAAAGGAGATTTTGATCTACATGCGATGTTGGTGCACACCATTCAAGATATGCCGGCATTAGGCAACACATCGGGGCCGAAAACAAAGGGAGATGTAGGGTGTGTCACATGCATGGATAGGACAGCTAGCAGAAGACCTCCCAACTCACTCAAAACCGTGTATTTGCGTATAGGTTCTTACAGAAAAATCACCCATACCAAAAGATGAAAGCTGAATTTGATGGTACAACAGAGGTAGGTGTGGGCCTAAGACCCCATGATGCGGAGGTGGTCCACAACATGGCTAAACAAATTAATGTTGTACTTGGCAAGAATCATGCTTTGACGGTGAAATAAACACCCAAGGGTCAAGTGTTTAAGAAGAAATCGGTGTTCTGGAAATTACCTTACTGGGAGATTCCATGTGTACGTCACTGCATTGATGTCATGCACATAGATAAGAACGTATGTGAAAGCATCCTTGGTACTTGTCTCAAGATTAAAGGTAAAAGAAAGGATGGTGAGGGTTCACCGCTCGACATGCTTGCTGATCAATCAAAACACAAGAGTGAAGCAAAAGGTGATGACAAATCCATCGAAGCTCGCCAGAGTTATAATTTCAGTACAAAAGAAGCAACACAGTTCTTCACCTATTTGTTGTGAGTTAAGACACCGTCTTCCTACTCCGCAGACATCAGAAGTCTCGTGGATGTGAGCTCAGGTAAAATGAAGTTTGGACACATGAAGTCAAATGATTGCCATGTAATGTTGACACAAATCCTCCCGGTGGCCATCAGGAATCTGATGGTCAAAGATATAAGAAACACGCTCATTGAGCTCTGTGATTTCTTCAATCAACTACGGCAGAAAGTTGTAGATCCTGAAGAGTTGGATCATATGCAAGCTGATATTGCAAGAATATTGTCCAACCTAGAGATATTTTTCCCACCGTCATTCTTTGATGTCATGGTCCATCTCACTATGCACCTTGTCGACGAGACAAAGTATTGTGGTCATGTGTTTCTTCGCAACATGTATCCCTTTGAGCGGATCATACTGAAGCGCTTTTGTTGGAACCGAAACCATCCAGAGGCAAGCATCCTACAAGGTTATACCGCGGAGGAGGTGGTTGAGTTTTGCACCAAATACATGAAACAAAGACCTATAGGTTTGCCCCTCTCCAACCACGAGGGAAGGCTGAAAGGTAAGCTGGTCCTTGTTGGCACCCAAATGGCTGCACCCGAAGAATTGGCAGAGAAAGCCCATTTGACGGTACTACTTAACATCCCAGTTCTCAGCGCTTATGCTGAAGAACACTTGGCAGAGATACACCAAAGATTCTTACCAATGGTGCCTTCATCAGATGTGGAGATGAAGTAGCACACTAAGAACTACGTCGAATGGCTAAAGAATCATTTGGCACAAGGATCCATCGATGACATTGCTACGTGGTTGGCACAAAAGTCATCACCTACGGTGTTGACATACCAAGCATATGACATAAATGGATAAATGTTATACAATGGGGAACATGATGAGAAGACATCATATCAGAACAACTCTGTTCGAATAGAATGCATGATTGTAGATGAAGCTGATAAAAGGGTGTACTATGGTGTTGGGAAACGTAGCATGCAATTTCAAAAAAAATCCTACGCTCAAGCGAGATCTATCTAGGAGATGCATAGCAACGAGAGGAGGAGAGTGTGTCCACGTACCCTCGTAGACCGAAAGCAGAAGCGTTTTGTTAACGCGATTGATGTAGTCGAACTTCTTCTCGTTCCGACTGATCAAGTACCGAACGTACGGCACCTCCGAGTTCTGCACACGTTCAGCTCGATGACGTCCCTCAAACTCTTGATGCAGCAAATTGTTGAGGGAGAATTCTGTTAGCATGATGGCGTGGTGACGGTGATGGTGAAGTGATCCGCGCAGGGCTTCGCCTAAGCACTACGTGAATATGACCAGAGGCGTTAACTATGGAAGGGGGCGCCGCACACGGCTTGGAACAATTGATGTGTGTTGTAGGCGCCCCCTCCCCATTTATATAAAGGAGGGAGGAGGAGGAGGCCGGCCCTAGGCACGCCCCAAGTAGGAGTCCTACTTGGGCTCCTAGCAGGATTCGGCCCCCTTTCCTTTATCGAAGTGGGAAAGGGGGAAATTAAGAGAGGGGGAGAAGGAAAGGGAGGCGCCCCCCCCTCTCCTAGTACTATTCGGCCTCCTTCCCCGTGGGGGGCGCGCCACCCCTTTGTGGGTTGGTGTGTCTCCCTCCTATGGCCCATATGACCCATATCTTCCCCCGAGGGGTTCCA
>NC_041387.1:147034689-147035178 GCF_002162155.2 Triticum dicoccoides | reverse complement strand
GTGTCCGAATACTATCATCCAATATATCAATCTTTACCTCTCGACCATTTCGAGACTCCTCATCATGTCCGTAATCTCATCGATGACTCCGAACAATATTCGGTCACCAAATCACAAAACTCATATAATACAAATCATCATCGAATGTTAAGCGTGCGGACCCTACGGGTTCGAGAACTGTGTAGGCATGACCGAGACTCCTCTCCGGTCAATAACCAATAGCGGAACCTGGATGCTCATATTGGCTCCCACATATTCTACGAAGATCTTTATCGGTCGAACCCCGCAATGACAACATACATTATTCCCTTTGTCATTGATATGTTACTTGCCCGAGATTCGATCATCGGTATCTCCATACCTAGTTCAATGTCGTTACTGGCAAGTCTCTTTACTCGTTCTATAATACATCATCTTGCAACTAATTCGTTAGTCACATTGCTTGCAAGGCTTATTAAGCATTACTGAGAGGGCCCAGAGATACCTCTC
>NC_041387.1:147031318-147031825 GCF_002162155.2 Triticum dicoccoides | reverse complement strand
GATGTTACAAGTGTACCCCCTTAAAATGAGTCTCACCCTCGAGATTCGAGTTGGCTAGAAAACAGGTGTGGGTGGTCCTTCCGTAGGTCTTCCTCTCGTTCCCAGGTGGCTTAATCCTCGGTATGGTGGCTCCACTAAACTCTGTAAAACTTGATAACCTTGTTGCGTGTGACTCGACTGGCAAACTCGAGAATCTTCACTAGTTTATCCTCGTAAGTCAAATCACTATCCAGCTGAATCGCTTCCAATGGTACTGTATCTCTCAGAGGAACATCGGCCATCTCTGTGTGGCACTTCTTCAACTGGGAAATGTGAAACACATCGTGAACTCCTGACAATCCTTCTGGCAATTCCAGCTTGTAAGCAACTTCTCCCATACGTTACAAAACTCGGTATGGTCCCACAAAACGTGGTGCTAACTTTCCCTTAACTCCAAAACGCTTAACTCCTCGAAGCGGGGACACACGAAGGTATACTCTGTCTCCAACTTTGTATACTATCTCCTTG
>NC_041387.1:147025792-147030093 GCF_002162155.2 Triticum dicoccoides | reverse complement strand
TCACTGGGATGAAATGATCTACGTTCGTCAACCGATCAACTACAACCCAGATAGAGTCATAGCCTGAACGAGTCCTGGGTAATCGAGTGATAAAATCCATGCCAAGCTTGTCCCACTTCCATTCGGGTGTCGGCAATGGCTGTAGCAATCTTGCTGGCATCTCATGTTCTGCCTTCACTCTCTGACATACATCACATACTGCTACGTACTCCGCAATATCCTTCTTCATTCCTGTCCACTAGAAACTTTCCTTCAAATCCAGATACATCTTAGTGTTCCCGGGGTGAATCAAATACGGCAAATCATGTGCCTCCTGCAGAATCAACTTCCTGATCTCGGGGTCATTAGGCACATATACGCGATCCTCAAACCATAAAGTATCATGCTCATCCTCACCAAATCCTTTAGCCTTTCCTTTACTCATTCCTTCCTTTATCTCGGCAATCTCCTTGTCAGTCTTCTGGGCTTCTGTGATCTTACCCATCAAAGTGGACTGAATTTCCAATGCTACTACATAACCTCTCGGAACTATTTCCAAACATAGCTCGCGAAGATCCTCTACTAACTCCTTGGGTAATCCTCCGGTCATGAGCATATTAACATAACTCTTCAGAATCAATGCATCTTCTACTACATTAGCCTTTCTGGGATGATAGTGCAATTTCATATCATAATCCTTAATGAGATCCAACTATCTCCTTTGCGTGAGGTTCAACTCCTTCTGTGTGAAGATATATTTCAAACTCTTATGATCTGTGTATACCTCACAGTGGTTTCCGATGAGAAAATGTCTCCATGTCTTCAGCGCATGCACTACGGTTGCTAACTCCAAATCATGTGTAGCATAATTCAGCTCATGGGGTTTAAGTTGTCATGAGGCATATGAAACAACTCTTCCCTCCTGCATAAGCACTGCTCCAAGTCCTCGACATGATGCGTCACAATACACTTGATAATCCTTCCGTTGATCTGGAAGAATCAACATTGGGGCTGTAACCAAACATTTCTTCCACTCCTGAAAACTAGCTTCACACTCCTCAGTCCATTTAAACTTGGTGTGCTTGTTCAATAACTCCGTCATGGGCTTTATAATCCTGGAGAAATTCTCAATGAACCTCCGATAATATCATGTGAGTCCGAGAAAACTCCTGATCTCTCCAACTGATGTGGGTGCCACCCATTTAGTCACAGAAACAACCTTGGTGGGGTCTACTGCTATTCCTTCTCCGGATATAACATGTCCGAGAAATCCAACTTCTAGTTGAACTTGGCATACAACTGATGTTCTCTGGGCTTCTCAAGAACCAAAAGCAAATGTTCCTTGTGCTCCTCTTCATTCTTCGATTAGACAAAAATATCATCAATAAACACCACGACAAACTTATCCAAAAACTCCATAGACACTTTGTTCATCATGTTCATGAAATAGGCAGGCGCGCTAGACATACCAAATGACATAACGGTATACTCGTATAGCCCGTACCTTGTGGTAAAAGCTGTCTTAGGTATATCCTTCTCTCGAATCTTCAGCTGATGGTATCCTGATCGCAGAACGATCTTGGAAAATACTTTAGCTCCTTGCAACTGGTCAAACAAATCATTGATCATCGGTAGTGGGTACTTGTTCTTGATCGTTACCTCATTAAATGCACGTTAATCTTCAACCATCCTTAATGATCCATCCTTCTTCTCCACTAGAAGCACTGGGGCTCCCCAAGGTGATGAACTTGGTCATATGTAACCTTTATCCAGTAACTCCTTAATCTGCTTCTAGATTTCCTCCAAATCCTTTGCGGGCATCCGATACAGTTTCTTTGATATCGGCCTGGTGCCTGGAAATAGCTCAATCAAAAACTCAATGTCTCGATCCGGTGGCATGCCTCATAACTCCTCCGAAAATACGTTGGGGTAATCCTTCACCACTAGTACTTCCTCCTGTACAACTCCTGAGAGAGAAATTACCTGGGTCCACTTCAGCACATGCCGGGATACATACTTGATCCTCCTTCCCTCTGGGGTGGTGAGCATAATTGACTTACTGGCGCAATCGATATTCCCCCCATACATCGATAGCCAATCCATGCCCAATATCACATCCAACCCTTGCTTCTCCAAAATTATTAAATCTGAGGGGAAAACATGCCTACCTATGGTCAATGGCATCTGAAAACATCCTTGGCTTGCCATATGCTCCGCTCCTGGCGAGCTTACTAACATAGGTGTCCTAAGAACTTTGGTGGGCAACTTATACTTATCCACAAATCCCCTTGATATGCATGAATGTGATGCACCAGTATCAAAAAGAACGATTGCAGTAAATGACTTAACCAAAAACTTACCTATAACTGCATCTGGCTGCTCTTCAACCTCATCCATGCTAACGTGGTTCACTTGTCCCCTGTTGAAAGGGTTGGGCTTCTTCCTAGAGCTTCCATTTCCATTTGCGTTCTTTGCTTCGGAACACTCGGTGGCATAGTGTCCATTTTTCCCGCACTTGAAACAATTAATGTGACTTAGATCCTTCTTGGCGGGCGTTGCCAGGTTGGAACGGTTCTAGCTGCTGCTTCCTCCATTCCCATTCCCATTCTTGGGGCCACTATGGTTATGCGAACTTCCACCATTGAGAGTGTGGCCTCCATGGTTATGGTGAATGTGTCCTCCCGAGTTCGGGGTAAAACGAGGTCTCTGGTGAGCTCCTGAATTGTACTTCCCTTGTCCATACTTCCTCTTGCAGCTCTCTATCTGCTGCTGCTTCCCTTCAATCATAAGAGCTCTATCTACCAACTCCTGGTAGTTGTTGAATGTTGCCACCATCAACTTCATACTCAGCTCATCATTCAGTCCTTCCAGAAACTTCTCCTGCTTAGCGGCATCAGTAGCTACGTCATCAGGGGCATAGCATGCTAACTTACTAAACTCATCCACATACTGGCCCACTGTGCGTCCGAAACTCGCGCTTCTTCATGTTCATAGCTCCTGCTGAAACATGGGCAGTGCGGAAAGCCTGCTAAAACTAGTCCCATGTAACAATGTCAATGGGGTAAGTGGCTGTGAAATTCTCCCACCATGATGCTGCGGGTCCATCAAGCTGATGTGCAGTGATGTCTACTATGCAACCTTCTCCTTGTAGACGTTGTTGGGCCTCCAAATGCAAAGGTTTGTAGGACAGTAGCAAATCTCCCTCAAGTGGATTACCTAAGGTTTATCAATCCGTGGGAGGCTTAGGATGAAGATGGTCTCTCGAGCAACCCTGCAACCAAATAACAAAGAGTCTCTTGTGTCCCCAACACACCCAATACAATGGTAAATTCTATAGGTGCACTAGTTCGGCGAAGAGATGGTGATAAAAGTGCAATATGGATGGTAGATATAGGTTTTTGTAATATGAAAATATAAAAACAGCAAGGTAACAAGTGGTAAAAATGAGCGTAAATGGTATTGCAATGATAGGAAACAAGGCCTAGGGTTCGTACTTACACTAGTGCAAGTTCTCTCAACAATAATAACATAACTAGATCATATAACTATCCCTCAACATGCAACAAAGAGTCACTCCAAAGTCACTAATAGCGGAGAACAAATGAAGAGATTATTGTAGGGTACGAAACCACCTCAAAGTTATCCTTTCTGATCAATCTATTCAAGACTCCATAGTAAAATAACACGAAGCTATTCTTTCCGTTCAATCTATCATAGAGTTCGTACTAAAATACCACCTTAAGACACAAATAAACCAAAACCCTAATGTCATCTAGATACTCCAACATCACCTCAAGTATCCGTGGGTATGATTATACGATGTGCATCATACAATCATAGATTCATCTATTCAACCAACACAAAGAACTTCAAAGAGTTCCCCAAAGTTTCTACCGGAGAGTCAAGACGAAAACGTGTGCCAACCCCTATGCATAAGTTCACAAGGTCACTGAACCCGCAAGTTGATCACTGATACGTCTCCAACGTATCTATGATTTATGAAGCATTCATGCTATTTTATTATCTGTTTTGAATGATTATGGGCTTTATTACACACTTTTATATTACTTTTGGGACTAACCTATTAACCGGAGGCCAAACCCATATTGCTGTTCTATTGCCTGTTTCATTATTTCGAGGAAAAGGAATATCAAACGGAGTCAAAACGGAATGAAACCTTCGGCAGCGTGATTTTTGGGAAGAATATGATCCTGGAGACTTGGAGTCCACGTCAGAAGATCCTCGAGGAGGCCTCGAGATAGGAGGGCGCCCCCCCTACTGGGCGCGCCCCCTGTCTCGTGGGCCCCTTGAGCACCCCCCCC
>NC_041387.1:146995205-147002919 GCF_002162155.2 Triticum dicoccoides | reverse complement strand
CATCATCGCGATTTTCAAACTGAAACATACATAAAAGGCATCACTTCAAATACAAAGTTTGATCCAAAATCACCACAAATGTAACATGTATATGTTGTGGATCGCCAACCAATGGCATGCACGAACTCAGATAAAGTCTTCGCAAATGCATACAATTTTTGCAATTTTGTTCCTTTCCGGTCTATTATTGGCCTCTTCATCCACCTCGTCGTCCTTCTCAATGGATATGCTCAACCCTGATCTTTTTGGAGCGATCTCCACAACTCTCTTGATCCACTTCTCGTTCTTGCAAAACTCTTTGTAGCAGTGATGCAACGCGAAGGGCTTGTGGCCGAACTTCTTGATCCTAGGCTTGAAACGTTCTTGGATGTACGAGGCATACTCTATGACTTGCACACGCTCGGTGGTGCATGATTCACTTGATTGATGCAACCGAACCATCGGTTGCATTGGTCGTGAATATGCCCCAACAATGCCCAAGAGAAACTTGCGTACGGCTTGATTGCACCTCCATGGAGTTGCCGTAGTACTCTACAATTCTCTCCCAAAACATAGCCTTGGTTTGATCGGTTCCAATCGTTGCATCTATGGAGATGTTCATCCACACATAGCATAGAGGAATATCTTCAACTTGAATGCAGTTGTGAGTTCGTGACCTTGACGACCTCGTGTTTGCTTCAATCACCTCCTCAACTTCATCTCCATCGGCACCTCCTCTTCGGCCACCTCCTCTTCTTTGGCTTCCTCCGAATGATCCCAATTGAATCGTTATTGAGATCATCTAGCTCCATCATAGTCAAGGACTCCAAAGACTCCGAGAATTCGATCGTGTTCATCTCCACTCTATGACAACAAAACGAACAAACTCCATCATCATCGGCCACCAACAATCATCGTCTAATTCTTTTTACTTTCACATGAGTTTCACATATGTGATGGTTGGTTTGGAGGGTACGACAAAAGACTCTAGAATCTTTCTGGATACAACCACTGAAACCGTTGGCCAAAATGTTGGCATTTCGTCGAGCACTTGGCGGCTGCAACTCTTCTTGCCAGCTGCGGTGGTCGGAGATGCTGCATGAGACGCCGGACGTGGATGGGGCGCCGCAGTGACCTTCTCCTTCTTCTTTGCGGCCTCATCGGTGAGGGCCGATGCCGCGGCCGTCAGTTTTCTAGCTCTCTTGGCACCGGAGGGAGTAGCGGGAGGGCGGCCGCCCGTCGCCACCTCGGCAGTCTCTGGTGCGGTTGGAGCCTTTTCATCCCCAACCTTTTTTCGGCGCAAGGGTGGTTTCTGGTGACAACATGCCGGTGGCGGTGGTCGGCAGGGTGGCGGAAGCGTCTTGGCTATCCACTCTGGTGACGGGGCCGGTCACGGGTGGCGATGGCGGTGCGTGGGAGCGGCAACGACGGGAATGGTGGAGCCACAAGGGTGGGAGAAAGAGGCGCACAAGTTTTTCTCGGTCGAGCAAGGCTTGGGTATATCTAGGCGACTTGAAGGGGATTTTCGGCAAAGGCGGGGGAGGGGGGGAGGAAGTAAAAATTATACTCCCTTATGAGTTTTAGGACTTCGGTTAGGTGCATCATAGACAAAATTTTACTCCTCGATAGCCAGATAGGGGATCGACTAGAGTTGTCCTTAGTTACTTGGAGAATTTCCAAGAGATCATATAAAATGGTCAGCTGCATCATCATATAGCATACCATTTAAATAGATTATTTATGTATATCTCTCATTCAATCTTCCATATTCATTCTATTCCACGACTCGTCAACTACCCATGGAAGCGGCCTTCTTCTTGTTGTTGTTGTTGTTGTTGTTGTTGTTGTTGTTGGATGGCCCCGCGACATCGTCTTGGCGAGGACGCTTCTTGCCGCTGGTCGTTGGCTTTTCATCGCCACCGCTGTCATCATCGTCGTTGCTTTTGTCGTCCTCCTCCTCCTTGTTCGACCATTCCTGCTCATCATCGTCATCCTCTTCTTCGTCCTCTGACGGCTCCTCGTCCGTCTGGTTGTAGTCTGATGACTCCGGAGGCGGCGTCCCTTCCATGATCCGGATATAATCGAGGTCTGGGCTGGACGCCGGACTCATGGAAGACGAGCGGGGTGATTCTGATGTTGACCTATCATCGGGCGCTAGACTGCTGGCCGAACTGTCGTCCTTGCTGTCGCTCGACATGGCTTCAGAGTGTGTGCCAGTGTGTAGCGCAGCCTGCCGGGGACGATGAAGATGGTGGACACTTAAGCAGGACATGCAGAGAAGAGAAACTGCCAATTGAAGTGGGGGTTGACGTATTATCTAACCGCTGATATAATCAACCGCAATTATTTGTACCAAGTCGCTCCAAATTCCTGGAGTTGCGCCGGACTCCTATTGGCTATTTGGCTGGTTTCTTTTTTCAGGACAAAAACAATGAACGAGTTTTGGGATTATGCACCTGTACCGGTACGAATGGAGTAGGACAGTTGGCAAGCAATACATTGAGTTATTCTTATTGACAAAGCCAGTAATAATCAAACTACAAAGGAAAAGAAAAAAAGACAAAGGAAAATATCTGCACGAATCTTCGCGTAACATCAATGGCATAGGACCTAGATGTGCATTACTTAGAGCAGATCTAGATGTGCTTTAGCAATACTGTCAAACAAAACCCCTAATCATCATTTCAAACAGCGCATAGAACATGGCTAATGCGACAACCACGACTACACATGCTAGTTCCTTCTTGTCTCTTGCTTTCATCTGTTGCCTGTAATTGATTCTTTCTTGCTTCATCGTACTGATTGTACATTCCAGATCAGCCAGTTTCTTCTTCATCTTTACGTTATCTTCTGCGAGCTTGGTGATAACACTCCGAGCCCTGCCATGCCATTCCTCATCCAGCCAGTTAACAAAGGCACAAGCCTCATATCCCTACCAATGTTAAATATTATTCAGGATGAGCGGTGGCATTAACTCAAGTAAAATGATGAACTTAGCACTAAACTCTAAGGGGACACTGAGAAACCGCCTGCCAATGTCGAATCCCTCCGTGCATACACGTCGAGCGGGAGTGTGCCCGTGCACACAACTCAGCTTTTGATACTTCTCTGTGGCGCAAAACTCAGAGTCGAACTCGTGTTGCGGGAGTCTGGAGTCATGCTCGACGGCGACCACCGTCATGGCGGCGATACGAGCAGGAGCAGTCGCACCAAAACCATCAGGACCATTCGTCCGCATTCCCCTAATGTCAGCACCACGCGAGGGAATTTGGAGGCTATGTAGGGATTTGGGGGAATGGGGAAACTGTGGGGATAAGCTAACGGTCGGGAACTACTTATGGCACTATATGTTGTATACGGCACACTGTTTATACATGTCGTTTGTGTTAGGTATTACAACGCCACACACGATTTTCGCACCAAACCGTGTGAGAAGACAATGTAGGTGAGATACGGTTGTTGTTACATAACCGTATGTGATGTACTACCCTGTACATATAATTGAGTTACAGTGATACCGTGTAAACAGCCGCCCTGCGGATATCCGTAAAAAAAATAGCCGCTCTACATACAGAGATGGAAACGGTGACCTAGGCAGCGACTACCGGAGAAGAGGTCAATCCTCGATTGATGGGCAGTGGCGGCATCATAGGAGGTCAATCCTTGGTCTGCGGCGGGAGATAGGATGAGCTCAACAATCAAGGTCGGCGGCGGCGTGATTCGAGCACATCCATCGCGGTTGATGGCGGGATAGTGGAGGTCGAACTTCAGGCGGCAGCCGCACTAAGCTTAGCTCGTTGACCCTGCTGTCTCGGTGTGCCACCGCATCGCGCTTCTCTGTCTACTGGGTGGAGGTCACCACACGACTAATTAATTAAGGTATCCTTTTCGTTAGTGGCTTAATTAAGGTATTCAATTCCTAAGGGTAGTGTTGTACTAGTACTCTGCATGTAAATTGATTGGCCATTAATTTTTATCATTGCACGTCTAGATAACAATATGGAGCGCCCTCAGTAATTATGAAAATAAAACCTTGTGATTTATGCACGCATCTTTGGGCAACAGTTAATCCGTGTATTAATGTTGTTGTTTTGTTTTTAATTACCATTCTTGTGGTGCAGACTGAGCGATCTCGATGGATGAAGAATCGGAAAACCGCTGATTTTATCAGTGGCGTGATAGAGTTCATGAATTTGGCTGAAAGTACAAAGAGGAGAATTGGTGATGCGGATTACATCCTATGTCCATGTACTGACTGTGCCAATACAGAGTCACATGAAGTTGCAGATGTTAAGTGGCGCTTAGTCTCTCAGGGATTCATGGATGGATATACACGTTGGACCAGACACGGTGAAGAGGAGGTCATGGATGAAGATACCCAGGGCTGCAAGATGCCAAACCCCGATCAGTGTCACATGGATGTTGAATCTAACATCGAGGCAGAGGCGTCAAGCTACCAATGGAACACCAGAAAGCCGAAACACCCACTGGAAAACCAAGACGTCGACTCAGATGATGACGATCTTGATACGCCAGATTTTGCTGCTATGATTGCAGATTTCGAGGGCCCAAAAAAGGATATGATTGGGTACAAGGATCTGCCAACCATTGATGCGGACTCCAAGAAAGAATTGTATCCAGGTTGCAAAAAGAAATATTCCATGTTGAGTGCCACCCTGGCGCTTCTCAGATTTAAAGCACCAAACGGTCTATCAAACACGGGCTTCACATAGATGTTAGGTATTTTCAAATAAATTCTTCCGGAAGATAATGTGCTCCCTAGAAGCATGAATGAAGCGAAGAAAATTGTTTGTCCAATGGAACTTGAAGTGCAGAAGATACACACTTGTGTGAACGATTGTATATTGTACCGCGGTGAGTACAAAGATTTACGTGCATGTCCCAAATTCAAGCATGCACGATACAAGCACAGAAGAGCAAAGGACATGTACAAATTTGACGATGAGATCAAGACAGGATTCCCATTCAAGGTTGTTTGGTACTTGCCTTTAATTCCAAGGTTGTGGCATTTGTTTGCAAACCCTAGAGAGGCAAAGAGGTTGCGGTGGCATCATGATGAGCGAATTGCGGATAAGTATATGAGGCACCCGAAAGATGGGGCTTAGTGGGAATTAATAGACAACAAGTTTCAAGACTTTGCGAAGGATCCTAGAAGTATAAGGCTCGGGGAGTGTACTGACGGGATGAATCCTTTTGGCGATATGAGCACCAATCACAGCACATGGCCGGTGCTTCTGTGCATATATAACCTAGCTCCTTGGTTGTGTATGAAGAAAAAAAATACATTATGATGTCAATGATTATCCAAGGCCTGAAGCAACCTGGAAATGACATCGACATTTACTTTCAGCTACTAGTAGAAGAACTGCTGACAGTGTGGATAGATGCACCTGTTGTAAAAAAGTTATGATGCTTATAGAAAGGAGATTTTGATCTACATGCGATGTTGGTGCACACCATTCAAGATATGCCGGCATTAGGCAACACATCGGGGCCGAAAACAAAGGGAGATGTAGGGTGTGTCACATGCATGGATAGGACAGCTAGCAGAAGACCTCCCAACTCACTCAAAACCGTGTATTTGCGTATAGGTTCTTACAGAAAAATCACCCATACCAAAAGATGAAAGCTGAATTTGATGGTACAACAGAGGTAGGTGTGGGCCTAAGACCCCATGATGCGGAGGTGGTCCACAACATGGCTAAACAAATTAATGTTGTACTTGGCAAGAATCATGCTTTGACGGTGAAATAAACACCCAAGGGTCAAGTGTTTAAGAATAAATCGGTGTTCTGGAAATTACCTTACTGGGAGATTCCATGTGTACGTCACTGCATTGATGTCATGCACATAGATAAGAACGTATGTGAAAGCATCCTTGGTACTCGTCTCAAGATTAAAGGTAAAAGAAAGGATGGTGAGGGTTCACCGCTCGACATGCTTGCTGATCAATCAAAACACAAGAGTGAAGCAAAAGGTGATGACAAATCCATCGAAGCTCGCCAGAGTTATAATTTCAGTACAAAAGAAGCAACACAGTTCTTCACCTATTTGTTGTGAGTTAAGACACCGTCTTCCTACTCCGCAGACATCAGAAGTCTCATGGATGTGAGCTCAGGTAAAATGAAGTTTGGACACATGAAGTCAAATGATTGCCATGTAATGTTGACACAAATCCTCCCGGTGGCCATCAGGAATCTGATGGTCAAAGATATAAGAAACACGCTCATTGAGCTCTGTGATTTCTTCAATCAACTACGGCAGAAAGTTGTAGATCCTGAAGAGTTGGATCATATGCAAGCTGATATTGCAAGAATATTATCCAACCTAGAGATATTTTTCCCACCGTCATTCTTTGATGTCATGGTCCATCTCACTATGCACCTTGTCGACGAGACAAAGTATTGTGGTCATGTGTTTCTTCGCAACATGTATCCCTTTGAGCGGATCATACTGAAGCGCTTTTGTTGGAACCGAAACCATCCAGAGGCAAGCATCCTACAAGGTTATACCGCGGAGGAGGTGGTTGAGTTTTGCACCAAATACATGAAACAAAGACCTATAGGTTTGCCCCTCTCCAACCACGAGGGAAGGCTGAAAGGTAAGCTGGTCCTTGTTGGCACCCAAATGGCTGCACCCGAAGAATTGGCAGAGAAAGCCCATTTGACGGTACTACTTAACATCCCAGTTCTCAGTGCTTATGCTGAAGAACACTTGGCAGAGATACACCAAAGATTCTTACCAATGGTGCCTTCATCAGATGTGGAGATGAAGTAGCACACTAAGAACTACGTCGAATGGCTAAAGAATCATTTGGCACAAGGATCCATCGATGACATTGCTACGTGGTTGGCACAAAAGTCATCACCTACGGTGTTGACATACCAAGCATATGACATAAATGGATAAATGTTATACAATGGGGAACATGATGAGAAGACATCATATCAGAACAACTCTGTTCGAATAGAATGCATGATTGTAGATGAAGCTGATAAAAGGGTGTACTATGGTGTTGGGAAACGTAGCATGCAATTTCAAAAAAAATCCTACGCTCAAGCGAGATCTATCTACGAGATGCATAGCAACGAGAGGAGGAGAGTGTGTCCACGTACCCTCGTAGACCGAAAGCAGAAGCGTTTTGTTAACGCGATTGATGTAGTCGAACTTCTTCTCGTTCCGACTGATCAAGTACCGAACGTACGGCACCTCCGAGTTCTGCACACGTTCAGCTCGATGACGTCCCTCAAACTCTTGATGCAGCAAATTGTTGAGGGAGAATTCTGTTAGCATGATGGCGTGGTGACGGTGATGGTGAAGTGATCCGCGCAGGGCTTCGCCTAAGCACTACGTGAATATGACCGGAGGCGTTAACTATGGAAGGGGGCGCCGCACACGGCTTGGAACAATTGATGTGTGTTGTAGGCGCCCCCTCCCCATTTATATAAAGGAGGGAGGAGGAGGAGGCCGGCCCTAGGCACGCCCCAAGTAGGAGTCCTACTTGGGCTCCTAGCAGGATTCGGCCCCCTTTCCTTTATCGAAGTGGGAAAGGGGGAAATTAAGAGAGGGGGAGAAGGAAAGGGAGGCGCCGCCCCCTCTCCTAGTACTATTCGGCCTCCTTCCCCGTGGGGGGCGCGCCACCCCTTTGTGGGTTGGTGTGTCTCCCTCCTATGGCCCATATGACCCATATCTTCCCCCGAGGGGTTCCAGTAAC
>NC_041387.1:146991273-146994486 GCF_002162155.2 Triticum dicoccoides | reverse complement strand
GTGTCCGAATACTATCATCCAATATATCAATCTTTACCTCTCGACCATTTCGAGACTCCTCATCATGTCCGTAATCTCATCGATGACTCCGAACAATATTCGGTCACCAAATCACAAAACTCATATAATACAAATCATCATCGAATGTTAAGCGTGCGGACCCTACGGGTTCGAGAACTGTGTAGGCATGACCGAGACTCCTCTCCGGTCAATAACCAATAGCGGAACCTGGATGCTCATATTGGCTCCCACATATTCTACGAAGATCTTTATCGGTCGAACCCCGCAATGACAACATACATTATTCCCTTTGTCATTGATATGTTACTTGCCCGAGATTCGATCATCGGTATCTCCATACCTAGTTCAATGTCGTTACTGGCAAGTCTCTTTACTCGTTCTATAATACATCATCTTGCAACTAATTCGTTAGTCACATTGCTTGCAAGGCTTATTAAGCATTACTGAGAGGGCCCAGAGATACCTCTCTGATACTCGGAGTGACAAATCCTAATCTCGATCTATGCCAACCCAACAAACACCTTCGTAGATACCTATAGAGAATCTTTATAATCACCCAGTTACATTGTGACATTTGATAGCACACTAGGTATTCCTCCGGTGTCCGGGAGTTGCATAATCTCATAGTCAAAGGAATATGTATATGACATGAAGAAAGCAATAGCAATAAAACTGAACGATCGATATGTTAAGCTAACGGATGGGTCATGTCCATCACATCATTCTCCTAATGATGTGATCCCGTTATCAAATGACAACTCATGTCCATGGTTAGGAAACCTTAACCATCTTTGATCAACGAGCTAGTCAAGTAGAGGCTCACTAGGGACTCAATGTTTTGTCTATGTTTTCACACATGTATTAAGGTTTCCGGTCAATACAATTATAGCATGAATAATAAACATTTATCATGATATAAGGAAATATAAAATAACAACTTTATTATTGCATCTAGGGCATATTTCCTTCAGTCTCCCACTTGCACTAGAGTCAATAATCTAGTTCACATCGCTATGTGACCAACACCCAAAAGGGCTTACTAGAGTCAATAATCTAGTTCACATCGCTATGTGATTAACACCCAAAGAGTACTAAGGTGTGATCATGTTTTCCTTGTGAGACAAGTTTAGTCAATGGGTCTTTCATATTCAGATCCGTATGTATTTTGCAAATTTCTATGTCAACAATGCTCTGCATGGAGCTACTCTAGCTGTAGCGACCAGACCTCAAACGGTCAAGTCTCTGTGCATGAGTGTATCCTTGGATCGGTAATGCCGACATGCACAGTACTCGAGGAATTATAACAGAGTCTCAATCACACATTTATTACATCGAATGTCTCAGAAGAGAATTTATTACAATAATATGGCTTAAGGCCATCTAAATAAGATAACAGCGGAAGGCTTGGAAGATAAAGTGAGTCCATCAACTCCAACGGCATAAATGAGTGCACGACAACGACCTAACGCACCTTACTCTTTGTCTGGAAAGTCTGCAACATGATATGTTGCAACCTGAAATGGGTTAGCACATGGAATATGCTGGCAATGTAACACAAAAGAGCAATGAACATAATAAATTCTATCACTACATGCATATATGGCTGGTGGAAAGCTCTATGGTTAATGTTTTGCATAAAGCCAATTTTTCCCTACAACAAAGGAATATATTTTATTTAACTATCATGGTGGTTGATAAACATTGAGAAGGTTCCTCCAACTCAATCCCAATTAAACACTATCAATTACCCAACAGATTAATTTAGAGTGATGAGATCAACATGATAATCCAAGAACCAGATACTCAAGATGTCCATAACCGGGGACAAGGCTAACCATGATTAATTGGTACACTCTATAGAGGTTTGCGCACTTTTCCCCACAAGACTCAATCTCCTCCGTTGGATTTCTCGCATTACATGGTGTTTGAGAAACGGATGACCGAGACATAGTCTTTCAGAAACATTAACTCTTTACTCTGGGTGGACAGTTACACCTACTTTCCCCTACATCTGCTAGCCCACCACTGAAAGAGGTCATGCAACATACTCAACTATGCTAGAGCCCATAATAGCTTGTGGCTGCACACAGAAGTTTCTAGCATGAATAATCTTATGATCCCTTTGAGCCTGGGTGGCGAACCGTAGGATGATCACACGGTACTCCGGGATATCCTAGGACAACACTAGATTCTCTAGGTGCCCGCAACCAGTCCCCCCAGATGTGTATTTAAGTAGCCACCTTAAGTTAACCATTTATTAACAACTCTCACATCTGTCATGGATACACTCCACCAATCCACGTCTATGAGCATAGCATAGCAACTTGAGCATAACGTATAAGTAACTCCCAAGGGTTTGATAATAAAAGGGAAATAGGTTCTACCTCATCAGCTACTTCCCAGACCCACACGTTAATCAGATCCTAACCATGCAATGTTTGAGGATTGGAACTAATGCACAAAAACTGGGTAACAAAGATATGATCAAAGTGTTACTTGCCATGCTGACGATCTGCAAACCCTAGAGACTCGTAGTTGTACGCTTCGCACTTCGGGAATTCTATCGCAAACAGACAATAGCATACATAAGCACTCAAGCATAGATGCACGAGTAAAACTCAAATAAGAAGATCCAATCTGAAAGTTCAACTGAAGAGCTTCGATTTGCAAAAAGAAACAATCGAATCAGAGCTATGAAACTCAAACTATGATCAAAAGAAGTTCGAAAACAAATCTACTTGAAACCAAATTTTAATTTGTCAAAATCCTGTTAAAGTTGATTAACCAGAAAGAGGGGCTCGAGACGAAGATTTTGGCATTGGTTTCACTGGATTCAGACTAACGGTTAAAAAGTTGCGAGGGTTTGAAGATTAGGGGCTAATCTACGATAAAACATAATCGCGGATAGGTCCCTGGTGAAAATAAAATTGAAAAAGAAAAATCTATCGGACAAACGTCCGCTAACAGAGGCTAACGAACTAATTCGTTCGTTATAAGGACTAAATAAACGGACGTTCACTGAATAGATCTAAACCGGGAAAAAACAAAAACCGATCTAAACCGGCGAAACCGAAATAAAAACCGAACCGATCTTCTCGAAAAAACCCGGATCTAGGGTTTACCAAAAAACCAGGAATAAACAGGCGGGGCGGCGGTGGTCGGCTGTCTCTGGCGACACCGTCGGCGGCGGGG
>NC_041387.1:146944339-146990819 GCF_002162155.2 Triticum dicoccoides | reverse complement strand
GATGTTACAAGTGTACCCCCTTAAAATGAGTCTCACCCTCGAGATTCGAGTTGGCTAGAAAACAGGTGTGGGTGGTCCTTCCGTAGGTCTTCCTCTCGTTCCCAGGTGGCTTAATCCTCGGTATGGTGGCTCCACTAAACTCTGTAAAACTTGATAACCTTGTTGCGTGTGACTCGACTGGCAAACTCGAGAATCTTCACTAGTTTATCCTCGTAAGTCAAATCACTATCCAGCTGAATCGCTTCCAATGGTACTGTATCTCTCAGAGGAACATCGGCCATCTCTGTGTGGCACTTCTTCAACTGGGAAATGTGAAACACATCGTGAACTCCTGACAATCCTTCTGGCAATTCCAGCTTGTAAGCAACTTCTCCCATACGTTACAAAACTCGGTATGGTCCCACAAAACGTGGTGCTAACTTTCCCTTAACTCCAAAACGCTTAACTCCTCGAAGCGGGGACACACGAAGGTATACTCTGTCTCCAACTTTGTATACTATCTCCTTGCATTTAGAATCCGCATAACTCTTCTTCCTGGATTGGGCTACCTTGAGTCTGTCGTGAATCAACTTAACCTTCTCTTCAGTGTCTTTGATTAAATCTGGTCCAAACAATTGACGGTCTCCAACTTCATCCCACAATAACGGTGTCCTGCACCTCCTTCCGTACAAAGCTTCGAAAGGGGCCATCTTCAAACTGGCTTGATAACTGTTGTTATAAGAGAACTCTGCATACGGCAAGTTGTCGTCCCAACTAGATCCATAATCTAGCGCACAAGCTCTCAACATGTCCTCCAGAATCTGATTGACTCTCTCGGTTTGTCCATCTGTGTGTGGATGGAAGGTTGTACTGAACTCTAGCCTAGTACCCAAAGTCTCATGCAACTAATTCCAGAACTTTGAGGTAAACTGGGTTCCTCTATCTGATACAATGGTCCTCGGAACTCCATGCAGACATACGATCCTGGTCATGTATATCTTCGCCAACTTAGCACTCGTATTGGTGGTCTTCACTGGGATGAAATGATCTACGTTCGTCAACCGATCAACTACAACCCAGATAGAGTCATAGCCTGAACGAGTCCTGGGTAATCGAGTGATAAAATCCATGCCAAGCTTGTCCCACTTCCATTCGGGTGTCGGCAATGGCTGTAGCAATCTTGCTGGCATCTCATGTTCTGCCTTCACTCTCTGACATACATCACATACTGCTACGTACTCCGCAATATCCTTCTTCATTCCTGTCCACTAGAAACTTTCCTTCAAATCCAGATACATCTTAGTGTTCCCGGGGTGAATCAAATACGGCAAATCATGTGCCTCCTGCAGAATCAACTTCCTGATCTCGGGGTCATTAGGCACATATACGCGATCCTCAAACCATAAAGTATCATGCTCATCCTCACCAAATCCTTTAGCCTTTCCTTTACTCATTCCTTCCTTTATCTCGGCAATCTCCTTGTCAGTCTTCTGGGCTTCTGTGATCTTACCCATCAAAGTGGACTGAATTTCCAATGCTGCTACATAACCTCTTGGAACTATTTCCAAACATAGCTCACGAAGATCCTCTACTAACTCCTTGGGTAATCCTCCGGTCATGAGCATATTAACATAACTCTTCAGAATCAATGCATCTTCTACTACATTAGCCTTTCTGGGATGATAGTGCAATTTCATATCATAATCCTTAATGAGATCCAACTATCTCCTTTGCGTGAGGTTCAACTCCTTCTGTGTGAAGATATATTTCAAACTCTTATTATCTATGTATACCTCACAGTGGTTTCCGATGAGAAAATGTCTCCATGTCTTCAGCGCATGCACTACGGTTGCTAACTCCAAATCATGTGTAGCATAATTCAGCTCATGGGGTTTAAGTTGTCATGAGGCATATGAAACAACTCTTCCCTCCTGCATAAGCACTGCTCCAAGTCCTCGACATGATGCGTCACAATACACTTGATAATCCTTCCGTTGATCTGGAAGAATCAACATTGGGGCTGTAACCAAACATTTCTTCCACTCCTGAAAACTAGCTTCACACTCCTCAGTCCATTTAAACTTGGTGTGCTTGTTCAATAACTCCGTCATGGGCTTTACAATCCTGGAGAAATTCTCAATGAACCTCCGATAATATCATGTGAGTCCGAGAAAACTCCTGATCTCTCCAACTGATGTGGGTGCCACCCATTTAGTCACAGAAACAACCTTGGTGGGGTCTACTGCTATTCCTTCTCCGGATATAATATGTCCGAGAAATCCAACTTCTAGTTGAACTTGGCATACAACTGATGTTCTCTGGGCTTCTCAAGAACCAAAAGCAAATGTTCCTTGTGCTCCTCTTCATTCTTCGATTAGACAAAAATATCATCAATAAACACCATGACAAACTTATCCAAAAACTCCATAGACACTTTGTTCATCATGTTCATGAAATAGGCAGGCGCGTTAGACATACCAAATGACATAACGGTATACTCGTATAGCCCGTACCTTGTGTTAAAAGCTGTCTTAGGTATATCCTTCTCTCGAATCTTCAGCTGATGGTATCCTGATCGCAGAACGATCTTGGAAAATACTTTAGCTCCTTGCAACTGGTCAAACAAATCATTGATCATCGGTAGTGGGTACTTGTTCTTGATCGTTACCTCATTAAATGCACGGTAATCTTCAACCATCCTTAATGATCCATCCTTCTTCTCCACTAGAAGCACTGGGGCTCCCCAAGGTGACGAACTTGGTCATATGTAACCTTTATCCAGTAACTCCTTAATCTGCTTCTAGATTTCCTCCAAATCCTTTGCGGGCATCCGATACAGTCTCTTTGATATTGGCCTGGTGCCTGGAAATAGCTCAATCAAAAACTCAATGTCTCGATCCGGTGGCATGCCTCGTAACTCCTCCGGAAATACGTTGGGGTAATCCTTCACCACTAGTACTTCCTCCTATACAACTCCTGAGAGAGAAATTACCTGGGTCCACTTCAGCACATGCCGGGATACATACTTGATCCTCCTTCCCTCTGGGGTGGTGAGCATAATTGACTTACTGGCGCAATCGATATTCCCCCCATACATCGATAGCCAATCCATGCCCAATATCACATCCAACCCTTGCTTCTCCAGAATTATTAAATCTGAGGGGAAAACATGCCTACCTATGGTCAATGGCATCTGAAAACATCCTTGGCTTGCCATATGCTCCGCTCCTGGCGAGCTTACTAACATAGGTGTCCTAAGAACTTTGGTGGGCAACTTATACTTATCCACAAATCCCCTTGATATGCATGAATGCGATGCACCAGTATCAAAAAGAACGATTGCAGTAAATGACTTAACCAAAAACTTACCTATAACTGCATCTGGCTGCTCTTCAACCTCATCCATGCTAACGTGGTTCACTTGTCCCCTGTTGAAAGGGTTGGGCTTCTTCCTAGAGCTTCCATTTCCATTTGCATTCTTTGCTTCGGAACACTCGGTGGCATAGTGTCCATTTTTCCCGCACTTGAAACAATTAATGTGACTTAGATCCTTCTTGGCGGGCGTTTCCAGGTTGGAACGGTTCTAGCTGCTGCTTCCTCCATTCCCATTCCCATTCTTGGGGCCACTATGGTTATGCGAACTTCCACCATTGAGAGTGTGGCCTCCATGGTTATGGTGAATGTGTCCTGCCGAGTTCGGGGTAAAACGAGGTCTCTGCTGAGCTCCTGAATTGTACTTCCCTTGTCCATACTTCCTCTTGCGGCTCTCTATCTGCTGCTGCTTCCCTTCAATCATAAGAGCTCTATCTACCAACTCCTGGTAGTTGTTGAATGTTGCCACCATCAACTTCATACTCAGCTCATCATTCAGTCCTTCCAGAAACTTCTCCTGCTTAGCGGCATCAGTAGCTACGTCATCAGGGGCATAGCATGCTAACTTACTAAACTCATCCACATACTGGCCCACTGTGCGTCCGAAACTCGCGCTTCTTCATGTTCATAGCTCCTGCTGAAACATGGGCAGTGCGGAAAGCCTGCTAAAACTAGTCCCATGTAACAATGTCAATGGGGTAAGTGGTTGTGAAATTCTCCCACCATGATGCTGCGGGTCCATCAAGCTGATGTGCAGTGATGTCTACTATGCAACCTTCTCCTTGTAGATGTTGTTGGGCCTCCAAATGCAAAGGTTTGTAGGACAGTAGCAAATCTCCCTCAAGTGGATTACCTAAGGTTTATTAATCCGTGGGAGGCTTAGGATGAAGATGGTCTCTCGAGCAACCCTGCAACCAAATAACAAAGAGTCTCTTGTGTCCCCAACACACCCAATACAATGGTAAATTCTATAGGTGCACTAGTTCGGCGAAGAGATGGTGATAAAAGTGCAATATGGATGGTAGATATAGGTTTTTGTAATATGAAAATATAAAAACAGCAAGGTAACAAGTGGTAAAAATGAGCGTAAATGGTATTGCAATGATAGGAAACAAGGCCTAGGGTTCGTACTTACACTAGTGCAAGTTCTCTCAACAATAATAACATAACTAGATCATATACCTATCCCTCAACATGCAACAAAGAGTCACTCCAAAGTCACTAATAGCGGAGAACAAACGAAGAGATTATTGTAGGGTACGAAACCACCTCAAAGTTATCCTTTCTGATCGATCTATTCAAGACTCCATAGTAAAATAACACAAAGCTATTCTTTCCGTTCAATCTATCATAGAGTTCGTACTAAAATACCACCTTAAGACACAAATAAACCAAAACCCTAATGTCATCTAGATACTCCAACATCACCTCAAGTATCCATGGGTATGATTATACGATATGCATCATACAATCATAGATTCATCTATTCAACCAACACAAAGAACTTCAAAGAGTTCCCCAAAGTTTCTACCGGAGAGTCAAGACGAAAACGTGTGCCAACCCCTATGCATAAGTTCACAAGGTCACTGAACCCGCAAGTTGATCACTAATACGTCTCCAACGTATCTATAATTTATGAAGCATTCATGCTATTTTATTATCTGTTTTGAATGATTATGGGCTTTATTATACACTTTTATATTACTTTTGGGACTAACCTATTAACCGGAGGCCCAACCCATATTGCTGTTCTATTGCCTGTTTCATTATTTCGAGGAAAAGGAATATCAAACGGAGTCAAAACGGAATGAAACCTTCGGCAGCGTGATTTTTGGGAAGAATATGATCCTGGAGACTTGGAGTCCACGTCAGAAGATCCTCGAGGAGGCCACGAGATAGGAGGGCGCCCCCCCCTACTGGGCGCGCCCCCTGTCTCGTGGGCCCCTTGAGCACCCCCCCCGACCGACTTCTTTCGCCTATATAAGCCTACATACACTAAAAACATCGAATATCAAGATAGATCGGAAGTTCCGCCGCCGCAAACCTCTGTAGCCACCAAAAACCTCTCGGGAGCCCTTCCCGGCACTCTGCTAGAGGGGGGATCCTTCACTGGTGGCCGTCTTCATCATCCCGGTGCCATCCATGACTAGGAGGGAGTAGTTCACCTTCGATGCTGAGGGTATGTACCAGTAGCTATGTGTTTGATCTCTCTCTCTCTTTCTCTCTCTCTCTCTCTCGTGTTCTCTCTCGTGTTCCCTCTATGGCACGATCTTGATGTATCGCGAGCTTTGTTATTATAGTTGGATCTTATGATGTTTCTCCCCCTCTACTCTCTTGTGATGAATTGAGTTTCCCTCTTGAAGTTATCTTATTGGATTGAGTCTTTGACTTGAGAACACTTGATGTATGTCTTGCCGTGTTTATCTGTGGTGACAATGGGATATCACGTGCCACTTGATGTATTTTTGGTGACCAACTTGCATGTTCCGCCCATGAACCTATGCATAGGGGTTGGCACACGTTTTCTTGACTCTCCGGTAGAAACTTTGGGGCACTCTTTGAAGTACTTTGTGTTGGTTGGATGAATTTGAGATTGTGTGACGCATATCATATAATCATGCCCACGGATACTGGAGGTGACAATGGAGTATCTAGGTGACATTAGGGTTTTGGTTGATTTGTGTCTTAAGGTGTTATTCTAGTACGAACTCTTTAATAGATCGATCTGAATGAATAACTTTGAGGTGGTTTCGTACCGTACCATAATATCTACGTTTGTTCTCCGCTATTAGTGGCTTTGGAGTGACTCTTTGTTGCATGTTTAGGGATTGTTATATGATCTATCTATGTTATTATTGTTGAGAGAACTTGCACTAGTGAAAGTATGAACCCTAGGCCTTGTTTCCTATCATTGCAATACCCTTTACGCTCACTTTTACCATTAGTTAGCTTGCTGTTTTTATTATTTCAGATTACAAAAACCTACATCTACTATCTATATTGCACTTGTATCACCATCTCTTCGCCGAACTAGTGCACCTATACAATTTACCATTGTATTGGGTGTGTTGGGGACACAAGAGACTCTTTGTTATTTGGTTGCAGGGTTGCTTGAGAGAGACCATCTTCATCCTAGGCCTCCCACGGATTGATAAACCTTAGGTCATCCACTTGAGGGAAATTTGCTACTCTCCTACAAACCTGTGCACTTGCAGGCCCAACAACGTCTACAAGAAGAAGGTTGTGTAGTAGACATCAAGCTAATTTCTGGCGCCGTTGCCGGGGAGGTGAGTGCTTGAAGGTATATCTTTAGATCTTGCAATCGAATATTTTTGTTTCTTGTTTTATCACTAGTTTATTTTATAAAAGAAAACTACAAAAAATGGAGTTAAGTTTGTCTCGTACGCTTCGTCTTTTTAGTATCTTTCGTGAGTATGATGGAAATGAAATTGTGCTCAAGTGTTAGAAGAAGAATGCATTAAAATGCTTGACACTAAATCTTTGAATGATGAGCATGATTGCAATGTTGTTAGTATGAACTCCTTGAATATCCATAGTACTAATGATGATTGCACTAGTCATGATGAAAATATCTCTTATGAGCATGTCAACTTTTGTGGAGTGCATGTTTGCATGAACAAACCGAATAGAGAAGATATATATTGCAAGAGGCATAAGCATTTAGAAACTAAATGGTTGCAAGAAAGGCTTAATGTTAGTGCTAAAATTTAAGATACCTTTACCATTGTGAACTTTGCAATGAAAGTGGTCATTTAAATCTCGGATGCAAATTGTTTCACGATCGAATCGTGCCCAAAAATTGTGATGATTTGATCTCCCTTGCTCATTACAATGAACTTATTTTGCTTTTGGGTTATGAAGAATTGAAACATGCAACTAAGCTTATTCCAAAATTTAACCTTGAGCATTTCCTTGATATTAATCTAGAGAAGATTTATATGTATTGTCGGTGAATTGCATTGAAAATCCTTATATTGCCAATTACCTAAAGAAAAGAAAGCAAATAGAAGATGAAGAGAATACTAATTAAAGGGAAGAGACTTCCCAACCTCCTCCTATTATTTCTTATGATGATTCAGGTAACGAGGAGGAGCTTTCTATTCAACCAATCCCATCAATAAAGAAGGTTGAACCCACACATAATGTGAAGAAGAAAAGGAAGAGAAGGGCAGCAAAGGTAAAAAGGTATCCCTCCCAAATGATGTTGCTCCTACTACTCATTGTGATGATGATATTTGCTTTACTATTGGTGCTATCCATATTTTTAATGATGAGAGTGATTATGCGTATGATATGAAAGGGCCCAAGCTTGGGGAAGCTATGTTTGGTGAGAATGACATATTTGAGAATATATTTGCTGAAATTAATGATTGTCCCAAGCTTGGGGATGCTATGTTTAATGAAGATGATATTCTTAGCATGGCAAGTTTTGATATGCAAAGTTGTTATGATGATAGCATGCCTCCTACTTATGATGATTATATTGATGAAAGTGGGTTTGGAAGAGTGTCAACTTTAGGAAGTAGTGATCCCACTATTTTGGAGGATGTTGAATTTTATTGTGATGAATATGAAAGTGGATTTGGAAGAGTGTCAACTTTATTTAGTGATTCCACTATCTTGGGAGAGGCTTCAATCGATTATGATGAGAACGAAGTTGCTAGTTATGATGATTATTGTGATGAAACTTATGCTATAAAAATTAGTGATGATTATATTTACAAATCTTGTCATGATTATGATTACCCTTTTTCTGAACATTACTCTTTTAATGTGGAAACAATTTTTAGTGTTCAAGTCTTTTATGATACTCTCACTATTCCGTATGAGAAGAATTTTGCTTATGTGGAGAGTAGTAAATTTTCTATGCTTATAGATCATGAATATATTTCTTTAGGTGCTGGTTATATTGTTGAATTCATTCATGAAGCTACTGAAAATTATTATGAGAGAGGAACATATGCTTATAGGAATTGCAATAATATCAAGTTTCCTCTCTATTTGCTTAAAGTTTTGAAGTTATGCTTGTTTTGCCTTCTTATACTAGTTGATTATTGTTCCCATAAATTGTTTTCTCACAAAATCCCTATGCATAGGAAGTGGGTTAGTCTTAAATGTGCTCGTCATATGCTTCATGATGCTCCCGTTATGTTTCAATTCTTATCTTTTATGTGAGCATCATTGCCATCATCATGCCTAGCTAAAAAGGCATTAAAGAAAAGCTCTTGTTGGGAGACAACCCAATATTTATCAGTACTTTTTTTGTGTGTCCACATGATTATGCTACTTTAGTAATCATGTTTTATAGCTTTTTTTTCAATAAAGTGCCAAGTAGAACCTTTGGGAAGATTTGGGTGAAGTTTATGTGATCTTGCTGTAGAAAACAGAAACTTTAGCCCTCACGAGAATAGCTGCCATTTTTACTGGAGAGCGCTTTTAGGTTGATTCTTTGTGAAGATGATTAATATACAAATTCCTCAGGTCCACAAATTTATTTCATAATTTTTGGGGTTCCAGAAGTATACGTTTGATACAGATTACTACAGACTGTTCTGTTTTTGACAGATTCTGTTTTCATTGTGTTGTTTGCTTATTTTGATGAATCTATGGCTAGTATGTAAGGGTATGAACCATAGAGAAGTTAGAATACAGTAGATATTACACCAATATGAATTTATAATGAGTTCATTACAGTACCTAAGTGGTGATTTATTTTCTTATACTAACGGAGCTTACGAGTTTTGTTTTGAGTTTTGTGTGGTTGAAGTTTTCAAGTTTTGGGTAAAAGATTCGATGGACTATGGAATAAGGAGTGGAAAGAGCCTAATCTTGGGTATGCCCAAGGAACCCCAAGGTAATATTCAAGGACAACCAAGAGCCTAAGCTTGGGGATGCCCCGGATGGCATCCCCTCTTTCGTCTTCGTTCATCGGTAACTTTACTTGGAGCTATATTTTTATTCGCCACATGGTATGTGTTTTGCTTGGAGAGTCATTTTATCCTGTTAGTATTTGCTTGATGTTACTTAGAATAATATTTTGCATCTTTAGTTTCAATAAAAAGTCAAGGATAGCATTTGCCATGTTTATTTTGCTAGTATACATGTTGCTGTTTGAAAACAGAAAGTTTACCGATGTTGCAAAAATTCGCTAGAAAAGTAAGAGTATGGTATAATGTTGAAACTTTTTGCATATTGAGCTATGATAAATTTACTACAGTGGGAATTTTATTTCATAATTTTTGGAGTTAGGGAAGTATGATGAATCTTGCATTCTTTACAGACTTTACTGTTTTGACAGATTGCTGTTATGTTTGCATTGTTTGCATATGTTTGCTTGTTTAATGATTCTATTTGAGGATAGGAGTATTAAATATGCAGAGGCATTTAGTATACAATGTTGAATAATAATTTTAGTGATTTGTTACAGTAGAAAATGATAAGGTTTTGCATTGGTTTATACTAACCTATCTCACGAGTTCTTGTTGAGTTTGTTGTGGATGAAGCTTTTGATAAAAAGAGAAACCATGATATGAGAGGAATTAAGGAGACACAAAAGTTCAAGCTTGGGGATGCCCAAGGCACCCCAAGATAATATTTCAAGAAGTCTCAAGCATCTAAACTTGGGGATGCCCCGGTAGGCATCCCACCTTTCTTCTTCAACAACTATCGGTTAGTATCGGTTGAGCCTAAGTTTTTGCTTCTTCACATGAGTTGTGCTATCCTTGCAATGTCATTTTGTTTTGCTTTGCTTGCTGTTTGAATAAAATACCAAGATCTGAAATTCTTTATTGAGAGAGAGTCTTCACATAGTTACATAATTATTTAGCTACTCATTGATCTTCACTTATATCTTTTTGGAGTAGTTTGTCATTTACTCGTGTGCTTCACTTATATCCTATGAGTAAATGGTTGAATGAGTTGATTGTCATAAATCTGAAATTATATATGCCTCATTTGCTTATCCCATGGGGAGTAATGACTTCACGTCTAAGAAGTAGAGGTTGTAAATTTATTGAAGGTTAGCAAGCATTGTATTGGTCATTTGAACAATTCATGAAAGAATATTGAAGGAAGAGAGATTTCACATATAAATATACTATCGTAGACTTCTTTTATAATTGGGAGCACTCATTACGTATGACATGCTAAAGAGTTGATGTTGGACAAGGAAGACAACGTAATGGGTTATGTTTTCCGACATCTCAGTTAAAGTATATTGTCATGGATCATTCAAACATGTTGAGCTTGCCTTTACCCCTCATGCTAGCCAAAATTCCTTGCACCAAGTAGAGATACTACTTGTGCTTCCAAATATCCTTAAACCCAGTTTTTCCATGAGAGTCCACCATACCTACCTATGGATTGAGTAAGATCCTTCAAGTAAGTTGTCATCGGTGCAAGCAATAAAAATTGCTCTCTAAATATGTATGATCTTTTGGTGTGAAGAAAATAGCTTTATACGATCTCTTGTTATGGAAGCAATAAAAGCGACGGACTGCATAATAAAGGTCCATATACAAGTGGCAATATAAAGTGACGTTCATTCGCATTAAGATTTTGTGCATCCAACCCTAAAAGCGCATGACAACCTCTGCTTCCCTCTGCGAAGGGCCTATCTTTTACTTTATGTCTTTTACTTTTATGCAAGAGTCAAGGTGATCTTCACCTTTCCCTTTTTGATTTTATCATTTGGCAAGCACCTCGTGTTGGGGAGATCCTGATATATATATCCAATTGGATGTAAGTTAGCATGAACTATTATTGTTTTTTTTTGACAGAAAGACTGTAAGGGAGGCCCCAATAGTATAATTGGTGCAACAAATCCAAATTGCAAATACCATGCCTTGAACTTGGGTGGGTGAAAAGGCATCAGCCCCTTTCCACCACTAGGCTATGCCTTAGTCTGCATACGTTGACATCACCCAAAGGTGAATACGTTGGGAGGCAACACTATGAGCCCCTATCTTTCTCAGTGTTCGATTGAAACTTCATAACCATTAGTATTGCATGAGTGTTAGCAATTATAGAAGACTATATGATAGTTGAGTATGTGGAGTTTGTTATTCCTGAAAATAAGATGAATTGCAATTGTTTGAATGACCGAGAATGAAGTTTGCTAGTTTTCAAGAATGTTTATGGTCTATGCTTTGACATGTGAATTGCTTGTTACTTTATCGTGAGAAGTTTTATGAGATGAACTACTATTATGACATATTATCATGCTAGAAAAGGTGATTGAAATGATCATTGATCAAACTTGTGCACCTTATAGCATTCACACTTCATAAATTATTTCTTTATCATTTACCTACTCGAGGACGAGTAGGAATTAAGCTTGGGGATGCTGATACGTCTCCAACGTATCTATAATTTATGGAGCATTCATGCTATTTTATTATCTGTTTTGAATGATTATGGGATTTATTATACACTTTTATATTACTTTTGGGACTAACCTATTAACCGGAGGCCCAACCCATATTGTTGTTTTATTGCCTGTTTCCGTATTTTGAGGAAAAGGAATATCAAACGGAGTCCAAATTGAATGAAACCTTCGACAGTGTGATTTTTGGGAAGAATATGATCCTAGAGACTTGGAGTCCACGTCAGAAGATCCTCGAGGAGGCCACGAGATAGGAGGGCGCCCCCCCTACTAGGCGCGCCCCCGTCTCGTGGGCCCCTCGAGCACCCCCCCAACCGACTTCTTTCGCCTATATAAGCCTACGTACCCTAAAAACATCGAATATGAAGATAGATCGGGAGTTCCGGCGCCGCAAGACTCTGTAGCCACCAAAAACCTCTCAGGAGCCCTTCCCGGCACCCTGCCGGAGGGGGGATCCTTCACCGGTGGCCATCTTCATCATCCTGGCGCTATCCATGACTAGGAGGGAGTAGTTCACCCTCGAGGCTGAGGGTATGTACCAGTAGCTATGTGTTTGATCTCTCTCTCTCTCGTGTTCTCTCTCGTGTTCCCTCTATGGCACGATCTTGATGTATCGCGAGCTTTGTTATTATAGTTGGAACTTATGATGTTTCTCCCCCTCTACTCTCTTGTGATGAATTGAGTTTCCCTCTTGAAGTTATCTTATCGGATTGAGTCTTTGATTTGAGAACACTTGATGTATGTCTTGCCGTGTTTATCTGTGGTGACAATGGGATATCACGTGCCACTTGATGTATGTTTTGGTGACCAACTTGCGGGTTCCGCCCATGAACCTATGCATAGGGGTTGACACACGTTTTCTTGACTCTCCGGTAGAAATTTGGGGCACTCTTTGAAGTACTTTGTGTTGGTTGGATGAATTTGAGATTGTGTGAGGCATATCGTATAATCATGCCCACGTATACTTGAGATGACAATGGAGTATCTAGGTGACATTAGGGTTTTGGTTGATTTGTGTCTTAAGGTGTTATTCTAGTACAAGCTCTTTAATAGATCGATCCGAACGAATAACTTTGAGGTGGTTTCGTACCCTACCATATTCTCTACGTTTGTTCTCCGCTATTAGTGGCTTTGGAGTGACTCTTTGTTGCATGTTGAGGGATTGTTATATGATCTATATATGTTATTATTGTTGAGAGAACTTGCACTAGTGAAAGTATGAACCCTAGGCCTTGTTTCCTATCATTGCAATACCGTTTACGCTCACTTTTACCATTAGTTACCTTGCTGTTTTTATTATTTCAGATTACAAAAACCTATATCTACTATCTATATTGCACTTGTATCACCATCTCTTCGCCGAACTAGTGCACCTATACAATTTACCATTGTATTGGGTGTGTTGGGGACACAAGAGACTCTTTGTTATTTGGTTGCAGGGTTGCTTGAGAGAGACCATCTTCATCCTACGCCTCCCACGGATTGATAAACCTTAGGTCATCCACTTGAGGGAAATTTGCTAATGTCCTACAAACCTGTGCACTTGCAGGCCCAACAATGTCTACAAGAAGAAGGTTGTGTAGTAGACATCAATCACCAAAACATACATCAAGTAGATCACGCGAATATCCCATTGTTACCACAGATAAGCACATGCAAGACATACATCAAGTGTTCTCAAATCCTTAAAGACTCAGTCGGATAAGATAACTTCAAAGGGAAAACTCAATTCATCACAAGAGAGTAGAGGGGGAGAAACATCATAAGATCCGACTATAATAGCAAAGCTCGCGATACATCAAGATCGTATCACCTCAAGAACATGAGAGAGAGAGAGATCAAACACATAGCGACTGGTACATACCCTCAGCCCCGAGGGTGAACTACTCCCTCCTCATCATGGACAGCACCGGGATGATGAAGATGGCCACCAGTGAGGGATCCCCCCTCCGGCAGGGTGCCGGGACTGGGTCCCGATTGGTTTTTGGTGGCTACAGAGGCTTGCGGCGGCGGAACTCCCAATCTATTGTGCTCCTGGATGTTTTCGGGGTATATGGATATATATAGGTGAAAGAAGTCGATCAGGGGAGCCACGAGGGGCCCACGAGGGTGGGGGGCGTGCCCAGGGGGGTAGGGCGTGCCTTGGACCCTCGTGGACACCCCGTTGCTTCCCTGACGTCTACTCCAAGTCTCCTGGATTGCGTTTGTTCCAAAAATAACTCTCCCGAAGGTTTCATTCCATTTGTGCTCTGTTTGATATTCCTTTTCTGCGAAACACTGAAATAGGCAAAAAACAACAATTTGGACTGGGCCTCCGGTTAATAGGTTAGTCCCAAAAATAATATAGAAGTGTATAGTAAAGCCCATTAAACATCCAAAACAGATAATGTAATAGCATGGAACAATCAAAAATTATAGATACGTTGGAGACGTATCAAGCATCCCCAACCTTAATTCCTGCTTGTCCTCGAGTAGGTAAATGATAAAAAAGAATTTTTGATGTGGAATGCTACCTAACATATTTCTCAATGTACTTGTCTTTATTGTGGCATGAATGTTCAGATCCAAATGATTCAATATAAAAGTTCAATAATGACATAAAAATAGTAATACTTCAAGCATACTAACAAGTAATCATGTCTTATCAAAATAACTTGGCAAAAGAAAGTTATCCCTACAAAATCATATAGTCTGGCTATGCTCTATCTTCATCACACAAAATATTTAAATCATGCACAACCCCGGTTTCAGCCAAGCAATTGTTTCATACTTTAATATTCTCAAACTTTTTCAACTTTCACGCAATACATGAGCGTGAGCCATGGACATAGCACTATAGGTGGAATAGAAGGGTAGTTGTGGAGAAGTCAAAAAGGAGGAAGATAGTCTCACATCAACTAGGCGTATCAACGGGCTATGGAGATGTCCATCAATAGATATCAATGTGAGTGTGTAGGGATTGCCATGCAACGGATGCAAAGAGCTATAAGTGTATGAAATCTCAAAAGGAAACTAAGTGGGTGTGCATCCAACTCGCTTGCTCACGAAGACCTATGGCAATTTGAGGAAGCCCATCATTGGAATATACAAGCCAAGTTCTATAATTAAAAATTCCTACTAGTATATGAAAGTGACAACATAGGAGACTCTCTATCATGAAGATCATGGTGCTACATTAAAGCACAAGTGCGGTAAAAGGATAGTAGCATTGCCCCTTCTCTCTTTTTCTCTCATATTTTTTTATTTTTTTATTTGGGCCTTTTCTCTTTTTTATGACCTCTTTTTTTCTCTCTCTCTTTTTATTTTTCGTCCGGAGTCTCATCCCGACTTGTGGGGGAATCATAGTCTCCATCATCCCTTCCTCACTGGGACAATGCTCTAATAATGAAGACCATCACACTTTTATTTACTTACAACTCAAGAATTACAACTCGATACTTAGAACAAGATACGACTCTATATGAATGCCTTCGGCGGTGTACCGGGATGTGCAATGAATCAAGAGTGACATGTATGAAAGAATTATGAAAGGTGGCTTTGCCACAAATACGATGTCAACTACATGATCATGCAAAACAATATGACAATGATGGAGCGTGTCATAATAAACGGAACGGTGGAAAGTTGCATGGCAATATATCTCAGAATGGCTATGGAAATGCCATAGTAGGTAGGTATGGTGGCTGCTTCGAGGAAAGTATATGGTGGTGTACGATACCGGCGAGAGTTGCGCGTCATAAGAGAGGCTAACAATGGTGGAAGGGTGAGAGTGCGTATAATCCATGGACTCAACATTAGTCATAAAGAACTCACATACTTATTGCAAAAAATCTACAAGTCATCCAAACAAAGTACTAAACGCATGCTCCTAGGGGAAGGGTTGGTAGGAGTTAACCATCGCACGATCCTGACCTCCACACATAAGGAAGACAATCAATAAATAAATCATGCTCCAACTTCATCACATAACGATTCACCATACGTGCATGCTACGGGAATCACAAACTTTTAATAGAAGTATTCCTCAAATTCACAACTACCCAACTAGCATGACTCTAATATTACCATCCTCATATCTCAAAACAATCATCAAGCATCAAATTGATCATAGCGTTCAATGCACTCTATATGATAGTTTTCATTATACCCAACTTGGATGCCCATCATATTAGGACTAATTTTATAACCAAAGCAAATACCATGCTGTTCTAAAAGACTCTCAAGATAATATAAGTGAAGCATGAGAGATCAATAATTTCTACAAAATAATACCACCGCCGTGCTCTAAAAAGATACAAGTGAAGCACTAGAGCAATTATCTAGCTCAAAAGATATAAGTGAAGCACATAGAGTATTCTAATAAATTCCGAATCATGTGTGTCTCTCCCAAAAGGTGTGTACAGCAAGGATGATTGTGGTAAATGAAAAATCAAAGACTCAAATCATACACGACGATCCAAGCAAAACACATATCATGTGGTGAATAAAAATATAGCTCCAAGTAAAGTTAGCGATAGACGAAGACGAAAGAGGGGATGCCTTCCGGGGCATCCCCAAGCTTAGGCTTTTGGTTGTCCTTGAATATACCTTGGGGTTCCTTGGGCATCCCCAAGCTTAGGCTCTTACCACTCCTTATTCCATAATCCATCAAATCTTTACCCAAAACTTGAAAACTTCACAACACAAAACTCAACAGAAAATCTCATGAGCTCCGTTAGTGCAAGAAAGCAAATCACAACTTTAAGGTACTTTAATTAACTTATTATTTATTTATATTGGTGTTAAACCTACTGTATTACAACTTCTCTATGGTTCGTACCCCCCAATACTAGACATAGATTCATCAAAATAAGCAAACAACACACGAAAAACAGAATCTGTCAAAAACAGAACAGTCTGTAGCAATCTGTAACTTTCGAATACTTCTGGAACTCTAAAAATCCTACCAAAATATTAAGTCCTAGGAAATTTGTATATTAATATTCTGCAAAAGTAATCAACTAAAAATCACGTTTCTGTGATTTATTAAAATTATTCTCGTGCACGCAAAAGTTTCTGTTTTTCAGCAAGATCAAATTAACTATCACCCAAGATGATCCTATAGGTTCTACTTGGCACAAACACTAACTAAAAAATAAAACCACATCTAACCAGAGGCTAGATGAATTATTTATTAATAAACAGGAGAAAAAGTAAATAACAAAAGTAAAATTGGGTTGCCTCCCAACAAGCGCTAACGTTTAATGCCCCTAGCTAGGCATGACGATTTCAATGATGCTCACATAAAAGATAAGAATTGAAACATAAAGAGAGCATCATGAAGAATATGACTAGCACATTTAAGTCTAACCCACTTCCTATGCATAGGGACTTTGTGAGCAAACAACTTATGGGAACAATAATCAACTAGCATAGGAAGGCAAAACAAGCATAAGTTCAAAAACTTTAAGCACATAGAGAGGAAACTTGATATTATTGCAATTCCTACAAGCATATATTCCTCCCTCATAATAATTTTCAGTATCATCATGAATGAATTCAACAATATAACCAGCACCTAAAGCATTCTTTTCATTATCTACTTGCATATAAATTTTACTACTCTCCACATAAGAAAATTTATTCTCATCAATAGTAGTGGGAGCAAACTCAACAAAATGACTATCATGTGAAGCATAATCCAATTGAAAATTAAAATCAAGATGACAAGTTTCATGGTTATCTTTATTCTTTATAGCATACGTG
This sequence comes from Triticum dicoccoides, assembly GCF_002162155.2. NCBI lineage: Eukaryota > Viridiplantae > Streptophyta > Magnoliopsida > Poales > Poaceae > Triticum > Triticum dicoccoides. The sequence goes on along the minus strand of NC_041387.1, from coordinate 146,973,319 downwards.
TCATCACACTAATCATCATAAATAGGAGACATGCTTTCATCATAATAAATTTTCTCATCAAAACTTGGGGGACAAAAAATATCATCTTTATCAAACATAGCTTCCCCAAGCTTGTAGCTTTGCATGTCATTAGCATCATGGGTATTAAAAGAATTCATACTAACAACATTGCACTCATCCTCATCATTCAAAGATTTAGTGCCAAACATTTTATAGACTTCTTCTTCTAGCACTTGAGCACAATTTTCCTTTCCATCATTCTCACGAAACATATTAAAAAGATGAAGCGTATGAGGCAAAATCAATTCCATTTTTTTGTAGTTTTATTTTATAGACTAAACTAGTGATAAAACAAGAAACTAAAAGATTTGATTGCAAGATCTAAAGATATACCTTCAAGCACTCACCTCCCCAGCAACAGCGCCATAAAAGAGATTGATATCTACTACACGACCTTCTCCTTGTAGATGTTGTTCGGCCTCCAAGTGCAGAGGTTTGTAGGACAGTAGCAAATTTCCCTCAAGTGGATGACCTAAGGTTTATCAATCCGTGGGAGGCATAGGATGAAGATGGTCTCTCTCAAGCAACCCTGCAACCAAATAACAAAGAGTCTCTTGTGTCCCCAACACACCCAATACAATGGTAAATTCTATAGGTGCACTAGTTCGGCGAAGAGATGGTGATACAAGTGCAATATGGATGGTAGATATAGGTTTTTGTAATCTGAAAATATAAAAACAGCAAGGTAACAAGTGGGAAAAGTGAGCGTAAACGGTATTGCAATGATAGGAAACAAGGCCTAGGGTTCATACTTTCACTAGTACAAGTTCTCTCAACAATACATAACTGGATCATATAACAATCCCTCAACATGCAACAAAGAGTCACTCCAAAGTCACTAATAGCGGAGAACAAATGAAGAGATTATTGTAGGGTACGAAACCACCTCAAAGTTATCCTTTCTGATCAATCTATTCAAGAGTCTGTAGTTAAATAACACGAAGCTATTCTTTCCGTTCAATCTATCATAGAGTTCATACTAGAATAACACCTTAAGACACAAATCAACCAAAACCCTAATGTCACCTAGATACTCCAATTTCACCTCAAGTATCCGTGGGTATGATTATACGATATGCATCACACAATCTCAGATTCATCTATTCAACCAACACAAAAAACTTCAAAGAGTGCCCCAAAGTTTCTACCAGAGAGTCAAGACGAAAACGTGTGCCAACCCCTATGCATAAGTTCACAAGGTCACTGAACCCGCAAGTTGATCACCAAAACATACATCAAGTAGATCACGTGAATATCCCATTGTCACCACAGATAAGCACATGCAAGACATACATCAAGTGTTCTCAAATCCTTAAAGACTCAATCTGATGAGATAACTTCAAAGGGAAAACTCAATGCATCACAAGAGAGTAGAGGGGGAGAAATATCATAAGATCCAACTACAATAGCAAAGCTTGTGATACATCAAGATCGTATCACCTCAAGAACACGAGAGAGAGAGAGAGAGAGAGAGAGAGAGAGATCAAACACATAGCTACTGGTACATACCCTCCGCCCCGAGGGTGAATTACTCCCTCCTTGTCATGGACAGCGCCGGGATGATGAAGATGGCCACCGGGTGAGGAATCCCCCTCCGGTAGGGTGCCGGAACAGGGCCCCAATTGGTTTTTGGTGGCTACAGAGTCTTGCGGCAGTGGAAATCCCGATCTATTGTGCTCCTGGATGTTTTCGAGGTATATGGATATATATATAGGCGAAAGAAGTCGGTCAGGGGAGCCACGAAGGGCCCACGGCAAAGCGCACTCTCTCCGCATCTGTGCATCCTGCAGTTGTCAGCTCCCTTTCAATCTTGCGGAGCCAATCATCTGCAACAATTGGCTCGGTGCTACTAGAGAACACCAGCGGATTCAACCTTAGGAAACGGTCTAAGTGATCAACAGGTGGTGGTGGTGGTGGGTTGTTGTTGTTGTTGCCTTGGTTCTGATTCTGAACTAGTAGTTGCATCAAGGTATTCTGCTGCTGGATCAACTGAGTGAGCTCCGGTGGGAAAGCAAATCTATTGTCACGTCTCAGAGGCAACTGATGGGGTTAGAAAAGATGAGAAAACATAATAGAATGAGGTCTAAAGGGAAAACACTACCCATATGCTCATGAGACAAACACATTCATATCACACCAATCAATTCAAACAAGGGCATACAAACAATCTAACTACTGTTACAAAAGTGCTCGGACTAATATTATATACATGGGGAATACTACTAATAATATGGTGGTCGACTAGAAGTTTTGATCGGTGGAAGATTCCATGATATCCGCTCCAGCTTCGTCTTCATAATAATCATCACTACTGTTGGGGTCAGAATCGGTGTCGTATACTGTCTTCGACTTCGTATATTGTCTCCTTGCGTTTAGAATCCGCACAACTCTTCTGCCTGGACTGGGCTACCTTGAGTCTGTTGCGAATCAACTTGACCTTCTCTTCAGCGTCTTTGATTAAATCTGGTCCAAACAACTGACGGTCTCCAACTTCATCCCACAATAACGGTGTCTTGCATCTCCTTCCGTGCAAAGCTTTGAAAGGTGCCATCTTCAAACTGGCTTGATAACTGTTGTTATAAGAGAACTCTGCATACGGCAAGTTGTCGTCCCAACTAGATCCATAATCTAGCGCACAAGCTCTCAACATGTCCTCCAAAATCTGTTTGACTCTCTCGTTTTGTCATCTGTCTATGGATGGAAGGATGTACTGAACTCTAGCCTAGTACCCAAGGTCTCATGCAACTGATTCCAGAACTTTGAGGTAAACCGGGTTCCTCTATCTGATACAATAGTCCTCGGAACTCCATGCAGACATATGATCCTGGTCATGTATATCTTCGCCAACTTAGCACTCGTATAGGTGGTCTTCACTGGGATGAAATGAGATACTTACGTCAACCGATCAACTACAACCCAGATAGAGTCATAGCCTGAACGAGTCCTAGGCAATCGAGTGATAAAATCCATGCCAAGCTTGTCCCACTTCCATTCGGGTGTCGGCAATGGCTGTAGCAATCCTGCTGGCTTCTCATGTTCTGCCTTCACTCTATGACATACATCACATACTGCTACGTACTCTGCAATATCCTTCTTCATTCCTGTCCACCAGAAACTTTCCTTCAAATCCAAATACATCTTAGTGTTCCCGGGGTGAATCAAATACGGCGAATCATGGGCCTCCTACAGAATCAACTTCCTTATCTCGAGGTCATTAGGCACATATACGCGATCCTCAAACCGTAAAGTATCGTGCTCATCCTCACGAAATCCTTTAGCCTTTCCTTTACTCATCCTTTACTTTATCTCGGCAATTTCCTTGTCAGTCTTTTGGGCTTCTCTGATCTTACCCATCAAAGTGGACTGAATTTCCAATGCTACTACATAACCTCTCGGAAGTATTTTCAAACATAGCTCGCGAAGATCCTCTGCTAACTCCTTGGGTAATCCTCCGATCATGAGCGTATTAACATAGCTCTTAAGACTTAGTGCATCTGCTACTACATTAGCCTTTCCGTGATGATAGTGTAGTTTCATATCATAATCCTTAATGAGCTCCAACCATCTCCTTTGCCTGAGGTTGAACTCCTTCTGTGTGAATATATATTTCAAACTCTTATGATCTGTGTATACTTCAGTGGTTTCCGATGAGAAAATGTCTCCATGTCTTCAGTGCATGCACTACGGCTGCTAACTCCAAATCTTGTGTGGCATAATTCAGCTCATGGGGTTTAAGCTGTCGTGAGGCATATGAAACAACTCCTCCCTCCTGCATAAGCACTGCTCCAAGTCCTCGATGCGGAGCGTCGCAATACACTTGATAATCCTTCCGTTGGTCTGGAAGAATCAGCGCTGGGGCTGTAACCAAACGTTTCTTCCACTCCTGAAAACTAGCTTCACACTCCTCAGTCCATTTAAACTTGGTGTCCTTCTTCAGTAACTCCTTCATGGGCGTTGCAATCCTGGAGAAATTCTCAATGAACCTCCGATAATATCCTGCGAGTCCGAGAAAACTCCTGATCTCTCCAACTGATGTGGGTGCCACCCATTTAGTCACAGAAACAACCTTGGTGGGGTCTACTGATATTCCTTCCCCGGATATAACATGTCCGAGAAATCCAACTTCCCTTAACCAAAAACTCACATTTGCTGAACTTGGCATACAACTAATGCTCTCTGAGGTTCTCAAGAACCAAACGCAAATGTTCCTTGCGCTCCTCTTCATTATTCGAGTAGACCAAAATATCATCAATAAAAACCATGACGAACTTATCCAAAAACTCCATAAACACTTTGTTCATCATGTTCATGAAATAGGCAGGCGCGTTAGTCAGACCAAATGACACAACGATATACACGTATAGCCCGTACCTTGTGGTAAAAGATGTCTTAGGTATATCCTTCTCTCGAATCTTCAGCTGATGGTATCCTGATCGCAGATCGATCTTGGAAAATACTTTAGCTCCTTGCAACTGGTCAAACAAATCATTGATCATCGGTAGTGGGTACTTGTTCTTGATCGTTACCTCATTCAATGCACGGTAATCAACAACCATTTATCCTTAATGATCCATCCTTCTTCTCCACTAGAAGCATTGGGGCTCCCCAAGGTGATGAACTTGGTCGTATGTAACCTTTATCCAGTAACTCCTTAATTTGCTTCTTGATTTCCTCCAAATCCTTTGCGGGCATCTGATACGGTCTCTTTGATATTGGCCCGGTGCCTGGCAATAGATCAATCGAAAACTCAATGTCCTGATCCGGTGGCATGCGTGGTAACTCCTCCGGAAATTCGTCGGGGTAATCCTTCACCACTAGTACTTCCTCCTGTACAACTCCTGAGAGAGAATTTACTTGGGTCCTCTTCGGCACATGCTGGGATACATACTTGATCCTTCTTCCCTCTGGGGTGGTGAGCATAATTGACTTACTGGTGCAATCGATATTTCCCCCATACATCGATAGCCAATCCATGCCCAATATCGCATCCAATCATTGCGACTCCAGAATTATTAAATCTGAGGGGAAAACATGCCTACCTATGGTCAATGGCATCTGAAAACATCCTTGGCTTGCCATATGCTCCGCTCCTGGTGAGCTTACTAACATAGGTGTCCCAAGAACTTTGGTGGGCAACTTATACTTATCCACAAATCCTCTTGATATGCATGAATGTGATGCACCAGTATCAAAAAGAACGATTGCAGTAAATGACTTGGCCAAAAACTTACCTATAACTGCATCTGGATGCTCTTCGACCTCCTCCACACTAACGTGGTTCACTTGTCCCCTGTTGAAAGGTTTGGGCTTCTTCCCATAGCTTCCATTTCCATTTCCATTCTTTGATTCAGAACACTCGGTGGCGTAGTGTCCATTCTTCCCGCACTTGAAACGTGTAATGTGACTTAGATCCTTCTTGGCGGGCGTTGCCGAGTTGGAACGGTTTTGGCTGCTGCTTCCTCCATTCGCATTCCCATTCTTGGGGACACTATGGTTATGCGAACTTCCTCCATTGAGAGTGTAGCCTCCATGGTTATGGTGAATGTGTCCTCCCGAGTTCGGGGTAAAACGAGGTCTCTACTGAGCTCCTGAATTGTACTTCCCTTGTCCATACTTCCTCTTGCGGATCCCTATCTGCTGCTGCTTCCCTTCAATCATAAGAGCTCTATCTACCAACTCCTGGTAGTTGTTGAATGTTGCCACCATCAACTGCATGCTCGGCTCATCATTCAGTCCTTCTAGAAACTTCTCTTGCTTAGCGGCATCAGTAGCTACGTCATCAGGGCATAGCGTGCTAACTTACTAAACTCATCCACATACTGGCCCACTGTGCGTCCTCCTTGGTGCAAGTTGCAAAACTCGCGCTTCTTCATGTTCATAGCTCCTGCTGAAACATGGGCAGTGCGGAAAGCCTGCTGAAACTAGTCCCATGTAACAGTGTTAATGGGGTAAGTGGCTGTGAAATTCTCCCACCATGATGCTGCAGGTCCATCAAGCTGATGTGCGGCAAAGCGCACTCTCTCCGCATCTGTGCATCCTGCAGTGGTTAGTGTCGGTGTCAAAACCGGCGGATCTTGGGTAGGGGGTCCCGAACTGTGCGTCTAAGGCTAATGGTAACAGGAGGCGGGGGACACAATGTTTACCCAGGTTCGGGCCCTCTCTATGGAGGTAATACCCCACTTCTTGCTTGATTGATATTGATGAATATGAGTATTACAAGAGTTGATCTACCACGAGATCATAATAACTAAACCCTAGAAGCCCAGCCTACGAGATTATGTTTGTCATTCTATGGACTAAACCCTCTGGTTTATATAGACACCTAAGGGGGCTAGGGTTACACAAAGTCGGTTACAGAGAAAGGAAACTACATATTCGAATCGCCAAGCTTGCCTTCCACGCCAAGGAGAGTCCCATCCGGACACGGGAAGAAGTCTTCGTCTTGTATCTTCATAGCCCAATAGTCCGGACCATGTTAATAGTCTGGCTGACCGAGGACCCCTTAATCCAGGACTCCCTCAGTAGCCCCTGAACCAGGCTTCAATGAAGATGAGTCCGGCGCGTAGATTGTCTTCGACATTGCAAGGCGAGTTCCTTCTCCGAATACTTCAAAGTACCTGACTTAAAGAGTAATATCCGGCTATCCATTTAACGTCGCGCTCCTCGGGTTCTGCACCTTCATGATTCATGATTCCAGCTTCCCGCCGGCGCCGATGATTCATGGCGCATTCCGGCATTTTTGCACTTACCACCCTGACCACACAAGAAAGTTGTCTATTTAAAGAGATGGGGATCTTCAGATCCAGCCCACACCAAGCGCGGAATCCTTAGAGCTTGCCAGTAGAAGCCACCCCAACATGGCTAGTGCTCCCAGCTCTTCCTCCCGCCCTCACGGCCCCAAACAGGGTGGTTGGGAAAAGTGTTTCGTATCCCATGACCAATTGGTGAAGCTAGAGACACATGGATTTCTTTCCCCTGCAGATCTAGTCCCCGTTCGAGCCGGATTGGCTTCCTTCGATGGTGGGGAGCAGGCAGAGAAGTTACCCAACCCATCCAGGGGGGAACGAGTATGCTTTGTTCCCTATTTGTTGAGAGGCGTTAGATTTCCAATCCATCCATTCCTCTGAGGGCTTCTAGAGTACTATGGCCTCCAACTACACAATTTTACTCCTGCCTCTATCCTGCACATCGCAGGTTACGTTGCTCTTTGCGAGCTATTTCTGGGTTGTGAGGCCCATTTCGAGTTATGGAAGAAGTTGTTTTGCCTCGTCCCTCGTAACCAAGAGGGATCAATATTCCAAGTGGGCGGAGCCGAGATATGGCGCATCGCCGGGACCAGATACCTATCCGGCATGCCTAAGAAGGCATCCGAAGAATGGCCTTCTGAATGGTTCTATGTTGAGGACGTCTCCCTTCCTGACCCAGTCCGAAAGGGTCTTCCTGAATTTTCAAGTGCCCCATTGAATAAGTGCCTCAAGCTGGCGTCCCCGGAGCGTTAAGGAAGAAGATAGCACAGAAGTCCTCCAATTGATGAGCAAGATAAAGTCGCTCTCTCAATCTGGATTGTCAATAGTCGAGGTTATGGCGATATCCGTAATGTGAGGGGTCCAGCCTCTCCAGTATCGAGGACACCCTATGTGGCACTTCAATGGAGAAGATGATGCCACCCGCTACGATCGGAAGGGTCTGGACACTTCCGCTGCTTTGGCAAAAATATTGTTCGGATTATACAAAGAGGAGAAAGAGGAGTTCATCCGCATTAAGCCCAGAGATGGATTTTCCATGTACAACCCTCCCAGCGGGGTGAGTTTCCATCCCACAACTCTACTCCATTTACTCCCTGAGTCCTTTTTCATAAATATTAATCCGTCCATTTATAATGGGAATGGCGGAAAATCACCAGGGAGATCCACAACCCTGCACCACAGCCAGAGGACCACAATCGGGCCCTTGAACCCGGATTCGAATAGGATCCGGATATATTCGTGGGGTTCGGGGAAGGGGTGTTTTACCAGGCGAGCTATGACGGCACAGAAGTGGCCATCATTGCTAACTATCCCGGCCTCTCCCTACATCGCATGTAAGTAATCAGGAGACTTATCCTTCGAGAGAATTTACTCTTTCCGCCTTACCCACCGCACTATCTTATGCTTTAAAGGGAAGGCGATCGGCGTGGCCATACTGCACCAGAAGCGACTCGCAAGAAAGCGGCGCCTACGCCAGGCCGGCCCTCGAAGAGGAAGGCAAATAGAAATATGGCCGAGCCTTCATCGAAGAGGTATGGTTTTAAATATGCTCCATGGTTGTCATCTTAGAGTATGACACTATTTGTTGTGTCTTATCAGGAAAAATATTCGCCGGACTGTGTCCGAAGATCCTGCCGGTCATGCCTCTACTAGCCGGATTCCGGACCCTGTCTCGAGGACTGAGGCGAACGCAAAAGTGACACCAGATTGTCCTTCCGTGGAGGATTCGCATAAAGTATCCATCACAAACTCCAAAGTGGAAAGCGCCATGAATCATCGGCGCCGGCGGGCCATTCTATGCGACCCCGGGTTTTCAGAAGAGGCTTTCAACGCCTTCAACTCAGGTGATGCGTACATTCAATCTGCTCGAGATGGGCTTACTAGAGCCACTCACCAGTATTTGAAGGATATGCAGGTAAGTTCACACTTGCACAATTCTGATAATTATATATCAGTAGCACCCAAGATTTGAAGCAGTTTAAACAACTGATTTAAGGATCGATGTATACCCAGGTGCTCAAAGAGAAGAACAACCTGTTATCTCGAGAGCTAGAAAAGTGTCAGGCCCAACTAGTTGATGCTACCGCCGAACTAGAGGAATCCAAGAAGGCAGCGTCTGGTAATGTTCCCCTCTATCGAGAAAACATAATCATATACTAGGATTATTAATATAGGTGCAAATCTTATGACAGAGTCATCAAATCATCTGGAAGAGGCACCGGAGGTTGCACGAGCGGGAGGTCCAGGAGCCCAAAGGCAACTGGCCGCGGGCGAACGTATATTGACACGGGTCAGGAATGAGAAGAGCAAACTCCAAGATTCCCACACCAAGCTGGGCAAAGAGCTTAAAGATGTGTGTGCCTAGCTGGCTGACTCCGTGAAGGAGAATAAGAAGCTGCGAGGCAGCATATTTAGTATGTATTTAAACTTACACCTGCGTAATTCGGCTAGGGAAGAAACTGACAGAATTATGTCTGTAGGTATATTGACGGGCTGTCCTGAAGAGGAGGTGTCTGGATTGTCAAGCGATCTGCTACAAGAGTTGTCGCAACTACACGAGCGAGCTCGGCAGGTGATGCAAAGCATTGCCAAGGACTTATGTCCATCCGACTCCCCTCCAGGAAGTATGGAGGGGCTTGTATAGCTAAGCAAGGGAGCGCGGCGGCGCCTCCGATTATGGAAGATATCGACCTGCCGGGAAGGTGCGAGAGGCCTGGGCCATGGTGAAAACACGGTATACCAAGCTCGATCCGAATCACATGGTCCGGGTCGGACCTTTACGGTCAGATGGAGAAGAAATTCCCGTTAGTTTGGTGTATGACCAGGTACAAGTAGCCGCCAAGTATTCCCAACAGGATTGTAGGCTAGATAGCCTATTGGATGACATAGAGAAAGAAGTGTTTGAGTCTAAGTGACTATGTACTTCATTTGACAAATATGTCTCTAGCTGAATTGTAAAACGATTGTCATGGCAGACCTTTTTGCTTCAACCTCTGGACCCAAAGGTGCGGAGTGCTACCGAATACTTGCTCGGTAATGTAAACCGGGGTATGCGTGGAAACCAAGCGTAGGGGTCATAGTTGCTTGAACAGACAACTATCCGGCTAGTTATGTTATATTACATTTTGATCGTAAGAAACATCTTCCAGAGAGAATAGTTCCGTTAAGGGTTCCTTTCCATGGGTAAGCATGCATTAATGTGCATGTCCGAACTGTGTTTGAAAAAACCACAGCATACATAACATCTGGGGGTTCATAATGTGACACGTAAAAACATCTTTAGTCCGCTGAACGAATATTCCCTTAGGAATGCTAGCTTTCGGCTTCACCCAGTCTGAGGTACACATCCGGATGACCCGGCAGTAACAATCACAGAGGTGCTCCCGTTATGCGCTAGCCGAACTAACGGGAACGTCAGGCATAAGCACAGGAGCCAGACAACCCAACTTGGCCAAAACTTAAGTCATATGATGCATATAATAGCGAAGAAAAGGTACATACATGGAAAACACACATATGTGGTGAGCTTGATGCTCAAAAAATAATAATAAGCTTCTATACAAGAAGCCCCGAGGTATAATTGACGTACATATTTGAGAATGTGTGCGTCGTAGTTGTACGGCTTAGCTGCACGAAGGCTTTTTGGCTAAAAAAAGGAAATGTGAAAAGAGAGGAAAATAAATAATGGAAACAAAAAGGGAAAAAAGGAGACGAACGAAGAGTCTGTTGCTAGGCATAGAATCTTCGGAGTCTGGTCGTGTTCCATAGGTTCGGCTCTAGGCGGTTGTCTGATGCATCACGCATGCGGTATGCTCCTTCGGTGAGAACTTCATCAATGATGAAGGGACCCTCCCACTTGGGCTTGAGTTTGTCCTTTTTCTTCTCCGGCAAGTGTAGAACAAGTTCACCAACATTATAAGTCTTGGCCCGTACTTGTCTGCTTTGATACCTGCGGGCCTGTTGTTGATAAAATGCGGAACGGGCTTTTGCAATGTCGCACTCCTCCTCCAGGGCATCTAAGCTGTCCTGCCGATCCAACTCGGCTTCTCTCTCTTCATACATGCGCACTCGAGGTCAGTCATGAAGAATGTCGCAGGGTAACACAGCCTCTGCGCCGTACACCATGAAGAAAGGTGTATATCCGGTAGAATGGTTGGGCATGGTCCGTAGCCCCCAGAGTATGGAGTCGAGTTCCTCCACCCAGTGCTTGTCTAATTCTTTCAAAGACCGCACTAATCTGGGTTTCATGCCACTCATAATAATACCATTGGCTCATTCAACTTGACCCTTGGTTTGTGGGTGGTAGACAGAGGCATAGTCGATCTTGATGCCTAGATTGGCACACCAGGCCTTCACCTCATCGGCTGTGAAATTGGAGCCATTGTCGGTGATGATGCTGTGTGGAACACCATAACGATCCACAACACCGGATATAAAGTCTATCACTAGCCCGGCTTCGGCCGTTTTAACTGGTTTGGCCTCTATCCACTTAGTGAATTTATCCACCATGACCAACAGATATTTTTTCTTATGGCTTCCTCCTTTAAGGGGTCCGACCATATCAAGCCCCCAGACCGCAAAAGGCCAAGTGATGGGGATTGCTTGTAGAGCGGTGGGTGGCATATGGCTTTGGTTGGCGAAAAGCTGGCATCCGATGCAATGTTGGACAAGGTCCTGTGCGTCTGCTCTGGCCGTTGGCCAATAGAAACCTGTATGGAAGGCCTTGATTACAAGGGCCCGAGCCGCAGCATGGTGACCGCCGAGACCGGGATGAATTTCAGCCAAGAGCTGCCGCCCTTCTTCCTCAGAGATACATCTTTGAAGTACTCCGGTAGCACTTTTCTTGTAGAGTTCTCCCTCATGAACTTTGTAGGCTTTAGAGCGCCACACAATGCAACGCGCCTCATTCTGATCCTCGGGGAGTTCTCACCTATTAAGGTAGGAAAAGAAGGGTTCGGTCCATGGGGCAATTACTGCCATGATTAAATGGGCTGATGGTGTAATTTCGGTGGCTGAGCCCCCGGTGATGTCAGTGTGTTCGGAATCTGGGGTTGTAGTCGGGTCTGGATTGTTCTTGCTGCTCTCCCCTTGCGACACCACGGATGGCTTGAAAAGCCTATCTAGAAAGATATTATGTGGGACCGGGTCGCACTTGGCGCTGATGCAAGCAAGGACGTCCGCCGCTTGATTACTTTATTGAGCCACATGGTGAAATTCGAGCCCCTCGAACCGACCTGACATCTTTAGAACGGTGTTACGGTAAGCCGCCATCTTCGGATCCTTGGCATCGAAATCTCCATTTATTTGAGATATTGCAAGGTTTGAATCCCCGCGCACTTCCAGGCATTGTATGACCATGGAGACGACCATTCAAAGACCATGCAGTAGGGCCTCGTATTCGGCTGCATTGTTGGAGTCCGTGAATAATATTTGGAGGATGTACTGGACTGTATCTCCAATAGGGGATGTTAGGATAATGCCTGCCCCTAGGCCTGCCAACATTTTGGAGTCGTCGAAGTGCATGACCCAGTTGGAGTATGTTCCGTACTCTTTAGGGAGTTCAGCCTCTGTCCATTCAGCGATGAAGTCGGCCAATACTTGGGATTTAATGGCCCGACGCGGTTTGTATGATATGCCGAATGGGAGGAGCTCAATGGCCCACTTGGCAATCCGGCCCGTAGCATCGCGGTTGTTTATTATGTCATTGAGTGGTACTTCGGAGGCCACCATTATTGAGCACTCTTGAAAGTAGTGTCGTAGCTTCCGGGATGCCATGAAGACCGCAAATGCTATTTTTTGGTAATGAGGGTACCGAGATATGAATGGTGTGAGGATGGTATATATGTAGTATACCGGCTTTTGAAATGGGAATTTGTGTCCGTCCTCCTCTCGTTTAACGATGAGCGCCGTGCTTACGACTTGCTGTGTGTGGCTGATATGTATAATAACATGGGTTCGCTGACGTTCGGCGCGGCCAGGATTGGGTTGGTTGCTAGAAGAGCCTTTATTCTTCTAGTCCGGCCGTTGCAAGCATCCGTCCACTCGAAGCGATCGGTGCGCCGGAGAAGGAGATAGAGAGGCAACACCTTTTCTCCTAGTCTGGAGATAAAGCGGCTTAAAGCTGCCACACAGCCGGATAGTTTTTGGAGTTGTTTAAGGTCTGTCGACGTAGCAAACTGTGACAAAGCTCAGATTTTAGCTGGGTTTGCCTCAATTCCTCTATTGGAAACGATGAAGCCCAGAAGTTTTCCGGCGGGAACGCCGAAAACACACTTTTTCTGGATTGAGCTTGATGTCATATGTTCGGAGGTTGTCGAATGTGAGACGTTGATCGTCTATTAATGACTCGTCGTGTCTAGTTTTGATGACTATGTCATCTACATATTCTTGAACTGTCTTGCCAATTTGTTTCTCCACGCATGTTTGAATCATGCGTTGATAGGTGGCACCGGCGTTTTTGAGCCCAAAAGGCATAGTGTTGAAGCAGAAAGGCCCGTATGGGGTGATGAATGCCGTTGCGACCTGATCGGACTCCTTCATGTTGATTTGATGGTATCCGGAGTATGCGTCGAGGAAACACAATGAGTCGTGTCCCGCGGTAGCATCGATAATCTGATTGATGCATGGGAGGGGGAAGGGATCCTTAGGGCAGGCCTTATTGAGGTCTTTGAAATCGACACGTAGGCGCCAGGATTTATCCTTCTTTGGTACCATCACCAGGTTTGCTAGCGAGACCGGGTGTTTTATCTCTCTAATGAATCCGGCTTCGAGTAACTTGGCTAGCTCCTACCCCATGGATTGTTGTTTTGGTTCGAAAAAGCGCCGCAATGTTTGCTTGACTGGATTATATCCCTTCAGTATGTTTAGGCTATGTTCGGCCAGCCTGCGTGGGATCCCTGGCATATCGGAAGTGTGCCAGGCAAATATATCCCAGTTTTCGCGTAGGAACGCCCGTAGTGCGGAGTCGACCGTGGGGTCCAGCTGTGCCCCAATGGATGCTGTCTTCGCGGAGTCTGTTGGGTGGACTTGGAATTTGACTATTTCGTCTGCTGGTTTAAAGGAGGTGGATTTGGGTCGCTTATCGAGTATTTTGGCCGCGAGGGCTTCAAACAATGCCACGAGGGCCAAGGCGGTGATTTTGCTTTCGGCGCGGGGTGCTATGTCTGGATGGCTAGCAAGAGTGATGATTCCGTTGGGCCCGGGCACCTTGAGCTTCATGTACCCGTAAAGGGGTATAACTTGGAAGCTTGCAAATGCATCTCACCCTAACAAGACGTGATATCCACTGTTGAAAGGGGACACTTGGAAGGTTATCTCCTTGGACCGATAATTCTCCAGCGTGCCGAATACCACATCGAGTGTGATTTTTCCCGCACATCGCGCCTCCCGACTGGGAATAATTCCTCAGAAGGTCGTGCTACTTTGCTCAATGCGGCTCCTGTCTATTTCCATTTTGTTGAGAGTTTCCTCGTAAATGAGGTTTAGTCCGCTGCCGCCATCCATGAGCACTTTGGTAAGCCGAAAGCCGTCCACAATTGGACTGAGGACCAATGTGGCTAGTGCCCAGACTATTCTGAATTCTGGTTCATCACTGGCATTGAAAGTTATGGTCATGTCGTTCAAGGTGTTTATTGCTGCAACTTGGCAGACTTCAGCGAGGCCACAGAGTGCCCTTTTGCGCCTATTGTTTGAGGCGAAAGTCTCGAAGACTGTCAGTACTGTAGGGTTGTTGTCCGCCATGGGATGTTGCTCTGCGATATTTTTGGTGAGGAGATCCTTGCTGCTCTTGGCCACCTGCTGGAGTATCCAACATGCTCTAAGGCTGTGGGTTGGTACGATATCCGGTGTTGTGTGTATTTTGCATGGCCTATCGAGCCATCCCTCCAAGACGGTTCCGCGCCCCACAATGGGCTTTGATTTTTCAGTTATTGGATCAGGCGACCTACAAGGGTGCATCCTTTTTGTCTGGACGAGGGGTTTAGTGGAAACAGGTGGCTCCCAAGAGGCTGCCTGAGTTTTCTAGGCGCTTTCCATTGCGCAATACTTCTGTACTATTGTTGCCAAGTCAATGAAGTGTGATACGTGACGGCGGTTGATTGCATTGAGGATTCCCTCGTCCGTGCAATTTTTGCAGAATAATGAGATTGCGTCTTCATCACGGCAGTCTTTGATCTTGTCCTTGACAAGGAGGAATCTGGCCCAAAAGTGATGGACCGTTTCCTGGGACTGCTGTCTGATGTGTGGAAGATCGTTTGTATCTGGGTGTGTGGGTGGATTTAAGTCCGAACCCTGATCCAATCTGGGATCCAGAGTTTGGGAAACTTCTGAGCTTAACAGCTCGGGTTCCGGAATACCAACCAGTTTTTCAGGCCCACGGTCTGACTCTAGGTTCGGAATACGGGGTGTGTCCGCCCGCGGGCGGGTATCCGGCTCTATGAGCTCGGAAATCCGAACATAGTTCGTCCTCAATATGGAGGAAGAGTCGTCGTATTGCTCCTCCACTACTGCTATCTGATGGGTGATCAGCGGAGATTCAATTTCTCTCTGATCGGGTTTAAGCCCAATCTGATCATAGTCCGTAGCGACTTCCAAGGCGGCGATGTGATCCAGGAGTTTGTTTAAAGACGAGAACTCCATCAGATCCATCTGTTTGGAGTATTCTGAGCTGACGCAGAGGCAATTTTCGATGACCCGAGAAGTCATCGTCGACCCGACGGCCGACCGGCCGGTCATAGTGAAGCCGCCAGCCGGAGGGTTTGGCCTGAGGCCAGGGCTCCCCCCGGAGGTGATGTTGTCCTTGATAACAAGGCGATCCATCAAGCCTATCTTCGACGTCACAACGGAACTCTCAATGAAAGCACCAATGTCGGTGTCAAAACCGGCGGATCTCGGGTAGGGGGTCCCGAACTATGCATCTAAGGCTAATGGTAACAGGAGGCGGGGGACACAATATTTACCCAGGTTCGGGCCCTCTCTATGGAGTTAATACCCTACTTCCGGCTTGATTGATCTTGATGAATATGAGTATTACAAGAGTTGATCTACCACGAGATCGTAATGGCTAAACCCTAGAAGCCTAGCCTACGAGATTATGATTGTCGTTCTATGGACTAAACCCTCCGGTTTATATAGACATCGAAGGGGGCAAGGGTTACACAAAGTCGGTTACAGAGAAAGTAATCTACATATTCGAATCACCAAGCTTGCCTTCCACGCCAAGGAGAGTCCCATCCGGACATGGGGAGAAGTCTTCGTCTTGTATCTTCATAGCCCAACAGTCCGGCCCATGTTAATAGTCCGGTTCTCCGAGGACCCCTTAATCCAGGACTCCCTCAGTCAGCTCCCTTCCAATCTTACAGAGCCAATCATCTGCAACAATCAGCTCGGTGCTACTAGAGAACACCGGCAGATTCAACCTTAGGAAATGGGCTAAGTGATCAACAGGTGGTGGTCGTGGTGGGTTGTTGTTGTTGTTGCCTTGGTTCTGATTCTGAACTAGTAGTTGCATCAAGGTATTCTGCTGCTGGATCAACTGAGTGAGCTCCGGTGGGAAAGCAAATCCATTGTCACATCTCGGAGGCATCTGATGGGTTTAGAAAAGATGAGAAAATAGAATAGAATGAGGTCTAAAGGGAAAACACTACCCATATGCTCATGAGACAAAGACATTCATATCACACAATCAATTCAAACAAGGGCATACAAACGATCTAACTACTGTTACAAAAGTGCTCGGACTAATACTATATACATGGGGGAATACTACTAATAATATGGTAGTCGACTAGAAGTTTTGATTGGTGGAAGACTCCATGATATCCGCTCCAGCTTCATCTTCGTAATCATCATCACTACTGTCGGGGTCAGAATAGGTGTTGTCGATGATGATGTAGTCCTCAGAACGGATGTCCTTGGAATGGTCGTCTTCTCCTCCTGGCGCGGGGTCTCCCATGAATACTCTTAGCTTCCTCGTCAAGTCGTCATTCTTCTCCACTAGTATTGTAATTTCTTCCACATATCCGTTGCGTGTAGACTTGAGTTCCTCTTCTAGCTCCATGTTCCTGGTCATCACCTTCTTCAGATCTATCATGCTAGCGCACATCTGGTTCTCCTTGAGACGAATGTGCTGGTTTAACTCCTGGATGAAGGTTGCAATAGACCTGTCCCTCCTGGTGCCGATCATCTCCCATTGCTCATCTCGGCACCCACATATCTGGTAGATAGTGTCCTTAAGGTCCTTGTGATAAACTTCACCGATGCATCCCATGGCGACGTGGGCTGCCATGCTCTTTCCTAGACTCCAGCTTGGTGCATCAAAGGAAAACTCTATGGGCTCAGTAACTGGCATGAATGTCCTTCCTGGAACTTGAACTCGAATCATCCAACGCTCCTCTTCTGGTAAAGTGGCGACGTAGGTCCCGGTGAAGCTTGGTATTCCAATGTTCAGGTACCTAGTGAGTTCCTTCAAGTGTCTTCCAAAAGGTGTGTCTTCATCCGGTTGTGTAAACTTCTTCCTTGAGTCCGCCATCCTATAGAGTGGAAAAGGGAGATGAGTCGGAAATGAGTAGAGAAGAGTGACCTATGATTTAACTTAGTGGTCGTGTCCTGCAATCAGCGTGTGCTCTAATACCATCTTGTAGTGACCTGACCTCAAATGGTCAAGTCTTTGTGCATCAGTGTCATCCTTGGATCGGTAATGCTGACATGCACAATACTCGAGGAATTATAACAGAGTCTCAATCACACACTTATTACATCGAATGTCTCAGAAGAGAATTTATTACAGTAATATGGCTTAAGGCCATCTAAATAAGATAACAACGGAAGGCTTGGAAGATAAAGTGAGTCCATCAACTCCAATGGCATACTGAGTGCACGACAACGACCTAGCGCACCTTACTCTTCATCTGAAAAGTCTGCAACATGATATGTTGCAGCCCGAAATGGGTCAGCACATGGAATATGCTGGCAATGTAACACAAAAGAGCAATGAATAGAATAAATGCTATCACTACATGCATATATGGTTGGTGGAAAGCTCTATGGTTAATGTTTTGCATAAAGCCAATTTTTTCCTACAACAAAGGAATATATTTATTTAACTATCATGGTGGTTGATAAACATTGAGAAGGTTCCTCCAACTCAATCCCAATTAAACAGTATCAATTACCCAATAGATTAATTTAGAGTGATGAGATCAACATGATAATCCAAGAACCAGATACTCAATATGTCCATAACCGGGGACACGGCTAACCATGATTAGTTTGTGCACTCTGTAGAGGTTTGTGCACTTTTCCCCACAAGACTCAATCTCCTCCGTTGGATTTCTCGCACTACATGGTGTTTGAGAAACGGATGACCGAGACACAATTTTTTAGAAACATTAACTCTTTACTCTGGGTGGACAGTTAGACCTACTTTCCCCTACATCTGCTAGCCCACCACTGAAAGAGGTCATGCAACATACTCAACTATGCTAGAGCCTGATACATCTCCAACTTATCTACTTTTCCAAACATTGTTGCCCTTGTTTTGGACTCTAACTTGCATGATTTGAATGAAACTAACCCGGACTGACGTTGTTGTCAGCAGAACTGCCATGATGTTGTTTTATGTGTAGAAAACAAAAGTTCTCGGAATGTCCTAAAAATCCTCGGAGGCACTTTCTGGAAAATATAAAAACTAGTGGACAAAGAATCAATACCAGGGGCCCACACCCTATCCACGAGGGTGGGGGGCGTGCCCCCCCTGGGCGCGCCCCCCCTGGGCGCGCCCCCTGTCTCGTGGGCCCCTTGAGGCTCCGCCGACCTCAACTCCAACTCCATATATTCTGTCTCGCGAAGAAAAAAATCAGAGAGAAAGTTTAATCGCGTTTTACGATATGGAGCCGCCGCCAAGCCCTAATCTCTCTCGGGAGGGCTGATCTGGAGTCCGTTCAGGGCTCCGGAGAGGGGGATTCATCGCCGTCGTCATCATCAACCATCCTCCATCACCAATTTCATGATGCTCACCGCCGTGCGTGAGTAATTCCATCATAGGCTTGCTAGACGGTGATGGGTTGGATGAGATTTACCATGTAATCAAGTTAGTTTTGTTAGGGTTTGATCCCTAGTATCCACTATGTTCTGAGATTGATGTTGCTATGACTTTGCTATGCTTAATGCTTGTCACTAGGGCCCGAGTGCCATGATTTCAGATCTGAACCTATTATGTTTTCATGAATATATGTGTGTTCTTGATCCTATCTTGCAAGTCTATAGTCACCTATTATGTGTTATGATCCGACAACCCCGAAGTGACAATAATCGGGATACTTCTCGGTGATGACCGTAGTTTGAGGAGTTCATGTATTCACTATGTGCTAATGCTTTGTTCTGGTTCTCTATTAAAAGGATGCCTTAATATCCCTTAGTTTCCGCTAGGACCCCGCTGCAACGGGAGGGTAGGACAAAAGATGTCATGCAAGTTCTTTTCCATAAGCACATATGACTATTTACGGAATACATGCCTACATTACATTGATGAACTAGAGCTAGTTCTGTGTCACCCTATGTTATAGATATTACATGAGGAATTGCATCTGACATAATTATCCATCACCTATCCATTTCCTACAAGCTTTTCACATATTGTTCTTCGCTTATTTACTTTTCCGTTGCTATTGTAACAATCGCTACAAAACCCAAAAACATTACTTTTTACTACCGTTACCTTTATTATCATACTACTTTGCTACTAAATACTTTGCTGCAGATACTAAGTTATCCAGGTGTGGTTGAATTGACAACCCAACTGCTAATACTCAAGAATATTCTTTGGTTCCCCTTGTGTCGAATCAATAAATTTGGGTTGAATACTTTACCCTCGAAAGCTGTTGCGATCCCCTACACTTGTGGGTTATCAAGACTAATTTCTGGCGCCGTTGCCGGGGAGCATAGCTCTATTCTCCGAGTCACTTGGGATTTATATCTCTTGATCACTATGAGGAACTTGAAAGACGAAAGAACCAAGATTTTGCCCTCAACTACGAGGGGAGGTATCGAACTGCCATCTAGCTCTGCACTAGATTCTCCTTTTGTTATTAGTAAACTTGTGACACCTAAACCTGCTACTGCTATGAACTCTGATATGTTGCATGTTATTGATGATGCCACTTTTGCTATGCATGATACTTATGATGAAACTACTTCTGTGCATGATACTAGTTTGCCATTAGGTGAATTTCTTGATGAACAACTTGCTAGGGCTAGAGAGAATGAAATTATTGAAGATGCTATTATTGATGATAGTGATGATGAAAATTCTCCCAAAGATTATGAATTGCCTGTTGTTCCTGAGGGTTATGTTATGAATGAAGAAGCTGCTAGAGCTATCTTTGCTTGCAATGATAGATATGATCTTAAGAAATTATTAGCTAAATGGAAGCAGCAGTCTCTTAATGCTAGAATGAAACCTGACCCTGCTGTTGCTACTTCACCTATCTGTGTTACTAATAAGGATTATGAATTCTCTATTGATCCTGAGATTATTACTTTAGTTGAATCTGATCCTTTTTATGGCCTTGAATCGGAAACTGTTGTGGCACATCTTACCAAGTTGAATGATATAGCCACCCTGTTTACTCATGATGATAAATCTCGCTATTACTATATCCTTCAGATATTTCCGTTCTCGTTAAAGGGTGATGCTAAGACTTGGTATAATTCTCGTGCTCCTGGTTGTGTGCCTAGTCCCCAGGATATGATTTATTACTTCTCTGCAAAATATTTCCCTATTCATAAGAAACAAGTTGCCTTGCAGGAAATATATAATTTTGTGCAAATCAAAGAAGAGAGTCTCCCACAAGCTTGGGGGAGGCTTCTACGATTACTTAATGCTTTGCCTGATCATCCTCTTAAGAAAAATGAAATACTTGATATCTTTTATAATGGACTAACCGATGCTTCCAAGGACTACTTGGATAGTTGTGCTGGTTGTGTTTTCAGGGAAAGAACAGTCGGCCAAGCTGAATTACTATTGAATAATATGTTGACTAATGAAATTAATTGGACTCTTCCTGAGCCAATTCCTGAGGCAATTCCTGAGCCAATTGAGCCAACTCCTGAGCCTATTCCTAAACCAACTCCGAAGAAGAGGGGAGTTCTATTTCTCAGTCCTGAAGATATGCAAGAGGCAAAGAAATCAATGAAAGAAAAAGGTATTAAAGCTGAAGATGTTAAGAATTTACCACCTATTGAAGAAATACATGGTCTTAATATACCGCCTGTTGAAGAACCACATTATCTTGATAACCCGACACAGGTAGTAAAGGTAAATTCTCTCTATAGATATGATAAATTTGAAATCCCCTCTACTAAATTTCATAGCCCATGCTTAGATGAATTTGATGACTTTATCGCTAGACAAGAAAGTTTTAATGCTTATGTTGGTAGAGAGCTAAAGAATAATGCTTTCGAGATAGGATGTGTGAGCGATAATATGGCTAGAGTTAAAGGTGAACTTAAACTCATTAGCAAATATGCTTCTATGGTTGCTAGTCAAGCTGAGCAAATACTTAAAGCTCAAAATGATTTGCTTGATGAATTAAATAATAAAAATGACTTTGCTATTAGAGTGGCTACTAGAACTGGTAGAATGACTCAGGAACCTTTGTATCCTGAAGGCCACCCTAAGAGAATCGAGCAAGATTCTCAGAGAAATAATTTAGAGGCACCTAGTTCTTCTAAAAAGAAGAAAAAGAAAAACGATAGGACTTTGCATGCTTCTAGTGAACTTGTTGTAGACACACATGAGAATCCTAATGATATTTCTATCTCTGATGCGGAAATACAATCAGGTGATGAACATGAACCTAGTGATAATGTTAATGATAATGTTCATGTTGATGCTCAACCTAGCAAAAACAATGAAGTAGATATTGAACCTGTTGTTGATCTTGATAACCCACAATCAAAGAATCAACGTTATGATAAGAGAGATTTTGTTGCTAGGAAGCATAGTAGAGAAAGAGAACCATGGGTTCAGAAGCCCATGCCCTTTCCTCCTAAATCATCCAAGACAAAGGATGATGAAGATTTTGAATGCTTTGCTGAAATGATTAGACCTATTTTCTTATGAATGTGCTTAACTGATATGCTTAAAGTAAATCCTTATGCTAAATATATGAAGGGTATCATTACAAATAAAAGAAAGATACCGGAAGCTGAAATTTCCACCATGCTTGCTAATTACACTTTTAAGGGTGGAGTACCAAAGAAACTTGGAGATCCAGGGGTACCAACTATACCATGCTCCATTAAAATAAATTATGTTGGAACTGCTTTATGTGATCTTGGAGCCGGTGTTAGTGTTATGCCTCTCTCTTTATATCATAGACTTGAATTGAATAAGTTGACACCTACTGAAATATCTTTGCAAATGGCTGATAAATCAACTGCTATACCTGTCGGTATTTGTGAGGATGTGCCTGTTGTGGTTGAAAATGTCACTATCTTAACGGACTTTGTTATTCTTGATATCCCCGAGGACGATAGTATGTCGATTATCCTTGGTAGACCCTTTTTGAATACTGCAGGGGCTGTTATTGATTGCAACAAAGGCAATGTCACTTTTCATGTTAATGGTAATGAGCATACGGTACACTTTCGGAGGAAACAATCTCAAGTTCATAGCATCAATTCTATTGGAAAAGTTCCAACTATCATTATTGGAGGTTTTGATTTCCTATCCCTATTGTCAAGAAAAAATATCATATTCTTATTATTGGGGATGTTCATATCCCCGTTGAGGTAACCTAGTGTTATTCGAAATTTCTCCGGTTCCGTGTTATTCGGAATGGGTTTGTTAACAAGACTTGATCAACCTTGTTAGTGGATTCATTTTGATGATCATGAGATGGATGAAACTAGAAGGCACAACCTTCTGTACTCTCTTTTTACTTTCTGTTATTTAGAATAAATAAAGCAAAAATAGTATTATCCGTCTATTTTTTGAATTATCCGTGCAATAAAAAATATCCCGAAAATAAAAGTGCTCGAATTGCCCTGCAGATTTAGTATGATTTTTATGGAATATTTGAGGATTTTAGGCACTGAAATCACTACAGGAGGGGCAAGCACCTGGCCACGAGAATGAAGGGCGCGCCCACCTACCCTGGGCGCGCCCCCCTGTCTCGTGGGCCCCTGGTGGCCCTCCTCCACTTATGCCAGCACCCACACACTCCATCTTCTTCCCAAAAAATCCCCATCCAGCTCAAGCACGAGTTCTAGCTTGTTTTGCTGCGATTTTCGATCTCCTTGCTCAAAGCTCCATTCACAAAACACTTTTGGAGATTGTTGCTTGGTATGTGACTCCTCCATTAGTCCAATTAGTTTTTGTTAGTGCTTTATTCATTGCAAATTTTTGCTGCTTAGGTGACCATGTTCTTGAGCTTGCATGTTAAATTTATGAGATCCCAAGTAATTCCAATGCATGATATAGGCTCTAGGCACTTGTAGGAGTAGTTTCTACCAATCTTGTTTAGTTTTATTCACTTTTATTTTGAAGTTACTAAAATTTCAGAAATTTTCAGAAAATGTTAAGGAGACTTTTAAGGGGCTCTTCTAGCCAAGGCTCTCAAGAACAACAAGCTAAAGAGAAGGAAAAAGCCAAGTATAATCTTCCTCGCCTAGCGGAAGTATGGCCGTGTGAATGGCCATGTGATAATTTCTTGAAAGAAGCTGGAATTCATGAAGATTTTTATTCTTTGATCGAGAATGCAGACCTCACCGATTTCCTCCACGACTGGATCGATCAGTATCTCTTACTTACCAATACTTTCATGCAATTTTTTTATTATCCTAAGAAGTCACTGCCTTCAGTATCATTTCATTTATATGATGAATTCAGAGAAATGTCTTTATGTGATTTTTGCACGACATGTAGGATACCCTTTGAGGGACAATTAGAGGAACCCGATCATAAAGATGTGGATGGCTTTGTTAACACTATCACTGTAGAGGATTCAAAGAAGGGTTCCGATGCAAAAATCTCTAGCATGCACTTTCCTGTTTTATGCTACTTTGCCATATTTTCTAGTAGATGTTTGATTGGTCGTGGAAATAGTGGAAACTTTAATGTCCTTGATATTATCATTCTTCAACATGCCTTGTTTGGATACAATAGTTTTAGTATGGGTGCCGTCATTGCTAAACGGCTAAGCCTGAATCGTACAAAAGGCCCCATATTTGGAGGTATCTATGCTTCACGTCTTGCTAGACATTTTAAGATACCCATTAGGCACCATGAGAAAGAGGAGACAAAATTGCCTCCTTATATTTTAGATTACAAGAGCATGGTAGCACACACGTTTATTGTCGACAACAGAGAGAAGATGCTCTTGTATAACCTTAGATTTAATAAGAAACACAATGAGACTATTATTTTGCCCACGCCTCTGTTGTTTGATTTGATTGCAGATAATTTTCTTGTTACACCGGAAGCGGTGTACACTCATCGAGGCCAAGCATCCACTCCAGAACCTAAACCTGAGTCGGAACCTGAATTGGACCCTTATCATGCATCATCTTACCAGTGGGATCCAGAGATGGCCAGCCAATGGTATCCTGATTACACTTCCCAGTACACCGGGGAGAGTAGCAACGGTCCTTGGTATTAGACCAACTTAGGCCAAAAGCCTAAGCTTGGGGGAGTATGTATTTCTCACCGACTTTACATTCATGTTCACACACTAGTCGTCGGTGCTCATACTCTTTCATTGTATTATCCATGCTAGTTTAAATTTCTTTTTCTCGCTTTCTTCTTGTGTGTTTGTAAAACCTTAAGAAAAACCAAAAAAATTAGTTATTTTAATTTCCATGCTTGTAGTAGAATTAAAATGAAAACCCAAAAAGATTTCTCGTTCTTCTTCTTATTTGTTGGGAGCTTTCCCGTGTAAATAGTTTTATTTCCTTTTCTTTTCTTTGGGGTCGAGAGTAGAAGACCTTATTGAAAATGTTTAGTGGCTCTCATATGCATGATTGTTTATTTAACTTAGAGCCCATATTACCCTGTCTTTTCTCTTGAGTTGAATGCCTGCAGATTCCATCTTAGTCCAATGCACGTGCACTATTATTATTATACACATCGTTCGGTCGTGCAAGTGAAAGACAATAATGACGATATATGATGGACTTATTGAGATGAGAAAAGCTGGTATGAACTCGACCTCTCTTGTTTTTATAAATATGATGAGTTCATCATTCCTGATTCAGCTTATTATGAAGTAAACATATTTGCAATGACATTTAGAGATTATAGTTGCTTGTGCCATGCCTAATTAGCTATGAGTTATAATGGTTTACCTTGCGTGCCAACATGCTATTAGAATGATTATGATGTGGTATCATGGGATGGTATCCTCCTTTGAATGAATAGAGTGACTCGACTTGGCACATTTCACGCATGTAGTCGAAACAAATCAACATAGCCTTCACGATATTTATGTTCATGGTGGATTATATCCTACACATGTTTCTACTCGGTGTGAATTAATTTTAATGCATGTTTATGACTGTTGTTGCTCTATCAGTTGGTCGCTTCCCAGTCTTTTGCTAGCCCTCACCTGTACTAAGCGGGAATACTGCTTGTGCATCCAAACACCTTAAACCCCAAAGTTGTTCCATATGAGTCCACCATACCTTCCTATATGCGGTATTTACCTGCCATTCCAAGTAAATTTGTATGTGCCAAACTCCAAACCTTCAAATGAAATTTTGTTTTGTATGCTCGAGCAGCTCATGTTTCAACTAGGGTTGCCTATATCTTCCATGCTAGGTGGGTTATTCTCAAGAGGAGTGGACTCCGCTCCTCATTCACGATAAAGGGCCGGTAACCGGGATGCCCAGTCCCGAGATCCAAAAAGTTCAAAGCAAATCACAATAATTAAACAAAACTCCCCCAGGGCTGTTGTTAGTTGGAGGCACTCGTTGTTTTGAGCAAGCCATGGATTGATGCTTGTTGGTGGTTGGGGGAGTATAAACCTTTACCATTCTGTTTGGGAACTGCATATAATGCATGTAGTATGGAAGATACAACCATATCATAGTTGTTGCCTTGACAGTGAAAGTACGCCGCTCAAAATGTTATTCAATCTCTATTTTAAAATCGAGCTCTGGCACCTCTACAAATCCCTGCTTCCCTCTGCGAAGGGCCTATCTATTTACTTTTAGGTTGAGTCATCACCCTTCTTATTAAAAGCACCCGCTTGAGAGCACACTGTCATTTGCATTCATTATTGTTGGTTTATATTGGGTATGACTTGACTAGATCTCTTTTACCATGAATTGCAATGTTTAGTCAGTCCTTGATCTTTAAAGGTGCTCTGTATTTGTGTTTTGCGGTCTCATAAAGGGCTAGCGAGATACCATTTTGTTATATCATGTTATGCTTGTTTTGAGAAAGTGTTGTCATCCGAGTTTTATTATTATGGCTCGGTAGCTGATTATGCTATTGATATGAGTAATTGTGAGACCTGGGTCTTATTATGAGTATGGTTAGTTCATAATATTTGCTGAAACCTGGATGCTGGCTTTGCATGTTTACAACAACAAGAGAAAACAGAGTTTGTAAAAGTTTTTTTATCACTTTCAGTTTATGAACTGAATTGCTTGAGGACAAGCAAAGGTTTAAGGTTGGGGAGTTGATACGTCTCCAACGTATCTACTTTTCCAAACACTTTTGCCCTTGTTTTGGACTCTAACTTGCATGATTTGAATGAAACTAACCCGGACTGACGCTACTTTCAGCAGAACTTCCATGATGTTGTTTTATGTGTAGAAAACAAAAGTTCTCGGAATGTCCTGAAAATCCTCGGAGGCACTTTTTGTAAAATATAAAAAATACTGGAGAAAGAATCAAGACCAGGGGGCCCACACCCTGTCCACGAGGGTGGGGGGCGTGCCCTCCCCCTGGGCGCGCCCCCCCTGTCTCGTGGGCCCCCTGAGGCTCCGCCGACCTCAACTCAAACTCCATACATTCCTTCTCGTGGATAAAAAAATCAGAGAGAAAGTTTCATCGCGTTTTACGATACGGAGCCGCCGCTAAACCCTAATCTCTCTCGGGAGGGCTGATCTGGAGTCCGTTCAGGGCTCCGGAGAGGGGGATTCGTCGCCGTCGTCATCATCAACCATCCTCCATCACCAATTTCATGATGCTCACCGTCGTACGTGAGTAATTCCATCATAGACTTGCTGGACGGTGATGGGTTGGATGAGATTTACCATGTAATCAAGTTAGTTTTGTTAGGGTTTGATCCCTAGTATCCACTATGTTCTGAGATTGATGTTGCTATGACTTTGCTATGTTTAATGCTTGTCACTAGGGCCCAAGTGCCATGATTTCAGATCTGAACCTATTATATTTTCATGAATATATGTGTGTTCTTGATCCTATCTTGCAAGTCTATAGTCACCTATTATGTGTTATGATCCAACAACCCGGAAGTGATAATAATCGGGATATTTCTTGGTGATGACCGTAGTTTGAGGAGTTCATGTATTCACCATGTGCTAATGCTTTGTTCCAGTTCTCTATTAAAAGGAGGCCTTAATATCCCTTAGTTTCCGCTAGGACCCCGCTGCCACGGGAGGGTAGGACAAAAGATGTCATGCAAGTTCTTTTCCATAAGCACGTATGACTATTTACGAAATACATGCCTACATTACATTGATGAACTGGAGCTAGTTTTGTGTCACCCTATGTTATAGCTATTACATGAGGAATCCCATCTGACATAATTATCCATCACCTATCCATTTCCTACAAGCTTTTCACATATTGTTCTTCGCTTATTTACTTTTCCGTTGCTATTGTTACAATCACTACAAAACCCAAAAACATTACTTTTTACTACCGTTACCTTTATTATCATACTACTTTGCTACTAAATACTTTGTTGCAGATACTAAGTTATCCAGGTGTGGTTGAATTGACAGCCCAACTGCTAATACTCAAGAATATTCTTTGGCTCCCCTTGTGTCGAATCAATAAATTTGGGTTGAATACTTTACCCTCGAAAGGTGTTGTGGTCCCCTACACTTGTGGGTTATCAGATCCCATAATAGCTTGTGGCTGCACACGGAAGTTTCTAGCATGAATAATCTTATGATCTCTTTGAGCCTGGGTGGCGAACCGTAGGATGATCACATGGGTTCTCCGGGATATCCTAGGACAACACTGGATTCTCCAGGTGCCCGCAACCAATCCACCCAGATGTGTATTTAAGTAGCCACCTTAAGTTAACCATTAATTAACAACTCTCACATATGTCATGGATACACTCAACCAATCCACGTCTACGAGCATAGCATAGCAACCTGAGCATAATGTAGAAGTAACTCCCAAGGGTTTGATAATAAAAGGGCAATAGGTTCTACCTCATCAGCTACTTCCCAGACCCACATGTTAATCAGATCCTAACCATGCAATGTTTGAGGATTGGAATTAATGCATAAAAACTGGGTAATAAAGATATGATCAAAGTGTTACTTACCTTGCTGACGATCTGCAAACCCTAGAGACTCGTAGTGGTACGCTTCGCACTCCGGGAATTCTATCGCAAACAAACAATAGCATACATAAGCACTCAATCATAGATGCACGGGTAAAACTCAAATAAGAAGATCCAATCTGAAAGTTCAACTCAAGAGCTTCGATCTGCAAAAAGAATCAATCGAATCGGAGCTACGAAACTCAAACTACGATCAAAAGAAGTTCGAAAACAAATCTGCTTGAAACCAAACTTTAATTTGTCAAAATCCTATTCAAGTTGATTAACCGGAAAGAGGGGCTTGAGACGAAGATTTTGGCATTGGTTTCACTGGATTCCGACTAACGGTTAAAAAGTTGCGAGGGTTTGAAGATCAAGGGCTAATCTGCGATAAAAAATAATCGCAGATAGGTCCCTGGCGAAAATAAAACTAAAAAAATCTATCGGACGAACATCCGCTAACAGAGGCTAATGAAAGAATTCATTCGTTATAAGGACTAAACGAACGAACGTTCGCTGAATAGATCTAAACCGGGGGGGAAACAAAAACCCGATCTAAACCGGCGAAACCGGAAAAAAAACCGAATCGATCTTCTTGAAAAAAAGCCGGATCTAGGGTTTACTGAAAAAACCGAGAAATAAAC
>NC_041387.1:146930956-146943563 GCF_002162155.2 Triticum dicoccoides | reverse complement strand
GGGCGGCGGTCTCCGGTGATGGCGGCAGGGCGGCGGTGCGAGGCGGCGGTGGCGGCGACGGCGGTCGACGGCGGCGCGGCGGCGGCGTGAGATGGCGACGGCGGCGAGGCGGTGCTAGGGTTTTGGGCGGGCGGCGGCTTGGGCTGGGGCGGGGCCTCGGGCCTCGCCTTTTCAAGGGGGCCAGCGGGAGGTGTCCGGCTCGGGCACGACCCAAAGTCGGTTCGCGCGCTTTTTTTAAAACAGATGGAGTAATAAATAAAAATAAATACCAAACAGAGTCCAAAAATTCCGAAATAAATTTTCATGGTCCTCTAATAAAATTTAGGACAAAGTGACCATTTATTTGGGCGAAGAATGCAATTTTGAGAAATGCATATTTTTCTAATTCAAATAAAATAGCAATAAAAATCCAATAAAAATATTTATTTGATTTTAACATTTTTCCTCCAATATTCCTTTTATTTTGGAGAAGTCATTTTATCCCCTCTCTTTTATTTTAATAGTGGAAATATTCAGAGAGAAAAACACTAAAATAAAATGATCCTCTTTTCAAATTTGAGAAAATCAAATATGAAAATATATGAAATCCCCAACTCTCTCCGTGGGTCCTTGAGTTGCTTAGAATTTCTAGGATCAAAACCAAAATGCAATTAAAATATGATATGCATATGATGACCTATGTATAACATTCCAAATTGAAAATTTGGGATGTTACACTAGCTAATTGCTCCCACGTCCAATATGTATCCAGATTGAGACACTGAGTCATCTAGATCAGTGTCAAAGCTTGCATCGACGTAACCCTTTACGACAAACTCTTTGTCACCTCCATAACCGAGAAACGTTTCCTTAGTCCTCTTTATGTACCTAAGGATAATTTTGACCGTTGTCCAATGATCTACTCCTAGACCACTATTGTACCCCCTTGCCAAACTCATGGCAAGGCACACAATAGGTCTGGTACACAGCATATCATACTTTATAGAACCTATGGCTGAGACATAGGCAATGACTTTCATTATCTTTATATTTTCTATCATGGTCGGGTTTTGAGTCTTATTCTCCTTGCAACACAAGAAAGAACTCCTTCTTTGACTATTCCATTCTAAACTACTTCAAAATCTTGTCAAGGCATGTACTCATTGAAAAATCTTATCAAGCGTCTTGATCTATCTCTATAGATCTTGATGCCCAATATGTAAGTAGCTTCACCGAGGTCTTTCATTGAAAAATTCCTATTCAAATATCCTTTTATGCTATCGAGAAATTCTATATCATTTCCAATCAGTAATATGTCACCCACATACAATATCAGAAATGCTACAGAGCTCCCACTCACTTTCTTGTAAATACAGGCTTCACTGTAAGTCTGTATAAAACCATATGCTTTGATCACCTCATCAAAGCGCATATTCGAACTCCGAGATGCTTGCACCAGTCCATAGATGGATTGATGTAGCTTGCACACTTTGTTAGCACCTTCAGGATTGACAAAACCTTTGGTTGCATCATATACAACTCCTCTTTGATAAATCCATTAAGGAACGCAGTTTTGACATCCATTTGCCAGATTTCATAAAATGTGGCAATTGCTAACATGATTCAGATAGACTTAAGCACCACTACGAGTGAGAAAATCTTATCATAGTCAACACCTTGAACTTGTCGAAAAACCTTTTGCGACAAGTCAAGCTTTGTAGATAGTAACACTACCATCAGCGTTCGTCTTCCTCTTGAAGATCCATTTATTCTCAATGGCTTGCCGATCATCAGGCAAGTCCACCAAAGTCCACACTTTGTTCTCATACATGGATCCTATCTTAGATTTCATGGCCTCAAGCCATTTATTGGAATCTGGGCTCATCATCGCTTCCTCATAGTTCGTAGGTTCGTCATGCTCTAGTAACATGACTTCCAGAATAGGATTATCGTACCACTCTGGTGTGGAACGTGCTCTGTTCAACCTACGAGGTCTAGTAGTAACTTGATCTGAAGTTTCATGGTCATTATCATTAGCTTCCTCTCTAGTTGGTGTAGGCATCACTAGAACTGATTCCTGTGATGAGCTACTTTCCAATTCGAGAGAAGGTACAATTACCTCATCAAATTCTACTTTCCTCCCACTCACTTCTTTCGAGAGAAACTCCTTCTCTAGAAAGGATCAATTCTTAGCAACAAAGATCTTGCCTTCGGATTTGTGGTAGAAGGTGTACCCAATAGTTTCTTTTGGGTATTCTATGAAGACACACTTCTCCGATTTGGGTTCGAGCTTATCAGGCTGAAGCTTTTTCACATAAACATCACAACCCCAAACTTTAAGAAATGACAGCTTAGGTTTCTTGCCAAACCATAGTTCA
This sequence comes from Triticum dicoccoides, assembly GCF_002162155.2. NCBI lineage: Eukaryota > Viridiplantae > Streptophyta > Magnoliopsida > Poales > Poaceae > Triticum > Triticum dicoccoides. The sequence goes on along the minus strand of NC_041387.1, from coordinate 146,941,206 downwards.
TACAGTGTTGTCTCAACGGATTTAGATGGTGCCCTATTTAAAGTGAATGCAGCTGTCTCTAATGCATAACCCCAAAACGATAGTAGTAAATCGTTAGGAGACATCATAGATCGCACCATATCTAATAAAGTATGGTTACGATGTTTGGACACACCATTATGCTGTGGTGTTCCAGGTGGCGTGAGTTGTGAAACTATTCCACATTGTTTTAAATGAAGGCCAAACTCGTAACTCAAATATTCACCTCTGCGATCAGATCATAGAAACTTTATTTTCTTGTTATGATGATTCTCCACTTCACTCTGAAATTCTTTGAACTTTTCAAATGTTTCAGACTTGTGTTTCATTAAGTAGATATGCCCATATCTGCTCAAATCATCAGTGGAGTTTAAAAAATAACGTTACCTGTTGCGTGCCTCAACACTCATTGGACCGCATACATCGATATGTATTATTTCCAATAAGTCATTAGCTCGCTCCATTGTTCCTAAGAACGGAGTTTTAGTCATCTTGCCCATGAGGCATGGTTCGCAAGTATCAAATGATTCATAATCAAGTGATTCCAAAAGTCCATATGCATGGAGTTTCTTCATGCGCTTTACACCAATATGGCCTAAATGGCAGTGCCAAGAGTATGTTGCATTATGATTATCAACTTGCATCTTTTGGCATCAATATTATGAATATGTGTATCACTACGATCGAGATTCAGTAAACCATTTACATTGGGTGTATGACCATATAAGGTATTATTCATGTAAATAAAACAACAATTATTCTCTGACTTAAATGAATAACTGTATTGCAATAAACATGATCCAATCATATTCATGCTCAACGCAAACACCAAATAACATTTATTTAGGTTCAACACTAATCCCTAAGGTAGAGGGAGTGTGCGATGGTGATCTTATCAACCCTGAAATCACTTTCAACACACATCGTCACCTCGCTATTAACTAGTCTCTGTAACTCCTGTTTCGAGGTACTAATCTTAGCAATTGAACCAGTATCAGATACCTAAGGGTTACTATGAACACTTGTAAAATACACATCAATAACATGTATATCAAATATACCTTTGTTCACTTTGCCATCCTTCTTATCCGCCAAGTATTTGGGGTAGTTCCGCTTCTAGTGACCATTCCCTTTGCAGTAGAAGCACTTAGTTTCAGGCTTAGGTCTAGCTTTGGGCTTCTTCACAGGAGTGGCAACTTGCTCGCCATTCTTCTTGAAGTTCCCTATCTTTCCCGTTTGCCCTATTTCTTGAAACTAGTGGTCTTGTTAACCATCAACATTTGATGCTCTTTTTGATTTCTACCTTCGTGGATTTCAGCATCGCGAAAAGCTCGGGAATCTTTTTTGTCATCCCTTGCATATTATAGTTCATCACGAAGTTCTAGTAACTTGGTGATAGTGACTAGAGAATTATGTCAATCACTATCTTATCTGAAAGATTAACCCCCACTTGATTCAAGTGATTATAGCACCCAGACATTCTAAGCATTTGCTCACGAGCTGGGCTATTCTCCTCCATCTTGTAGGCAAAGTACTTTTCAGAGGTAGCATACCTCTTGACATGGGCATGAGTGTGAAATACCAATTTCAACTATTGGAACATCTCATATGCTCCATGGCGTTCAAAACCTTTTTGAAGTCCCGGTTCTAAGCTGTAAATCATGGTGCACTAAACTATTAAGTAGTCATCATATCGAGCTTGCCAGACATTCATAACATCTGCATCTGCTCCTGCAATAGGTCTGTCACCTAGCGGTGCATCAAGGACATAATTCTTCTATGCGGCAATGAGGATAATCCTCAGATCACGGCCCAGTTCGCATCAATGCTACTATCATCTTTCAACTTAGTTTTATCTAGGAATATATCAAAAATAAAACAGGGGAGCTATACGCGAGCTATTGATCTACAACATAGATATGCTAATACTATCAACACTAAGTTCATGATAAATTAAGTTCAATTAATCATATTACTTAAGAACTCCCACTTAGATAGACATCCTTCTAGTCATCTAAATGATTACATGATCCAAATCAACTAAACCATGTAAAATCATCACGTGAGATGGAGTAGTCTTCAATGGTGAACATCTCTATGTTGATCATATCTACTATATGATTCACGTTCGACCTTTTGGTCTCTAGTGTTTCGAGGCCATGTTTGTACATGCTAGGCTCGTCAAGTTTAACCCGAGTATTCCGCATGTGCAAAACTGTCTTGCACCCGTTGTATGTGAACGTAGAGCTTATCACACCTGATCATCACATGGTGTCTCAGCACGACGAACTGTCGCAATGGTGCATACTCAGGGAGAACACTTATACCTTGAAATTTTAGTGAGGGGTCATCTTATAATTCTACCGACGTACTAACCAAAATAAGATGCATAAAAGATAAACATCACATGCAATCAAAATATGTGACATGATATGGCCATCATCATCTTGTGCCTTTGATCTCCATCTCCAAAGCACCGTCATGATCTCCATCGTCACTGGATTGACACCTGGATCTCCATCATAGCGTCGTGGTCGTCTCGCCAACTATTGCTTCTACAACTATCGCTAATGCATAGTGATAAACTAAAGCAATTACATGGCGTTTGCATCTCATACAATAAAGCAACAACCATAAGGGCTCCTACCAGTTGCCGATAACTTCTACAAAACATGATCATCTCATACAATAATGTATATCACATCATGTCTTGACCATATCACATCACAACATGCCCTGCAAAAACAAGTTAGACGTCCTCTACTTTGTTGTTGCAAGTTTTACGTGGCTGCTACGGGATTCTAGCAAGAACCGTCATACCTACGCATCAAAACCACAATGGTGATTTATCAAGTTTGATGTTTTAACCTTCAACAAGGACCAGCCACAGTCAAATTCGATTCAACTAAAGTTGGAGAAACAGACACCTGCTAGCCACCTTGATGGAAAACTAGTTGCATGCCTATTGGTGGAACCGGTATCATGAACGTGGTCATGTAAGGTTGGTCTGGGTCGCTTCATCCAACAATACCGCCGGATCAAAATAAGACATTGGTGGTAACCAGTATGACGATCACCGCCCACAACTCTTTGTGTTCTACTCGTGCATATCATCAAAGAGATTTGGGAGCTTGACTATGTGAAAGTTAAGGTGGCTTTATTTAGGTGCGCATGGATCCCTCTTGGTAATGTAAAGGTTGATGATTACATGAAGACATGTGTTAACAGGACAACAATGGCATATCACGCGGACCCGTTCATTCTTGCTAGAGATGCTACCCAGATTTTCTTTGAGGAAGACCCCTTGCGTAAGAACTGCCATGTAGTGATGCATGGGAAGAGGAGGGTACTGGGTGTCGAAGATGTTGCCAATGAGGATGAGTACGATGAATTTGCTGAGTTGCCAGCCAAGGTATCATGCACCCGTGTAACAGAGAAGCGTAAAATCATCAGAAAACCCAAGTTCATTCGGGGTCAACGTAATGATCCCAGTTCCCCCATGTACATGGGAATTAAGCCGTAATACTAGTCTTTATGCCTACCCTGCAACTTAATTCGTTCAATTTAGAACTGTCGCGTGTACTAAATTTGTGAGTTATGCCCGGTTTTGTGTTGATGTAAGAACCGTTAATACGTTGATCTTGATATGCTATCAGCTCAGGCAATGAATATGAACTATCTTTTGTTATTATTATTATTATTATTATTATTATTATTATTATTATTATTATTATTATTATTATATCATAGAGGTAGCATACTCAATTGATCTCACTACAGTATGAGTGAACAACAATATGCAATCTAGTTTGCAAATAGCACACGGTTCGTTGATGAAAGTCGTGTGCCCACCAAACCCCGCTCGCGATCTGAGTCATGCTTTTTGATTGGCAAGAACCCAAACCCCACGTATCGTATGTCTGCACCGTTGGATGCTCCCAGATCGAACGGCGATCATCATCCCTTTCGACAGCACATGCAGTACCAGTTGTAATTTTATTTTTGTGCACAGAATGCATGTTAAATTCAAAAAATGTCTTAAATATAGATAACGATACTTGAAATGCACCAGAAAATCAAACATGTGGTATAATGGTGATTGTGTACCATGGAAATTTGTATGAGGCCAAACGATGAAGTCATCGGCCACTGGAGTTTGAATTTACACGTCTCCTTTTGGAAACCACGATCCTTCATGTGAGATGCTCCGGTTTGGAAGGAGCGATCATCAAAACTTGTGCCAAACTTTACCAGTTTATTTCCACGGGGTCGTGATAGCACGCCACGGGCACACATCGATTTTGATGATTTCCGGACTCCATCTAAATTTCCTGTAATTAAAATACGAACTAGGCCTATGCAAGTGGCCGCACCTTGCAGCTGAAATGTTTGAAACTTCTCCCCTCTTCTCGAACAAACAGATGAAAACTCGCAAAGCGACGCACAAATGATTTGTACACCTTCTTTGCTAGGCTAATCGTAATGGGAGTATCATAGCTAGTATCATGCATGCCAACTAGGCAATTTTGATGAGCTGTCATAGAATTAAATGAAGAAAGAAAGGGTTAAGTATCATATCAAGATATTGTATCATAATAAATTCTATGCTACTATGTGTCATGCATGACAATAAATAAAATACTACATGATACTAACTTATGATAAGGCTGGTTGTAATGGGGAGTATCATATACTAGTATCATATGATACTAGTATATGATACTACCTCCGTAATGCACACATAGTATCATAAGTTAGTATCTTAGGTTGCATTATTAATTGCCATGCATGACACAAAGTAGTACAATATTTAGTATGATACGGTATCATGATATGATACCACACCCTCTCTTTTCTCATTTAACTGTGTGCCACATCATCCAAAAAGTCTAGTTGGCATGCATGATACCGATTATGATACTCCCATTACGACCGGCCTTAGGGTGGCCATAGTGGGGGTATCATAGCAGGTATCATGCACTCGGGAATAGAAAATATGATGATGTGGCAAAGAGGTAACATAGGTAGATACCGTAACATAATAAATATGCTATACTACTTTGTGTCATGCATGGCTATAAATACGGTCATCTATGATACTATGCACTATGAAGGTACGTACATAGTATCATACACTAGTATAATATGCATGATACTATAGTATATGATACTCCCCACTATAAGGCTGGCCATAGTGGTGGTATCATAGCCGATATCATGCACTCGGAAATAGCAAGTATGCTGATGTGGCAAAGAATTAAAGAAGATAGAGAGGGTTAGAATAACATATAGGTAGATACCCTATCATGTTAAATGTGATGCTTAAAATTTATGTCATGCATGGCAATAAATATGATCATCTATGATACTACTCTATTATACTATGCATGCACTATAATTGAAGGTAGTATCATACACTAGCATCATATATATATATATATATATATATATATGCATGATACTAGTATATGACACTCTCCACTATGAGTAGCCTAAGTATATCCTAACTAAAACACCCACATGTAGTTGTAGTAGGGTTTTTGACTTTATATGCACTAAAATGCAAGGTAAGTGCAAAGAATGACTTAAACATACACTACTAGGGAAAAGCCTATACACAGAATCTTAGCAGCAGCACGGCTCAAAAAGGAGGGCTGCTGCTAATTAGTAGTAGCGAGTGTGCGGGAAACTCGTTGCTGATAATTTTTTAGCAGTAGCGCGCTCTGTGTAAACCGCGCTGCTACAAATATCGACCGGCGGTGTTCACCGAGCTCCATTTAGCAGTAGCGCCGTGGCCCGAACCACGCTACTGCTACGGATGTAGTAGTAGCGCGCTTTTACCGAGATCGTTGCTGCTACATTTCAAATTGGCAAAAAAATTTGTCACTATTAGCAGTAGCGCCATGGCCCAAAGCGCGCTGCTGCTAATTCTTTATCAGCAGCGCATTTTTTCTCCCGCGCTACTGCTAACCCGCACCAACCCGCCACCTTTCCCCACTCGTGCCTCCCCTCCCCCTCCTCTCTTCCCTTCCCCCTACCTCCCCCACATGCTCCCACTCTCACTCTTCTTCTTCCTCAATACTTCTCACCCATTACTCTTTCTCTTCTATCCACCTTTCTCTCTCTTCATTACTCCTACCTAACTACACCACCTCCATTAATGCATCTCCTTTCTCTTTTTCCTTTCCCCTCCACTAGTTGAAGTTGTCTCCTCCCAAATTAGGTAGCTAGGTAGATGTAGGATTTAGTTAAGTGACCTATTTGCCCCCTAACTAGATCTATCTTTGTCAAGAAGAGCTTTGTGCACTTTTGATCTCCCTACAACATCATCTCCACCGTGTGCTCGATCTCGATCGAGATAGAGGTGATGAAAATTTCATGATTTTGCAAAATGGAAATATGTTTATGTGTGTGTGATATGTTTGTGGAAATTGTGTGTGTGGCACGCCAAATTGTGCTTTTGAGTTGCCTATGTTTTGCCGAAATGTCGATTTATTTCTGTTTCGGCGAATTCCGGGCAAACTCTAGATCCATATATGTCCTATTTTTAGGGAAGGTCATACCAAATTTTTGTATGACTTTGATGCATGCATGCATTTTTATAATCAATTTGTTTATTATTACCGTGCAGAGTTGACGATGGTCAGTGGTACGATGGTGGACAGGTGGTTGCGGTCGGCGGTGCAGGACATGAAAGAAAATAACCGGACAGAGGTTTTATGTCCGTGTCGAAAATGCAAAGGAATAGTTTGGCTCGACCCCCATGACGATGGTCGTGTCGAAGCGCACCTGCTCATGACTGGTTTCATGGATGGCTATACGCGGTGGATAATTGAAGATGAGGATGACGATGTTGAGGATGCCGATGGGGCAGGCAATGATGACACGGGGCAAGATGAAGAGATGATCGATAATGGCGGCGGGGAAGAGGCTGGACATGGCGGCAGAGAAGGGGCCGGACATGGCGGAGGAGAAGGGGCTGGACATGGCGGCGGAGAGAACGACATGGACTCCATGCAGCAGAGTTCGTCGGTACTAAGTTCAATCGTGCGGGACCCTCATGTTCAAGCATTGCTTCGCAAGGAGACGAGTACTGAGGGAGCTGCTTCTAGAGAGGAGGCTAAGCTGGAGCAACCGATGGTAGACTCGAACACTCCATTGTACGATGGTTGCAATCCTGAGGTGACCCGCTTGAGTTTCACGCTCCAACTCCTGAAGACGAAGGCTAAAAACAAATGGACCGACACTAGCCTCGATGAGCATCTCAAGTACCTAAAGGATGTTCTTCCCGCGGGTAATGTATGTCCTACTAGTGTTGATGAGGCCAAGAAGATCGTGTGCCCTCTTGATCTGCCACACGTTAGATACCATGCATGCATCAACGATTGCATAATTTATCGGAAGGAGCACGCGGAAAAAACAAGCTGTCCGGTGTGCAATGCTTCTCGATACAAGAAGGCCGGGAAGAAATGTCCCCAGAAAGTTTTATGGTACTTACCGATCACTCCCCGTCTCCAGAGGTATTTTTTAGATCCCAAGGAAGCAAAGCTAATGCGCTGGCACGCAGAGAGGAAGAAGCCCGACGATGGAGATGATCCGAAGCTGAGACACGTGAAGGATGGAAGCTAGTGGAGAGCGTTGAACAACTTCTATCGGTATTTTGAATGTGACGCAAGGAACATCGTGCTCGGCGCGTGTACTGATGGCATGAATCCGTTTGGCAACCAGAACACCAACCATAGCACATGGCCCGTGTTTGTATGGATGTACAACCTCCCCCCTGGTTGTGCATGAAATCAAAGTACATTCACATGAGCATGCTTATTCAAGGGCCGAAACAACCAGGAAATAATATTAATTTGTATCTGGGGCTACTTCAAGAGGAGTTAGACACATTATGGAAAACACCGACCAAGACATGGGACGCCAGCAAAGGTGAGTATTTGAACATGAGAGTCGCGCTGATCACGACAGTGCAGGACTATCTCGGTTATGGATATGTGGCAGGCCAGGTGTGCCATGGATATTGCGGATGCACGCGGTGCATGGATGATACGATGTCTCAGCAGCTAACGTCAAGGAAAGATGGCGGGTCTGGGAAAATCGTGTACATGGGGCATCGAAGATGGCTTGAACGGGACGACCCGTGGAGAAACCGTGGAGATCTATTCAATGGTCACGCTGAGCATCGAGGACCTCCACGTAAGCGGAGCGGTGCCAAAATCGATGAGCTGTTGAAAAACTGGAAGGAGTGCCCCACGCGGGAAAGACGATGAGAAAGGCGCCGGAGCCGCTGCTGAAGGTATGGAAGACGAGGTCTGTGTTCTGGGACTTGGAGTACTGGCACAAACTCCATACACCTCATTGCCTTGATCAAATGCATATCTGTAAGAATGTCCTTGAGAGCTTGCTCGCAACACTGATGAACATGCCGGATAAGACCAAGGATGGGCCGAAGGCAAGAAAAGACTTGCAAGGTTTGAAAATTAAGGAAGATCTGCACATGCCGCCCCGTAAAATGTCAGATGAGACAGAGACGGAGACAGAGGCACGGGAGAAGAAGGGCAAGAAAATAAAGAAAGAGGATTATTGCCCCCCTTCTTGCTTCACCTTAAGTCTGGCTGAGATCAATGCCTTCTTTAAGTGCCTTACCGGAGTCAAAGTTAGTTCCAATTACTGTGGCAAAATAAGCAGATATCTAGACACGGACAAGAAAAGGTTCAGCGGGATGAAGTCTCATGTCTGTCATGTGATGATGACACAGATACTACCTGTTGCCCTTAGAGGGATAATGGACAAGCACGTCCGTGACACGCTTATTGGTCTCTGCAACTTTTTCGACGTCATCTCTCGAAAGTCGATCAGTGTGAAGCAGCTCCAAAGGCTACAGGAAGAGATCGTTGTGATGCTGAATGAGCTTGAGATGTACTTCCCGCCCGCGTTCTATGACGTGATGGTGCATCTGTGTGTCCATATTGTGGATGACATAATAGACCTGGGGCCGTCATTCCTGCACAACATGATGCCATTTGAGAGGATGAATGGGATCATCACAGGATTAGTTCGTAACATGTCCCATCCGGATGGAAGCATCGTCCAGGGCTATTTGGCACAAGAGTGCATCTCTTTCTGTGAGAATTTTCTATATGGCGCAGACCAGCCGCCTGGTGTTAGTGTTGGTTTGCCCGTTAACAAGCACGATGGGAGGCTCGAAGGAGATGGTCACTGCAACGGTCGCAGGGAACTGCACGTGGCATACTCAGATCGACGCAGCGACTTTGACAAAGCAAACTTGGTAGTTCTACAACACCTAGATGAGGTAGATCCTTTCGTGGCACTGCACAAAGAAATTATCGCAAAGAAGTATCGTGATCGGGGGGGGGTATGCAGGACGGACGCCGAAGTTACTAGAGAGCACAACTCCACTTTCCTGCATTGGTTCAAAGAGCATATTATTGCTAATCCTCCGAAGGAGGGCTCTAAGGATGGATTTCTCATATACGCCTTAGCACATGGCCCCTCGCCCAACCTCGTAACTTATCAGGCATATGATATCAACGGATACACTTTCTACACGGAGGCCAAAGATATGGACAGCGATGATCAGAAGTCAGGGGTGACGATGGAATGCATGACTGGCAGCAACAACGGCGCAACTGAACGATTTTATGGAAGGGTCAAGGAGATCTGGGAACTTGACTACTCTGGACTGTATAACACGACGATGTTCCATGTTAGATGGGCTAAGAATGTCGAAAGATAAAGCCGGATTTTCACTACCATGACTATACCCGACGCCAAGAGTGCTACCGTGAATGCTATCGCAAAAAATGAGCCATGGGTACATGCTAAGCATGTGACACAATGCTTCTTCATAACTGACCCGCGCAATCCCAGCTGTGTTGTCCTGAGGAGAGGCAAAGGGAACATCATTGGAATGGATGGAGTCGCCAACGAGGAAGACTATGATCAGTACGGCAACCCAATGAGGGAAGATGACGATGATGATGAAGTATACGTCAAATAAGAATCAATACTACATTACCTAAGAAAAATCGTACTCCATGGAAAAGGCAAAGTCACAATGAGGGGCTCAATTATTCTTCAACGAACAAGAAGGGAAAGAAGCTGACTCAAAAACGAAAACGTCAGCACTGAGGAAACTTATGTTATCGGTCAAATGATGTAATATATATATATATATATATATATATATATATATATATATATAT
>NC_041387.1:146859395-146930107 GCF_002162155.2 Triticum dicoccoides | reverse complement strand
CTGCACCCTCTGTAACCCCCCCCCCTCTCTCTCTGCTAGGGTTCTTCGGTTAATTTACTTAGGTTTTAGTTAGGGCAGTATGTTAATTAGGTTATCTATTTTGTTATGAATTTAGCTAGGTTTCAAAATTTGAACTGGACATGTGATATGTGCAAATTTGAACTGGACATGTGATATGTACATATGTCATGTTTTGGACATGTCATGTTTGGAAAATGATCCGAGTGGCCTATGTTACGCCGGAATGTTGATTCATTTCCGTTTCGGTGAATTTCAGGCGCTCGATATGTCCATTTTTTAGCAAAGGTCATGCCGGAATTTCCCGTTAATAAAGGCATGATTTTGTGCTACATAGTTGGCATATCGAGTGCTGGCACATAGATTTCTTTTTATGTCATTTCTCATTTATTCATACTTTTAGAAATAAATGAGGACACTTAATCATAGGAAACATGTCGAACAACGAAGAAACTGGGCCTTCTGACCAAGATGCAGATGAGATGGATTATGAGGGTGAACAAGAGTACCTCGACTATTTGATTGCTAAGCAAGGTTTGCAGGTCGGCCTCGATGATGGTACTGACGCCGACATCGACACCGACAGTGCCGGCACCGATGGCGGCACCAAGACCGGTGGGGAAGGTACCGACGGGGAAGGTACCGGATTGGAAGCTACAAGAATTGGGTGCTGCTATGGCCGAAGAATCTTATTCGTCTAGAGCCGGCCGAGAGCACACCAATAACTACCACACATCAACAAGCATGTGCGAAGACCACCACCCCGCCTATGCAATTACCAGCTCCTGTAGTGCCAGGTGAGAGCGGCGGACGACATGATGAAGGGGGTGCAATAGTACTGGCTGATGTAATTTCTCCTGTAGAACAGAGAATGGATGATGAGACGGAGGTCGACCCTATGGATTACCTCAGTACAAACGCGTATGACTGTGACATAGATATGATGAGTCAACCATATGACGAATCGGGCTATCAGCTTGCTAATGAGGATATGGATGATATGCCCGGGCAGGGTCGTACCATGGATTGCAAAAAGTCTCTCTTCATGAAATCCTCACAGGACACACCTGAAGATGCCGCCTCAACACAGGCTCAACTAGCCGGGCGCGAGGGTCGTATAGTACTTAGCCCGGGAACACTGGGGCAGGGGTTAAGGAAGGGTCTGGAAGGTGTGCCCAAGAAAAAGGAGAGGAAGAGATCGGGGAAGGTAACTGCCTCCAAACAAGCCAGAGCACATAGCATCCAGATGATGCATTCTGAAGATCGTGTACCCGTGAAAAGTGCGGTCATGTTCCATCTCACGGGCGAGATGATGCTACCACCGAAACCGCTGGAGGCACTATCAGGGGATCTCAGGAGACTGCACGACCATGTGTTGCGACTGAGAAAAGCCTACTAGCCTCAAAGGATCCAGGATATCCGACATACGTGGCTCGTGTGCCTGAGGGGAAGTGCTACGTCGACACACGGCCCGCGGAGGTGTTCTTCCTGCGGTTTGACCATATCTTTGAGATGTTTCTAACAAGGCGGCTTGATTTTACTATCGTCCGCCTTTTTGCGCTACATATGAGCTCCGTCATGAAGAGTGAAGAAGTCTCACAAATCTGTGTGGCGGATCCGTACTACATGCACGAGTCTTTCTTGAGTCTCGGCGACTTTGAGCGTGAAACTGCTAGGGAGTACCTCCAAAACTTCATGGTACAGAATAAGGACCGGGAAATTGTCCTCGTGCCTTATCATCCAAAGTAAGTCAGTTTCGGACAACCCTTTCGTACATTTCAATCATTCCTTCTCTCCCATATGGGGAATAATTTGAGGTGTCTTTTCCCAATAGCAACCGGAGCGTCGTCCTTATCGTTCTTTACCCACAAGTCTCCCACGCCGTGTATTTTGACCCTTCCAGAGACTACGAGAAAAAAGACTACACCCACATAATGAATATTCTAGATGATGCTCTCCAAGGCTTCAGCTTTAGAGGTGGCCACGTGCAGATCAAGAAACAAAGGAACAAGAAGATGGGTTTCGCGCATAAAACTAACTTCTCCTGCATCCATGTCCCAAAACCAAGCAAGAAGGATGGATTCTACATCGTCCATCTCATGATTCAGTTCAACACAGATCACCAAAAGCTTCGCATTAACAACAGAAATGATGATCGTATCCACAAGTGGCTAGAATCTCATGGAGAAGCAGATTATAAACTTAGAGATGACTTCTCTCGCATCCAAAGCGACATTGCGACGATCATCATGAAAGAAGTCGTCGATGAGAAGGGGATGTTCCACCACGGCCCTATATCGCGAGCTGACGTCCGAACTCGCATAGGCATGCAACGTCTAGACCTCATGCCGTTCAAGAAGCTAGGGTTCGTCCTCGATGATATGGAAGGATGGAACTTCTAGTGATTTATGATGCCGATGATGATGATATGTGTCGGTTGAACTTGTATACTTCTTGTAGCGATGAAACTTTGTGATGTCCATGGTCCATGCCGAACTTGCGTAACGCTACTTTGTTAGTTTGCGTACGATGACCTGCGTACCTCTAGTTAATTAATTTGCATATTGTATGTTGCATCTAGTTGCTAACCCTTTCTTTTTCGGTGTTGCTCTAGTATATTTTGTTGCATATATATGATTGTACATCCTCTTCATGAACATGCATCTCTAACAGGTACCTAGTTTCTTGATGGCGAGATGGAATTGCTATGTCGTGTACAAAGGGAAGGTTCCGGGGGTGTACAACGAGTGGCATGAGTGTCAGGCGCAAGTGAATGGGTTCACGGGCGCCAGCCATAAAGGCTTCAAAAGCAGACAAGAAGGAGAAGCTAGTTACTTGAGGTTCACGCTAGCGCGAGAGAGGACTCGTAACCGCCACCTCATGTACTGCATAGTTCCGCTCTCACTCATAGTGATAGCACTTCTTGCGTATACCTTTGTTTAGATGGATGACGTTGTTGTAGTTGCAAGTATTCGAGACTTGCATGTATTGCTATTTTCGAGATGATGACAAGATATCACTTTGTGTTGGATGATGATTATGATGAGACTATTTGTATGTACATGCTATAATTACATTTGTGGTCTTGCAGGCATTTGTATGTGTATCATGATGACATTTCTATGTGCTAAAGATTCTTCTATAAAGCCTGTTCAAATACAAAACAAATATGCCAAAAAAAACTACTTAAATTAGCAGTAGCGAGTGTACAAAAGTTAGCAGCAGCGCCGCGATAGCAGTAGCGCGTCAAGGTAAAGCGCGCTAGAGCTACTAGCAGTAGCGAGCTTCCGCAAATAGCGCTGCTACTACACTTGTGTAGCAGTAGCGCCGGTGAGCACGCGCTACTGCTATCTGGTAGCTGTAGCACCTTATTAGTAGTGCCTACCCCGCGCTACTGATACATCTAAAACCCGCGCTGCTGCTAGCCTTTTCCCTAGTAGTGATAGCAGACGAGACCTGAAATGGGCCGGAAAATCAAACCAAGGTATATCCGCGATTGTTTACCATGATTTTTTTCGAGGTGGAACGATGTAGTAACTGACGATTTGGAGTCAGTAGTGCCGCTTCACCTTTTGAAAACTATGATCCTTCTTGTGAGATGCTCCGGTATGGAAGGTGCGAGCACCAAAACTTGTGTCAAACTCCAAATTTTTTCCATGCGATCGTGAGAGCACGCCACAGTGACACAATATTTTTTGTTATTTTCTGGACTCTATATGCATTTCCTGAAATTAAAATGCCAACAAGGCCTACGCCTCTGGCCGCACCCTGCGACCGAACTGTTTGAAGTTTTTCCCGTTTCTCGGAAAATGAATGAAAACTCACAAAGTGACACACAAATGATCTTACTAACACCCACGTGTAGTTGCGACGATACATATATATATATATATATATATATATATATATATATATATATATATATATATATATATATATATATACACACACAAACGAGATCAGTTTTTTCTTGCATATTCAAAGTTTGAGATTGCTAGCCAGGCATGTCGCCTGGTAAAATGTACCATAAAATCGAACCATAGGGTACAATCGTGATTTATTACCGTGGAAAAAATTGGAGGTGGAACGATGAACTCATGTTTTCATTTAGACAAATATACGCTATTAGTGAATGTAAATGTTTTCAAATAGCACACGGTTCACTCAAGAACGTCGTGTGTCCACTAAACCGTGGTCGATGCCCCCTACCACGCGTGCGATCTGAGTCATGCTTTCTGATTGGCCAGAACCCAAACCACACGGATCGTACGTCTGCATCGTTGGATTCTCCTTGATCGAACAGTGATCCTCATCCCTTTCGACATCACATGCAGTTCTGGTTGTGATTTTATTTATATCCACAAATTACACATTAAATTCAAAAAATGTCTTAAATATAGCAAAAAATACCTAAAATGCGTTAGAAAATCAAACCCGTGGTATAATGGTGATTGCCTACCGTGGAAATTTTTATGAGGCCAAACGATGAAGTCACCGACCACTGGAGTTTGAATTGACATGTCTCCTTTTGGAAACCATGGTCCTTCATGTGAGATGCTCCGGTTTGGAAGGAGCGGTCATCAAAACTTGTGCCAAACTTTACCAAAAAAATTCACCGGGGTCGTGAGAGCATGCCATGGGCACACACCGATTTTGATGATGTCTAGACTCCATCTGAATTCCCAGTAATTAAAATACCAACTAGGCCTATGCCAGTGGCCGCACCTCGCGGCCGAAATGTTTGAAACTTCTCCCTGTTTCTCAAACAATGGATGAAAACTTGCAAAGTGACACACAAATGATTCGTACACCTTCTTTTCTACCTAACACCCAGATGTAGTTGTAGAACGGTTTTGAATTTAATTATATGCACTAAATGCAAGGTAAGTGCAAAAAGTGACTTAAATATAGCAACGAGACCTGAAATAGGCCAGAAAATCAAACCTAGGGCATATACGTGATTGTTTACCGTGAAAAAAGTTTGAGGCGGAACAATGTAGTCACTGAGGATTGGAGTCTGAAGTTCCGCCTCTCCTTTGGAAACTATGATCCTTCTTGTGAGATGCTCCGATTTGGAAGGTGTGAGCATCAAAACTTGTGCCATCTTTACCAAAAAAATCCATGTGATCCTGAGAGTACGCCACGGTGACACACTGACTTTCTTTATTTTCGGACTCTATATGCATTTCATGTAATTAGAATAATAACAAGGCATACGCTCCTGGCTGCACCCCGCGGCCGAACTATTTGAATTTTTTCCCATGTCTCGAACAATGAATGAAAACTCCCAAAGCGACACACAAATGATCTTGCTAGCTAGCACCCACGTGTGGTTGCGACTATGGCAAACGACTCAAATATAGCAAACGATACCTCAAATGCACGAGAAAATCGAACCATAGGGTACAATGGTGATTTCTTACCGTGGAAAACAATTTGGAGGCGAAACGATGAACTCTTGTTTTTACTCAAACAAAAATATGCTGCTAGTTCATGTAAATGTTTTCGAATAGCACATGGTTCACTCACGAAAGCCGTGTGCCTACCAAATCGTGGCCGATGCCCCCCCTTCCTGCGCGTGTGATGTGAGTCGTGCATTCCGATTGGCTAGAACCCAAACCCCACGAATCGTATGTCTGCACCATTGGATGCTCCCAGATCGAACGCCAATCCTCATCCCTTTAGACGGGAAATGCAGTCCAGTTAGGATTTGATTTATATGCCAAAATACATGGTATATGCTAAAAAATATCTTAAATATAGCACACGAGACCTTGAATGTGCCAGCAAATCAAACCCGTGGTATAATGGTGATTGCTTAATGTGGGAAAATTTTAGAGGCGAAATGACAAACTCACGTCTTCATTTCAAAATTAGTATGTCTTCATTTCAAATGAAATTATTCTCTTTGTGCAAACGAGCGCTTAGAGGAAACTGTTTGCATAGGCCTTTCCGTGCGGCGGCTGGGGATATATTTCACCATTTTCACCTAGGCCGCCAACACCCCCCACCGCCCGCCCGCATTTCACTCAACTAGTCCACCCAATCTCCATGGCCAGCTCCCCTCCCCCCTAGATCTCCAATAAGTTACTGTCGATTTACAGATTACGGGCGCCTGAGTCACACAAACTTAACAAATAAGCCATGCATTTTCTAAGTTATTGCATGACATGTTCAGACAGCTTGATACCAAGTTGTTAGTTTTATGCTTATCCTCCTTTCCTGAGTTTCGCATGTGTTCTCTGTAGATGCCGATTAGCAGCAACGGCACTCATGCTTCAGGCGATGTATCTTCATCTGATTCCGACAACCCTAGGTCTTCAGTAGATGGTGAGGGATCAAGTAATCTTGAACGGGATAGAGCTGCAGCAATTACCCTTCCGGTCAGGACACGGAGGAACGCTCCAAGGAAGCCCACACACCATCCTAAAGGTGTATATGAAGTAACCGAGATCCATTTAAAGTCTTGGGCTCTAACTAAACCAGACAAATCACACATGAGATTCAGGAGTGTGTGTGGATTTGTTAGCAGGGCAAGGCTCAACATTAATCTGTCAGGGTCTCGGAAGGCTGACACAGAAACACGATGAAGGATTGTCCGGGAGATAATGGATCACTTCAACGTTCTAGAGTAGTGGAGAATGCAGGTGGAACAAGCTGCACTGAAGAAGTCTAGGGATGCTTGGAGAAACTGGAAGCACGTGTTGTACAAGAAGTACTTGAGTGAAGGCAAGGACCCAATCCCCGCATAACCCCAAATTACAAAGGCATACTGGGCAGAATTCAAAAGGGTCAGGGCAACTAAAGAGTTTGTTAAGAAGAGTGCCAAGCAATCGGAACTTCAAAAGAAGAACACACACACCCACCGTATGGGTGTGGCAGGATACTACGGCATGAAACCGATATGGGACCAGGGGGACAAAGAAGCAATAGCGGCGGGTGGGAAACCGGACTTTAGTGAAATCAGGGGCGAACGCACAAGAGACTACTTGCGGGCACGTGCAAGGAGGCATGATGACGAAACTTATTACTTTTAGCACTCACGTGATGAAGAACTGTATCAAGTGATGTTAAAGGCTTCCAAGATCCCTGGAAGGTTCTACAGGAACTCAGGGCCATGTGGCATTCTATCTGATGCTCTGGAAACAAGAGATCCCCCTGGCTGTGCAAGGGGTGCAGGTGTTAATGTCCCGCACAAGAGGGCTTTCATACTCAGCAAAGAAGAGAGGATCAGCATGAAAAAAGCGAGGAGTGAAATGAAGCAGAATGAATTGTATGAAAGGTTGAGGAAGGACATGTATTCGGTTGTTGGAAAGGATATTGAAGAGTCAATGATGATGTAGAAGACTCTAACAATGATAGATAGCCAGCAGATGGGAGGTGAGGCGGGCATGGAGGATGTTGCTTATTGCGCGACAACACCGTACAAGAGTAGTTGTGCATCAGCTGAACCCAGCAACACTGAGGCTGCAGCTGCTCATGATGATGCTATATCTGATCTATCTGGAATGAAAGAGAGACTGAAGGGCATGCTTACACATAATGAAGGTACATTAAAATGTGCAATAGCCTGGGTTTGCCCACCCTTCTTGGAAGAGGGCCTCTTGTTGGACAATGTGCCATTGAAGTCGGGCTATGTGGAGTGCTACGTGACTGAAGTAAAGCCTGGATTCAATGAATTTGCCGTGAAGAATGTCCTAGGAGACTTTGATGAGCAAAGGACCTTGGGAGAAACACTGTTACACCACATCCAGTGGCCATGAAAGGAAATAGAGTTCATCGATGAGATCCCTGAAGCCCCGCCAAGAGCAACCAATGTCGCCCCTCAACCGGTGACGCTCTCCTTGCCATAGCAGCTCTCGCGTGCTTCCTCCAAAGAACCTAATACTCGTAATCCGATGGCTGATGCATCAACATGTGATCAGCCGACCTGACTTTGTGCCGTACAGGCCATGTCATCCTCTGCCCCAGAGTAGCCACTGGCAAGGCCTACAACTGCTGAAGATGCACCACCGGTTCAGATGCGGCCGCTGAAGCAGCGGGGGGAGACTCAGCTGTAGCACATGCTCAGCAGACCAACCTGGTGGAACGGACTGCTAAGCAGTCTGATGCTTTGGAATTGCCTGCTAAGCAGTTTGTAGGTCCAGAACCGACTGCTCATTAGTCCGTCAGTCCGTTAGTCCGTAGTCGCATGATCAGCATACCAATGTGTCAGCACTTCCTGCTCAGCAAACCAACGCGTTGGCACGGCCTCTAGAGCACACCAGCAAGTTGGCACCACCTACGCAGAAACCCGACATAGCTTCAACGCATGGTCAGCAGTCCGATGCCTCTACTCCTATAGCCCAGCAGTCCGTCACAGCAGCACCACCAGCTCAGTGGTCCAGCATAGATAAACCGACTACTAAGCAGTCCATCGAAGTTTCACCATCTGCTCAACCAGATGTTCTGCCAGAAATGCTTCAAGTACCAAGAAGGAAGAGGCCAAAATGGCAGCACCTGTGAGGAAGCGCGGTGGGAGAGAAAAGAGGAAAGAGAACCATTGCCCCTTACTTAAAGCACTCATCGCCCAGAACCAAATTAAGAGGAGGTTGTTTGAATCGGGGAGTAATATTATTTCTGAGGGCATGGATAATGAAGAAGTATATTTGTTGCTTGCTAAGAGTAAAGCATACATACTTGAAGCACGCAATTACATCCATGGCCAGCCATTTCTTGATGGCGAATACTTTGATGAGTGCAGCTCCAGTTGCTGTGAGTTAAATGAATATTGCATGGATCAAATGTCAGCAGGTCATCATGGTTTGCTAGTCCACTACAACAGAGATCATTTCCGACACGATGTCGGTTCCATCAATGTGAGTTTCCAGGACTTACATCTCTTTTTCAACTTCAACGAGCTCGATGCCGCTCTTGTTAGATGCCTGATTTTGTAAGTACTTAACAAACTCTAACCAACTTCTCCATACAAGGCTGTAAATGATAAACAGCTAACAACATTTTATTCCTCTCAGTGGATTGAACACGCAAAGAAGAAAAAGGGAGAGTGTGTATTTCATAGATCCTTCATTAGCAAATGGCACAACATTAGATGGTAAAGACCTACAGGACTAGGCCACTAACACGGTCGTCCGTCTCTTCGACAACACGTCCCATGCAGAATCATTTCTCTGTCCATGTCATGAACGATAAGTCAAGTAAACAACCACGCATACACTGATTGTCTTTCAGATTTCGACATAATTGTAAGCTCATGGCTTTCTTATATGTAGCGATCATTGGATATTGGTATTCATTGATCCAAACAAGAACACAATTTACTACATGGATTCTCTCAAAGAGTCAACAAACGCTTAGGATCTGATGCATCTTCAGCAATTCATGGATAGGTATTGAATTCTATGATGTTGAAATTAATTTGCATTCATATCTGGTTCAGTAATTAATGTTGTCAAAATTCATCTTCATTTGCAGTGTGGTCACATTGTGGAAAACTAAACCAGGGAACCTGTTCAAGAGGGAACTACCTCTGCAGCACGAGATCGTGTCTCCGGTAACACACCGAAACCGTTATTTTCAGAAAATTTATCAAATAGTCTGCAAATATCTTTTTTTATGCTAGTCAAATGTTCAAGCCTCTAAATAAACCTCTTTCTATTTTTTACAAAGAAAAAACGGTACATCTAACACAGCTTAGGTTGTTCCTAACTGGACAAATACATGACTAATTATGTACAAAAAAATTCAGTGTCCTGAGCAACAACGAGGGACCAACCTTTGTGGATACTATGTTTTCACACACATGATCTCCATCTATAAATCTGCTGATAGTTGTGACGATCCTCGCGAATTAGTACCAGTAAGTCTATCTCAATTAATATCTTCTACTCCACTCAGATGGCACATTCTGATCTTAAAAATACAGCAACTCATCTTAGAGCCGAGGACCCCTGAACCGCTCCCGGCTGGTGAATTGCTGATGGTCCGGAGATTTATCAGCGACTTCTTCCTAAATCACTACATCAATCCCACTAGTGATAATGAAGATTTCAGCATGCGTTCTCCTGAAACATTGAGTAAGAGTTAGCCGCTAAACATATCTGCATGGATCCATTGTTTTCCATCTGATGAGGTCTTCGTATTTCGTACACTATGATTAATTATGTAATGCGTATATGTGTGGACAAATCATTGGAATTTAGCTACCATATGTACAATTGCAATTGTTGCGAAATCTGATGAAGTTCTTCCCGTGGACACTATTTTTTCAATTGAATATTGTGGCGAATTTGCTTTTTTGCATGCCAATTCAAAATGGGATATTTTTGTTTTAACCTGACAATTGCTTTGCACGCGGTTCAACTAAATGAATGTGTGTGATCCACATTGGAAAGCATACGTCAATTGTACCAGAACCGTCGGTGATACACAGCAAATCACAAATGATTTACAATGCTACTACGTGTGCGTAGGATCTTCGGAACCGTTTGTAATATCACGGTATCGCACACGAGAGCTCGGACTAAACCGTGCCCAATGTAAAATACAATCCCAGTCGTAATTTTTTCAGGAAACGTGTGGGATCACAAACAAAAAGCACATGTCACTCTTGCCGCAACCGTCAGTGATACACAACAAATCACAAACGGTCTGCAGCACTTGTATGTGTGCGAAGGGGCTCCTGAACCATTTGTGAGAGAACATTATTGCACATAGTAATTGTTTGGAAACATGTGTGATGGAGTCTTGCATGGCAGACGGGTTCTGCAGAAAACTTGTGTGCGATGGGGCACATATCGCACACAGTTCATATGTTGGCCCGTGTGCCTTACATATTGTTTCTGAAATGGTTCATTATGACACACCATTTGGTTTCACTTCGTCATTAGAAACGTTTAATCACCGATTCCGCACATGCGTAAGAATTTATTGTGTGCTGCATCGCACACGATTACATTTTGCAAGGCCTCTGGATCATGGCTCCATATCCCCAACGATTTCTGGGTCGTGTGGGAAGGACCCCCCTATCGCCCACACTCAATTGGCGACGGTTCCAAATGCCATCACGGGAAGGGGTTAAAAACCGTGTGTATAGCACCGACGCAGACCAGTGTTTGCATTGTTGCAGTTCATCCCCAACAAAGTGATAGCCTAACAATTTGGTGAAAGATGGAAGTGAATACCAAACTGGTGATATCCTTGATACCAGCAAGATAAATGATTTGTTGTATGTCAAAGAATACTACAAATTGATGTTTGCCACTAAGATGCTTAATGATGATAGAGGGTATTAGTGGAAGATACTTCATCACCAAGTTTGTGGATTTATTCGGCAATGGGTTGATGACAATATTTTAACCATATCGTCGATGAGACACATGCACACCCTTTTTGGCACAAAGTTTGAGCATTTGTTCACCGCAAAGGAAGGTACCAACAAGATGTTCCGATAAAAAAATGATGTGTTTGAGGTACAAAGAGGGCACCCAAATTGTAGCCTTGTAGGTCATGTGAATGCATTCTAGGGCATTATAAACCAACTATCCTACGGAGACACCAGAACCCGGTGGTCTTTCTTAACTAGGCAATAGGATTTTTTTGGAAAGAGCTAGATGATTCTATAGAGTGCAAAGCTATCTAAGCACTATTGGGGTAAGCCTATGATGAATGTAGTTTAACTTATTGATATTTCATCAAGCTAGTCTTTGAAGAGAGATATTCCTAACGAAGATTGGTACAAAAAGGATATCTCTTATGATCGGCTAAAGTTTTCGGGTGTAGGCCCTTGTTCATATCCCTCAAGACGAAATGTTGAAAGTTGATTCGAAGATACAACAATGTATGTCCCTTGGATGTGGTTTGGATGAAGTTCGCTAAAATATTTTTAATCCTATAGCAAATAAGGTTGGGAAGGATTCACCTTTATAACCATCTTTGGAGAATCTTTGGATTTGTGGAATAGTTTGAAATTGATATTGAAGAAGTTTGAATGTTTGGAGGTAAATATCAAATCAAGTGGATGCTCACGTGTGATACAAAATTTACTATTAGGTCTTTATATTTGTTTCTGGTAAAAGCCGAAAGGGGTTTTCCACATACATTTATGTGGAAAACTAAGATCCCTTCAAAAAAATTAAAAAAATTATTGTGTCTGATGGTCAGGAAAAATATCTTGACTAGAGATAATCTCCTGAGAAGATGATGGAAAGGCAACAAAAATTGTGTGTACTATGGGTAGGATGAATCTATTGATCATCTTTTCTTCAAATGTTTCGCTTCTAGACTGATTTAGAACCTAATGAAATGTTCTTTTAATTTGAATTCCACACCAAATAGTTTAAATGAGTGTTTTGGTAGATCGATCAAAAGCTTTTCAAAATCTGATAAGAAACTGGTCCTTTTTGGAATTTCTTCTATGTTTTGGATAATCTGGAAATGTAGAAATAATATCTTTTTTGAGAGGGACTTTATATAATATTCCATGACTATAGTTAAGTTGATGTATTCCTGGATCATTCTAGAGATAAAAGTGGAAGGACAAAAGGTGTTGCTGCTAGGGGGGAAAATAATAGACCGATAACAAGTGAGGTGTTATGAGCTTCGCAAGGGTGAAGGCTCGGAGTTCTTCGGATTGGTGGCCAGCTGATCTGCTACTTTGGTCTTGTTGGCTACCTACCTTGAAGTTGTTGGTTGACCTTCAACTTGGGTTGGCGGTCTTTTGTTGTGCTAATTGCCCTCTTTCTTATTCTCTAGTTTGTATTCTTGGATTATATTTGGAGTCTGGTTGATTTGGAGTGGTATCCATTCTTAAATTGGCCTCCTTTTGGTATGGGGATCTTGCGTGATTAGTGGCTTTTGTCGTGGTTCTCCGTAATCTAGCAATGTAAAATGAATGGTGTGTAGTGCTTCTGGATGTTTGGTAGTATCAGTAGCGTATGTTGGGCTACGCTAGGTGCATCGACTGCAATATGTAAAAAACTCCTACGCGTGGTACAACCAGGAACATTGCCAAGGGAGATGGATCACGGATCATTACCACTAGACGCGCAGTGTCGTGCAGCAGGAAAAGAGTTGTAGCAATGTGTCAATGGAGTGTCTCCTCCTTATCGATCCCCATGTAGCCGAGCGGATCCCATGAACAGGTTCATCGGGGCATCATAAAGTGCACCGCCTCTAACGGTATCCGTGCGTGCAGGAGGAACATTGTATGGTGGACTACTAGGTCCGATCGCACAGGTAGCGGCGGTTGGAGGTATTTCTAGTTGCAACACATGCAAAGCCCTAACGGAAAACGCTAAAGAGATCAATTGAAACCATGTGCCGCACCTGCACTACATATAGGCATCCAGCATGGGCCCAATACGTGGGGCCCGCATGGATCCTAAAGCCCAAAGTCTGCTTGGCTTAGATTCGAGTCCGAGTAGGATCAAATCCGACTCACGAAGTCAGATCTGGCCTCACACATTCCTTCCCTTCAGCACGCGACCCTTAGGTTCTCGTAGACTTGGTTGTAGTCGGATCACAACCGGGTCGACCAATCGGTAGCGGCTTCTAGCAAAACGTGTCGACTCTAAGTGTTTGATGAAGCCGTTTCGGCGAATCTGTACAACGTGTCACACTTATGTTCCTTTTTCCCCACAATATATGTTCGGTCTCAAGGAGACCTAGTCATCCTTGACTCCTTGTTGTAGAGTGATGTCAACCTACATATTGGATTAGCTCATATCCTTATCGCATAGCCATGCTTATCCAGGTCGGAGCACACGAGGGGCCCAGAGTATATCTCTCTGGATCATAGGGGCAAATTCAATCTTACTCGATCATGTCTCGGAACATGGGTCTGGACAAGCTTGAAACCAATTTTTATAACTACCTAGTTACGGAGTAGCATTTGGTCGGCCCAAAGCAAGTCGGTCACTATCCCGAGTCCACGGGCCAGCTCAGGCCTTAGTACACAGAACGTATGTTATACTCGAGACTACAGATGACCTATCACTGCATCTCATAATTGGGTATATCTGACTCGAACCTTATCTGGACTCGTGTCCGAGTACGTCGAATCCGACACCAGATCTTTCTGGGTCGATATTATCTGGCTAGCATCCAATGTTACATGGCCAATGAGACCGAGCCATCCACCGTGTCATATGCTAGTCTCGTCGGTTGAGAGTCCACACAAACCTTTCGACTAGGGACCATTTAGGACAGTTGTCATACAATGCATAGCCTCACAAACAAAGTCACGTACTTGTTGATACACATCATTGATAATGTCTAAGGCCTATATTGATTATGATCATACATGATTGCCTCTAGGGCATATCTCCAATAGGGTAGTGGTTTTCTTTTTTCCTGTTCTATAAGCAAAGGCCTTGGTTTCTATATGAAATCAGAGAGGGCGGCCTCTCTTTTGCTCATTTTTTGTATTTCACTTGATGCATGGCATCGAGGCCAAAACATCAACAAGTTGAGTACAAAACTTAGACAACTATGGTAGACACACTGCAAGACATGAAATTAGAACTATGACTAAGTCGACTTCTTCCACAACAACGCCTTCGAGCAGGGATATCCACCTTCACGCAGTCGTCGCCATGTCAAATGAAGGCCAGTACAACAACAAGTAGACAACGCCTTCAATAAAGTAATGACGGAAGTTTGTCGCTGTTCAACACGACCAATTCAGGCCAAGACAAGAGTTTTCACACCGAATAAAAAGTAGTGCTCCAATCACCATCTTGAAAACGAATCTTCCATCAGTCGCGTCAGCCAGTATTCCATGGTAGACCAACGTGGACCTAGCGAACCTGTGAGACGTCATCCCACATTAAGCCATCACGACAGTCTTGGCTGAGTAATACTACTGTTTTTTTCTTCAGAAAAAGGTAATACCACCGTTTTCCTATTCCTACGCCGTGAAGAAACAACCATTATTGTGGCATTGTTGTTATCCAGCCCCAACATCGGGAGGGCCAAACCATGCATTGATGGAGCTCATCCCTGTAGGAGCATCTATAACCGGACCATCCAAATTCTTACCATACGTTGGGGGGACAATCCGATCACTGCCTGGAGAGAGAGAAGAAAAAAAGCCACCTAATCGGACCCCCTATCCCCATATGACCAGGTTGTCCGAAAATTCTCATATCCACACCAAATATGAAGAGGGTATGGGGATGTCCGGCAACCCTCCACGTAGGATGTGGCTCACGCCGGGCCACCTTTTCTCTTTCTTTATTTTTCTTTTCCCACTCTCTATCCCTACCAATCACATGAATTTGATCGGATAATTTAGAAACATGGTTGTCTGCATGCATAAATAGAGAATCAAAACGGGCATGCCCAGTTAGTAACCGGGCGCATCGGTGCACGTTTGAGGGTCGGAATTAGACAATCGTAGTTGTAGATGTTGTAATCGAACTAGAGAGGAAACATGTACAAGGTGACATAAATGTCAAGCTCGATGCCCCTAAAAAATTTGTCAATCTCGATGATAGCCTCGTCTTGGGCAGAATGCCGAGCATTCCGGCAAGACAAGCAGTACAAGTCGAGGCTCGGGACTATACAAGTACAAGCGGACCCGTTGGCACTCCATTCCCGTGACAGACTGATCAGCGCGACACAGCAGCTAAAGCTAGTACTTGGACCTAATGAAAAGCTGGACTGGGCTGGGTCAGTCGATCACTGTTCTTGGGACATGTACATCTGAATGATTTATGTGCATGTTTAGTGGAAGGAAGCATATAAAGTGGACGAACAGTTTAGCTAAGTCGAATCAAGATACGATCAAATTCATCACTGTATCACCAGTTCGTCCGTAGCTATTCACGATAATACGATATATATATATATCCTTGAAACCTACACATGTGCCGACGTACTTCCTCCGTCCGGAAATACTTGTCCTCGATTTTGAGGACAAGTATTTCCGGACGGAGGGAGTATATCTGAACGCGCTATATATCTTGTGATCGCCTAGCTATTCCCGACAAAATACAAATATGTCAAGCCCGGCGTGCATGCATGCATGCATGGAAACAACCATAGTGCGCCACGAGGTCACTGTTCAAGCTGTGATACACATCGACAAAGAAAGGGAGAGTGAAGAAACAAACAAACAAGGAAGTGTATTTTTTGGAACATTATGGCAGAGGGCGGCACTTCAGAGTTCAGACCTTGCATGTATAAATTCATTCATCATGACCATATTATTGCCTGCCCATATCCAGCCATGCACCTCGATCGCTGTCTCTGTTTGATCTAGCTAGGGTTTCTATTTCCTAAAACGTGTTGGACACGGACACATGCATGCATGCATGCATGTACTCCGTATATCTGTAGCGATCGATCGACTAACGAGGCCAGTGTGCACTTGTCTGTTGCTTCTGCACACCCGTTACCCTTGTATGCTTCCGCGTTGCTACGAATAACTTGAGCCCACGCGCGCATGTCGCATGTCCCGTGCGTGCATGTGACACAACTGGGTGCACCATATCGATATTGAGATAGATAGATTAGACAATCTGGCCTAAGATCGAGATGCCTTGTTTAGTTCCGTTGTTGTTTTCTATTGATTGTCAGGACGTATGGTATGTGTGCCTCTCTGCATGCAAACAAGATACACCGGCCTCGAGACATGTGCATTATCCAATCTCCACTGGTACTAGTACTAGTAGGAGTACGTGTTTTGGCTGCTGGCTATAGCTGCTGTTACTGTAGGCCTGTGCATCTGTATGGAGAGCTTTGCTTTTTGCGGAATCTGCGGTATTGGGAGATTAGCTCACAAATCATAAATAAATCTACGTTACATTGTTGGAGTATATATAT
This sequence comes from Triticum dicoccoides, assembly GCF_002162155.2. Lineage (NCBI taxonomy): Eukaryota > Viridiplantae > Streptophyta > Magnoliopsida > Poales > Poaceae > Triticum > Triticum dicoccoides. The sequence goes on along the minus strand of NC_041387.1, from coordinate 146,913,262 downwards.
TTTTTAGAATAACTTTGCCCATGGGTTGCAATGGGTGTAAATATTCTATAGTATGTTAGTCCATAGCCCATAATTATATTCCATGTTAGCATGATTATTTAAATAATTGTTTATCAAATCATGCCTGTGATTTATCTACCAAAATAAATTTTAGAAATTTATTTGGTAATCACTTATTCAGTAAGAACGTATTGGTTGGCAAAGAAAACAAAATTTTACTTGATAAGTTAATAAAAGACGAGAAGGAAGGGGAGGCATTGGACGAGGTGGACGATAGAACCTTACGTTCTTTTTAAGCAGGAGAGAGGAGAGATTCTAGTACTCCTTGTATCCTATGTCATATTTTGATAATGAATATAACTAATAAAATGTATGTTATAAGTACCAAAAATAATATCATTGGAAAGTACATTCAAATACGATTTAACAACATATTTTTTATGACATGTATTAACATTTTGCTAGTCAAATCTATGATAAAAATTGACACAAAATACAAAGAAGACCAATAAACAAGGACAGCGGTAGTAGCTCTTTCAGAAAAAAACTTCTATCCTAGTAGTAGACGAGAGAGCTGAGGCCGAGGCGCCCAGCCCAGTAGCGGCCTTTTACAAACGCCTACAGTGGCATGTAACTTTCGCTCGCCTACAAAGGGCAGCCAATGGGCCAGCCAGTACGGATGTACACCTTCGATTTTAGGTTTCCTTCTTTGGTTTTCTTTGTTTTGCATTTCTTCATCGGTTTTTTTATTTTCCTTTAATTTTCATTTTGTATGTTTATTCACCGGCTTACGCATTTTTGTCATTTTTCCTGTTTTTAGGCATTTCTTCATAAGATTTCTTTGTTTTTTTTAATTCATTTTCTTTTGTTCAACATATGTCCATTTTTTTCAAAACACATAGTACATTTTCCATATACACGTGGACATTTTTCTATACATGATGAACATTTTTCAAATACATGATGTATACTTTTAAAATACATGTTTCAAACATTTTTAGATACATGTTAAAATATTTTTCAAATATATATTGATTTTATTAAAACAATATCACGATCTTTTTTGTTAAAATACATGAAAATTTTCTCTATTGTATAAACATTCTCTTGAAATGCCGCGAACATTTTTTTGAAACACTAGAATATTACTTTAAAGGGCCACATACATTTCCTTGAACGTATGAAAAAAATATGTACTATGCAAACCATTTCCTACTTTCCATAATTTTTCTCAAGAATGTCATGTACATATTTTTGAAATACATGAAGTTTGTTAAAATGTCACATACATTTTTGTATACAATTGAAGGATTATTTTGTTCCTACAAACAGTTTTCAAAATTTGCACAATAATTTTTTAACATTGCATTAATATTTCTTGGAGAGTGTGGGGAACATTTGTAAAATTTAAATAAATTTCTTCTCTTTTGGATATGTAAATAAAATTAAATAGATAAAAAATTAAAAAGTAGATGAAAAGACATGTGCTTGCTGTGAGTGGGGAAATCTCCGCGAGAGCTATCTCTCGCATTAAGTGAGACAATAGCAGCTCTCGCTGAAGGTTTCTCCTCCCCCAACAACGTATTGGGCCGGCCCACTCGCACGAGCATAGCAAGTAAAAATATCCCAGAAAAGAAAAGGGGGGAATTTCTTTTCATTTTAGATATATATAAATAAAAGAAATTAAATAGAACAAAAGTAGAAGAAAAACATGTGCTTGTTGTGGGGAGCTCCTGTCCGGCGCCTTAAGCGCCCGAACAGGTAGCTGGCGCCCACGCGCCGCGCCGCATGGGCCGACCCACCAAACAAAAGTCGAAGAACAAGTTGTGTTGGGCTCCTGTTCGGCACCTTAAGCGCCCGTACAGGTAGCTGGTGCCCATGCGCCACACCGCATGGGCCGACCCACCACGCGTAGTAGAACGATAAATGTCTCGCGAAAAAGCCACGTGAAAAATTGCAGGTATAGGGACTCGAACTCACGTCTTGCGAGTACAAGAGAAGAACTATTTTGCTAACCACTACAAATGCTAAACACCTATGACTCTAACGAACGCGAAATATTTAAGAACCAATGAATTCGCGCTATTTATTAAATTTGTGAATTATTTGAAAACAATTTTGAAAAGTCAATTTTTTAGATGAAAAATAGTTCATCAAACTTTGAAAGATGTTTACGAATTTTAAAAAACAGGTCATTGATGTCTAAAAAAACTTAGGTGAATTAAAAAGTTCATTGAATTTGAAAGAAAGGTTCATTGATTTCAAAAAGTTCATCAAATTTGGAAAAAGTGCATCCATGTTTTTAAAAAAAGTTCATCGGATTAGAAAAAAGTGTACCGATTCTGTGAAAAGTTCATCAAATATAAAAAAATCTATGAATTTAAAAAACATCAAATTTGAAAAAATTTCATCGAATTTGAAAAAAATGTTCATCGAATTTGAAAAAAGATCATCGATTGTGAAACAAAGTTCGTCGATTCTGAAAAAAAATCATCAAATCTAAAAAAGTTCATCAAATTTAAAAAAAACATCGATTCTAAAAACAGTTCATCAAATCTAAAAAAGGTCATCGAATCTGAAAAAAGTTCATCGATTTTAAAAGCTTTAATTAAAATTGAAAAGGCTTTTATAAAAAGTTCATCGATTTAAAAAAAATGATAGAAATTGTAAAAAGTTCAACAAATTTGAATGGCTCATTAAGGCTGCGTTCGGTTTCTCTCCGCTCTGGGAGCGGACCATACTTTACCTGAATTTGATGGAGCTGCCAAAACCCAACTCCCCAACTCTGCGGAGCGGGGAAGTTCCGAACAGGGCTTAAATTTGAAAAAAAAATAAAAAATCTAAAAAATAGTTCGCCGGTTTCAAGAAAAAGTTCATTGAATTTTAAACTTTGCGCATTTTGGAAAAAGATAAAGAAAAAAAAGAAGCAAAAGAAGAAGAAGACGACGAAGACGAGGAAGATCTTCTTCTTCTTCTTCTTCTTCTTCTTCTTCTTCTTCTTCTTCTTCTTCTTCGTCGCCGCCGTCGTCGTCGTCGTCAAGAAGAAGAAGAAGAAGAAGAAAAAGAAGAAGAAGAAGAAGAAGAAGAAGAAGAAGAAGAAGGTATCTACGCCTCATAACACCCCGACGTCCAGCTGTGGCACCCTCGCCACGGCCAGGCCACCACCGACCGGTTCAACTAGAATGAGTGACTCGCGAACGCTGCCGCAACAACGGCCAACTGGGCATCTCGAACCACACCGATGTTGCTTCCCCATAGCCGACCTAAGCTGGCACGTCGCTGCACGCCTTTGAGCCGCGCATCAACGTAGGACGGCAGGAATGCCTCCAGGCTTGGGCTACATAGAGTGCATCACGTTCGCAAACCGGTATCCGTTGAGCAGGTTCCTCTCGCCCACGAGCACACGCCTATACGTATCCAGCATTCCAGACTCATCGCTGAGTGGTACATCCTCGGGACAGTGCAAGCGATCGGAATCTCGAGCCCAAGTCGAAGCTATGTGCCCCGGGTAGATCACTGGGCCCCGCCCGAGCTCCCTCCCGGCCGTCGTTGCCGTCGCAGTGCTGACGATTGGGAGCAGCACTCTGCCGCTCATCCGGAGCGCGAGCTAGTAAACATCGTGCAACATGTCACAACAGTCAAGCACCTCGACATGCGTTGGTCGGGCAGAGGCTTTTCTTGGCCACAAGCTCCATGGTCTCGCCCAAGATCGGTGTGGTACTGCAGTCGAACATGCGAGTAAAATACTACAGGAGCAACTCCATGTGCATGGCCCAGGCGCTGATGTTGGCGTGGGGGATGTGGTACTCGCTGGCGCCGCAACGTGCTACATGGCTTAGGCAGGCACCTGTTGCGATGCTCTGGCATTGGCACCGCCATTGTCAACGCAGCTGAAGATCCGGAGGAGGACGAGCATGCGTGTACAGATTCATGCAGGAGATTATTTCCTGGAAATACGGCCTTTGTTTACCTTTCTTTGACGCTATAGATGACCCACACGAGGAAATCTATTAGTATAACCGTTGGATGAAAATTAGTGGTGCGGGAGTATGGACCGGAGCATGGGAGGGGAGCAGGCAAGCCTCGTCTGCCGACCTGCGCCTCACCCCTCTCGGTCCCACCACCGCTCGGCTTTCATGAGAATGATATGTGGGCCAACCGCATTTAAGGTCCACATGTCATTGACTCATAGGCCGGTGCACTAAGCCACTGAAGCTCGGTCCCGTGGGCCCCGAGAGGGGGAAATGTCACTCCTGCACCAGGCCTTGTGGTGTTCCCGCAGTACGAACTCGTGCCAAACCTGGAATTTGTCTCTTACTACTACGAATGTGTCAGCTCGTGCGTTGCAACGGATCCAAAGTATCTATTTAGTGGAGTGCACTCTAAACACATTATCTATTTATTTTTCTCTAGCCTTCCCTAGCCATGCAACCAGGCCACATAAGCTTCACGGGTGCACCCCACATCATATTATCCATACTACGTGGACTGGAAAAAAGATAAATCACCCTAAACAAGATCTTCCCGTTTTTTGTTCCTACGATGTTGTGTCATGCACGTACCTAGTTGTATAGTGGTAGTACTAGTTGTAGTAAAAACTTCATACTAGTAGGAGTACTAGTACGGAGTGGTCCTACTTTTTTTTGCGGGGAAGGAGTGCTCCTACTTTATCAACGAGCCTCATCTGACACCAAATTTCTTGGCTTCTGTGCTACAGCTAGATCTTCCCCTCGTTGTTGTTTTCCAACGCGGCGGGCGGGGTGCGGTTTGTCGTGGTCCGGTTTGCCGATAGTCGGTTTGCTCAACGGCGGTCCCACATGAAAGTGAAAATGCTAGGCAACATGCCTTCCCTAGCTATGTGGTGTGCCGTACAGGCCATGGAGTACTCCCGATTCCTAGGCGTGTAGGGGTGCGACGCGAACGCGGCAGACCTTTTTCCTTTACTAGCAATGTGCCCATGCATTGCGACGGATCCAAAGTAGAATAGTACTTGTTCACAAACTTGAAAGAAAACACTCTTTTATAGGAGTAGAGAAACATGTATAAATTGTACCATTTGGTTTTGCTCCTTGGCACGATCGATAGATAGAAATAACGATTGGAAACGCTAGGGTGGGCATTTTTCCGCCAGATAAGCAGGGTAGTAGCTAGGTTGGCACAACGCAGGTTTGGTCACATGCGGTTCGACATGTTGTAGTGTTTCTAGCAAGATGCCCGTGCGTTGCACGAAGTTGATGGAAAAGGTAAGCACAACTTATAAATTGACGGATGGAGTACTAGTTATAGTGATGCATATGATTGCCTCCAACTGGGAGCAAAGGGATCACACATGTCTGTATTGACTGGAACGAGAATGCAATAGCACAATAAGAATTAAGGCCACGATGATGCAATCACAGTGGTGGTTATAGGAGGCAAAGAAGATGCATCCATCAACGTACGACCTCCTCCTCCTCGACTCACTGCGCCAGGCCATTGACTGGCGGCTTAGCAGCCGCGGCTTTTGTGGCGAGGTCAAGGTGCTTCTCAGCAAAGGCATCCAATGCTTCCAGCCGGTTGAGGAAGGCCAACGTTGTAGCGTCCTCACCGGCCTTGTAGATACCTATGTACACGACTTCTTCGTACACGTGGATGTGTAGGTCGATGAATTCTTGCAGGGCGAGGCGCCTCGCGGCGAGCGCAATCTCCAGGTGGGCATTCTTTGTTGCGTCGGCGGGCAGTCACAGGGGCACCAGTGCTTGAAAGAGGTTCCGGCCATGGAGGCCGATTAGGGTGGCAGGCAATGAGGAGCCCGAGCGCGTGGGCTAGAGGAGTACGGCGATGTCGTTTGTGAGCTTCTTGACGATGGTGAACTTTTTGATGGTGGCAATGATCATCTGGTCCAAATGAGAGTCGTACCTGGCGTCGATGATGGCCATCCACCAGCCGGTCGCCAACACCGTCTGGAGACGATCCTCGGTGCCATGCTGCAGGCCGACGTCGTGGACCATTGGCACAACCGCTGGCCGCTCACGCGCATCGCTGCCATGGGTCTGGAGTGAGCACTTTTGCACTTAGTGTAGGTGCTTAGTTGCGTACGATGTGGTAGATGCACTCGAACGGAGGGGCGCCGTTATATGAGTGCAAACTGCGTTGCATTCACATCTTGCTGCCTCTTTTCTCGGTCCTCCTCCCATTACTTTCCTCATGCATTCATGATGCTAATTGAAGGAGGATGCACCATTTGCCGTTCAATATTTCAGGAACCGCTACCCTCTCCCTCGTCTGCATTAAAGCTGTATCGGGAACTGCGCCGCCGACTGTCAAATTGAATAGTACTGCGCCGCCCGCTGCACGCCCGACTGAACACGCCCCTCGCCTCCATCAAACGCCCCCGTTAAACCCGCATGCAAACCGAGAAACCTACTCCGGCCATACGTCCATTCATGAGCTGGCCGGAATTAAATGGAACGCCGACCAAGCTCCTCCCGTCCGCTCTCAGTTTAAACGAGGCCAGACGCCGGCCAAGCTCCTATCGTCCGCCCTCTATTTAAACGAGGCCAGACAGACAACGGGCAAGAATCGCACCCCCCCCCGCTACTCCCCCATCTCCTCCTTTACCATTTTATCCACTCTTCCGATGGCTTCTGAGGAGCCGTTCTCCAGCATACTACCCAGCTGGGTGGCCTGCCGAGCCCTCCGGATACGAGCGAGGCCACTCGGTGCTTCACCAACCTCGCTTGGCCCGACGGAGCCAGTTGCCACCCCAAGCCGGTGCGTGGTTCAGCAACTTGCTGCTCCAGTTCAGCTCGATGAGGAGTGGTGAGTTTCTCCACGCCGGCATGGCGGCACGGGCGTCATCGCTGCCGCGTCGTACCACGCCACCAGTGTCTGTGGTTGGCGCGCTGCTACGTCTTGAGCTTGCGTTGGTTTTCCTTGAAGAGGAAAGGGTGATGCAGCAAAGTAGCGTAAGTATTTCCCTCAGTTTTTGAGAACCAAGGTATCAATCCAGTAGGAGGCTCCTCAAAAGTCCCACGCACCTACACAAACAAACAAGAACCTCGCAACCAACGCAATAAAGGGGTTGTCAATCCCTTCACGGCCACTTGCGAAAGTGAGATCTGATAGAGATAATATGATAAGATAAATATTTTTGGTATTTTTATGATATAGATTGGAAAGTAAAAGATGCAAATAAAAGTAGATAGAAAACTTGTATGATAAAAGATAGACCGGGGGCCATAGGTTTCACTAGTGGCTTCTCTTGAGATATCATAAGTATTACCGTGGGTGAACAAATTACTGTCAAGCAATTGATAGAAAAGCGCATAGTTATGAGATTATCTAGGCATGATCATGTATATAGGCATCACGTCCGTGACAAGTAGATCGAAACGATTCTGCATCTACTACTATTACTCCACACATCGACCGACTGTTGCCTGCATCTAGAGTATTAAGTTCATGAAGAACAGAGTAACGCATTAAGAAAGATGACATGATGTAGAGGGATAAACTCATGCAATATGATATAACCCCCATCTTTTTATCCTCGATGCACTACAAAAAAATACACTTCCGTGATGATACGTGTTTGTCACAGTAGGTCGCGTTTTTTGTCATGCATGTACATCCATGACGATTTTATGACAGGATCAAGATAGTCACACATGTGCTGTCGTAGAAGTGTTCCATGACATTACCAAAATTATCATCACGGATGTGTCCACTTCCATGACGATAAATCATGCATCACAGAAGTGCTTTCGTCAAGGGTGACCGATACGTGGCATCCACCGTAACGGAACGCTGTTAAGCTATCGGGTTGGGTTTTGGATCTGATAACCCGTTAACAGCCCCGACCAATGGGGATTTTCCACGTGTAAAATCATCATTGGCTGGAGGAGACACGTGTCAGGTCCATGTTGGCACAGGTGTCACTCATCCAATGGGCGAGACGTGCCTATGATATGTTGACACGTGGACCGGCCCATCAAGTTTAAATGGGCCGGCCCAACTAAAGGCCCACAAGATTTTGCGGACCATAATGGGCCGGCCCAGCTAAAGGCCCACGAGATTTCGCGGACCATAATGGGCTGGCCCAGCTAAAGGCCCACAAGATTTTGCGGGCCATAATGGGCCGGCCCAGGTAAAGGCCCACAAGATTCTTGTGTGCCATAATGGGCCGGCCCAGGTAAAGGCCCACAAGATTCTTGCGGATCACAATGGGCCGGCCCAGCTAAAGGCCCACGAGATTTCGCTGACATTAATGGGCCGACCCAGCTGTAGGCCCACAAGATTTTGAGGACCCTAGTAGGCTGGCCCATTAACTAGCTGCCATATTTTGGGCCAAATGTCGGCCCATATTTGATCCAGTCCATTAATGGCCTGCCACATTCCGGGCCTAATAATGGCCCATATGAGATCCGGCCCGTTAAAAGCCTACCACGTTCTGGCCCAAATTACGGCCCAGATCAGGTCCGGCCCTTTAAGAGGCTTTGGGCTCAATTATGGCCCATATCAGATTCGGCCCGTCAACTGGACGCTATGCTTTTGGGCCCACTTGCTAAAGGCCCATTTAGTAACTCGGCCTGATATTAGTTTCGGCCTGTTAAGGGACCGTTTAACATTTTGGCCCTATATTAATTTCGGCCTGTTAAAAGCCCGTCATATAGTTGGGCCTAACTATGACCCGGTTTGCATCCGGCCTGCTCGCAGCCGATATCTGGTTGGGCCAAACAAGGACCAAGACAATTTTGGCATGTTAAAAGCCCATGATTTGATTCGCACAATCATGGGTCGGGGTCCATTTCGGGCTGCTGCCGGCCCATGAGCTGTTCGACACGTTTTAGGCCCAACCTACTTCTCAGCCTCCTAAAAGCCCATTGAGTTTTCTTGCGAAAAGAGGGCCGGGGGTTACTCGGCCTATTAAAGGCCCGAATCTACTAGTGGGCCAGTTTACTTTTGGCCTCTTAACGGACCAAGATGATGGGGCCCATGATGCGGATCATACATCGTGATTGCATGACGGCCCAATTATGTACCGTAATTTTACGGTTTGGCCGGTTTATTGCGAAGACAGGATATATATACGGTAAAATAACTGCAGCATCCTGAATAAGAAAAAACCTAGACTATACAATAAAGAAATTACGACATATTACATCGACTGGGCATCAAAGTTCGCCACTATGATAATAAAGCACAAGCAGACAGCAGATTACATACACTGGGCATCAAAGATCGCCACCAGTGCAAATAGACATACCAACAAAATAATATACAAAACCGACATCACTTCAATAGAGTTCAAGAAAGGTTAGCCCTGCCGGGGAGCTGCAGCGCAAGCAGCTGAGCAAGATGATGAGACTGCGCTTGTTCAACACTTATATCTTCCTCACTCTGAAAGATAAACAAGCAGACAGATGACAGGTTTTGCACATAAAAGTATTAGTGCTGACAATTCATCACATTTCTTACTGACGAATAAAGTGACACAGTTTAAAATTGCATTAACACAATATGGTATTGTTCAGGTCAAGACATGGCAAGAAATGACATTGTGAAGGAGTTGGCAGCTTCATGACACCACTGGATTACAGATCAAGAACTCATAAGTATCAATGGTTAGTGTGCTGTCAATTTATCCCATTTCAGATTGGAAAATAAAGAGACAGTTTAAATAATAGTAGAATGATATGACATTGTTCATAGTTAAGACATTGCAGAATATGACAATGTGTTGTAGTGGGTAGGTTCACCACACCACTGGATTACAGATGAAGAACAGAAGCATACATGCAGTGCAAAAGAAGATCACTTGCTCTGTATTGTTTAATTTACATGGTATGAAGAAGGAACTTGGTTGTACAACTGAAAACTTAAATTGAGAAGGACAAACTTTTGTTTATGAACTACATAATAAACTTTAAACATGCAATTTGATGCAAACACAAAAAATAAACAGCTATTGCAGTCATGCCTAACCAAATATATACAACAAAGTTTGAAGGCTTGAGAAGGACAAACTTACATTATTGGTGAAGACAGGCTCTTTAAAGGCCTTGTCCATGCTGATGGGGGGGGGGGAAATTCAAGAAGTTTACCACAGAATATTCTTCATAAGCATTGCCTTTATTCTACATTTTGTTAAGAGTAAATATAGATGTGATAATATACGAAAAATGGAGAATATTTAAGATAAGATGAAGAGTGATGCTACATAACCAAGTAGCTATAAATGTAAGTGCAGCGATACAGGCAAAAGGTACAACCAAGAGCAATGCACAGCTAAACTTCTTCAGTACCAACCTTATGGTAAGAGTAAATATAGATCTGATGTGTAGAAAATGGAGGGCAAAGGAAAATAAGCTGCAGAGTGATGGTACATGAACAACTACCTATCATTATAAGTACACTGATAAAGGACAACATGTACTTACAAGAACAATGTAGAGCTAAAAAACATTGGCATTGGATATATTCTACACTAATGTAACCATTCATACATATCAGATAATTTGGAGCGAACAATTGATAAGCAAGCTATCATGCATACTGCTGTCACATAATGAACCAGGTATGTATGCAAGTACAGTGATACAGGACAACAGGTACTAACAAGAGCAAAGCAGCGGGCAGCATATTTGTGATATCCTATTGTTCTTTTCAAACTGGAATTCTTGTTCGAGCAGATTTCCTGCAAGAAAGATCTGTAAGGCACATGCGGAAAAGTAGAAGTTCAAATTGTCATGTGATTTCATAGACAGTACCTCATCTTGGGAACGAGACCAGTGCATAACAAGGTTTTTCCATTCAATGTCTTCTAAATTTAGCACAGGAGACTTCACCGGAAATTCGTTTATAGACTTGCCATCAAAGTGTGATTTCCTCAGGTAACACTGATACTGCTGCAATGCTTCCTTGAAAAGCACAAGCAAGCTTTGCTCATCATGACTATCCAGATTGACCCTCGCCTAGTTACAACAATGTAATGTAAATCATTGATGTGTTCAATCAGCAGAAAACAGGAAAATAATAACCATGAATAATAGCACTTACATGTAAGTTGGACAGGAAGATGTGAAAATGGTGTTTGTCTTCACTATAATCTTCCCATGATGGGAATATATGCACGTAGTCCCTAACAACATTGAAAGCATTGTCTTTTAAACTGGGAATAAATGGAATGGGGTTCCAATCTGCAGGAGTTGGCCGTCTCTGCAGTTGGGATAGGTCTTCGGCCGGTGGACTTGTTGTACTTTTTGCTGGAGTGGGATTTTTCTGTGGTACGGTTGGTGATATGGCAAATGAAATCGGTATACCTTTTGCTGGAGTGCAGGTCTTGTGTGGAGGGGCTAGTGGTGGGGCTAGTGAAGTATGGGTACAGTCTGCTGGAGTCGGTCCTACATTTTGTGTCACTGGTTGTACAACCAATATAAGTGGGGTGCTGCTGTCTGATTTCTCTACCACCACCATGTTTTTCAAGGACTTTGCTAGTGCTCCTTCAGCTTCAGCAATCACCCTCTTCCTTTTTGATGTCTGATGCACAAGAACAGCATTTGAGTGGAAAAACATGGTATGATGATAGATGGAATATGTATTGATAATGGATGGGCATGGCATCTCGACATATATGATGAGTAAACTAAGCAGATGGCGGTGCAACAAAGTAGAAGAAATGCAAGACAACATATGCAAGATACCCGCAATCAATAAAACCTTGCCAAATTAGAACATGCACCTTGATGGGTGAACATGACAGGCCATCTACCTTTGACTCCTCGAGGTTAGAATAGTCATTAGGATCATATTCTGAACAAGAATCAACAGGTGGGGAGCGTATGAGTTTCATTGCATCCAGAATGGCACTCAATGCCTTGGTGCCAATTTTGTAAGTCATTGCAGGGTTTAGCTTCAAGAGTGGACTGCTGCTAGTGCGACACAAAGCAACTACACAGATCATATTGTAGATATAACGGGGGAAACCGTAAGCATCAGAGTAAAATCAGCAAAGTGGAACTTGCTGGAATATATGTGCTAGTACTGCCGGAACGGCTAGAAAGGCTCCGGATACCAGTTCTCTTCAACTGAAGGCGCGATACTGTTAATATCAGTGTAACTCTCAAAGGCGACACAGCTCCTCGCATTTCCTTGCTATTCTTATAGGATTCAAGTGGGCAGATCACTACAAATCCTATTCCTATGTTTACAAAATCCTACGAATCAAAGAGTCTCAAAGTGTCCATCACAACCGACTGTATAGACCTCTACACTGCAAATGTCCCTGCTCATCTTCAGTACAACAAACATACTGTACTACTATCATACTCCCTCCGTTCCAAAATATAAGTCTTGGTAGAGATTTCCACTATGGATCACATACAGATGTATCCAGATACATTTTAGAGTGTAGATTCACTCATTTTGCTCCATATGTAGTCCATGGTGGAATCTATACAAAGACTTGTATTTAGGAACGGAGAGAGTACATATTAAAGAAGAACAGAAGAGGAACATGGTAAAGAAGAGCAAGCAGATTTTGGATAATAAAATGTTGGTTGCGCAGTGCCCACACATGATGAACCAGAGCGCATTAAGAATGCAACTCCCAGCTGTCTCTCGACCATTTCAGGCGATTGGATGAAGATCCTATCTCTCCTAACCCTTCTTCTTCCTCGTCTCTGATTCTTCCCATACAGAACACCGCACGGGCCGCCGGCCGGACCACCGGCCCCCATCGCATGTGTTCCTCTGCCACCCCCACCCCCACCCCCGCCCCAAACCCCACCCGCGTCGAGTTTTCTTCATTCGGCGAGGCCCCACAACCACCTGAGCCCCTTCGTTCGCACCGGTGAACTCCGGCGAGTTCTGAAAAAATCAACTGACCCAATTTTGAAATTTAGTCTACTGTGATTTAACTAGTGTGGAATATAAAAGGGGAAAACCATAAGCATTGGGAGTATAGTGTTGAGCGTGCCATGGCGGATCTGAAGGTGCAAACTGGACAAAGGCAACTTCGTAACCAAGACAAGAAATCAGAGTAAAGCAGTGGTGATCTATTTTCTTGCTGCGATAAATAAGTTGAGCAGATACGAAAGAGTACCGCCTCTGGTGCGGCGCCGTGTATGCATCTACTGAGAATTCGATGGTGCCATGGTAGCCATGGCTGTCGGCGGCGTGGAAGCAGATCTAGGAGGGTAGACGATGGCGGTGGGGCGCGGTGGACGAGACGGTCGTAGGAGCGGCACCGGCAAGGTGGACGACGGCGGGGATGAAGCAAGAGGACGGGATGCAAGGATCCCGGTCCGAAGCCGTAGATGAGAGAGGTCGAGCTCTTGTAATGGACGGGGCGTCAGCGTATCAGCTCCGACATGGTGGAGGAGGACGGAGGTGGATGGGGTGGCGGACGGCAGCGGACAGAGGAGGGTGGGGTGGAGAGGGTGTTTTGGAGCCCATGGAGTACGAATGGGGAAAAGGGAGGTAGAGAGGAAGGGGGGAACCATGTATTCAGGGCGCGCTTGTCTCAAATGCGAGGAAATTTACAAACTTAGCCCCTGTTTCAAATTTCCTACATCACAACAATATTAGTCGGTTGGGGATAGGATGGTAATCTCGCATACACCGAATATTTGCCGATGAGAGTTTGTTTTCGGTGCCCACCGTGTATGAATATGAATCAGGGAGGGAGTCGATTTCGGCCGAGGACACTGAGGGATTCCTGGATAAGGGGGTATCCGGACAGCCGGACTATGTACTTTGGCCGGACTGTTGGGCTATGAAGATACAAGACTGAAGACTTCGTCCCATGTTCGGATGGGACTCTCCTTTGCGTGGAAGGCAAGCTTGGCGATTCGGATGTAGATCTCCTTCTCTGTAACTGACTCTGTGTAACCCTAGCCCCCTCCGGTGTCTATATAAACCAGAGGGTTTAGTCCGTAGGACAATAACAATCATACCATAGGCTAGCTTCTAGGGTTTAGCCTCTACAATCTCGTGGTAGATCAACTCTTGTAATACTCATATCATCAAGATCAATCAAGCAGGAAGTAGGGTATTACCTCCATCGAGAGGGCCCAAATCTGGGTAAAACATCGTGTCCCCAGTCTCCTATTACCATTAGCCTTAGACGTATAGTTCGGGACCCCCTACCCGAGATCCGCCGGTTTTGACACCGACATTGGTGCTTTCATTGAGAGTTCCTCTGTGTCGTCATTGTAAGGCTTGATGGCTCGCCTTGTTGTCGAGGACAACATCACCATTGGGGGAGCCCTGGCCCTAGGCCAAACTCTCCGGCTGGGAGGCTTCGTCATGACCACCCGATCGGCTGTCACGCGGACGATGACTTCTCAGTTCATCAAAAACAGCCTCCACGTCAATTTGGAACTCGCCGAACAGATGGATCTGATGGAGCTCTCTTCCCTTAATGAGCTCTTGGATCGCATCGCCACCCTGGGCGTCGCTACGGACTATGACCGAATCAAGCTTAAACCTGACCAAAGGGAGATTCATTCTCCGCCGGTCACCCATGAGATAGCGGTAGTGGAAGAGCATCACATGAACCCTCCTTCTATTTTGAGGACGAACTATGACCGGATTTCCGAGCTCTCTGAGTCGGACACCCGCTCGCAGGAGGACATGGCCCAAACCCCGAATTCAGAGTCGGGCAGCGGGCCGAAGAAATTGGGCAACATCCCGGCGCCCGAGCCGTTAAACTCGGAAGCTTCTTGGCCCCTGGGTCTTGGATTGGGTCAGCATTCAAAACCACCCACCCACCAAGATTCATTCAATCTTTCGCATATCAGACAAGAGCCCCAAGAGACATTACATCATTACTGGGCCAGATTCCTCCTTGTGATAAACAGGGTCAAGGACTGTCGCGAGGAAGACGCAATCTCCCTCTTTTGCAAAAATTGCACGGACAAAGGGATCCTCAATGCTATAAGTCGCCGTGACATAGTACACTTTGCTGACTTAGCGGTCATAGTGCAGAAATACTGCGCAATGGAAAGCACTTGGAAAACCCAAGCAAACTTCTAGGACAATCCGCTCTAACCAAGCCCTTCTTCCGAACTAAAAGGGCAAACTCTCGAAAGTTACCCAATTCAATTACCAAAAAACCAAAGCCCGATACAAGGCGGGGAACCATATTGGAGGAATGGCTCAATGGGCCTTGCAAACTTCACAACACACCGGACACCACGCCAACTCATAGCCTTAGAGCATGTTGGATACTCCGACAGGTAGCGAAGAGCAGCGAGGGTCTCCTAATAAACCATACAGAGGAGCAACATCTCGCCGAAAATAACAGTACGGTATTAAAAGTCTTCGAGACTTTCGCCTCAAATAATAGGCGCAAGCGAGCTCAACGCAGCCTCGCCGAAGTTTGCCATGTGGCAACAATAAATCCATGGAATGACACGGCTATAACCTATAATGCCAACGACGAACCTCAATTCCGAACAGTCCGGGCACCAGCCGTGTTGGTCCTTAGTCCAATCGTAGACGGCTTTAGGCTCACTAAAGTGCTCATGGATGGCGGAAGTGGACTAAACCTCATCTACGAGGAAACCCTTAACAAGATGGAAATTGACAAGAACCGCATTGAGCGAAGTAGCACAACCTTCAGGGGAATCATCCCTAGTCGGGAGGCACGATGTGCAGGAAAAATCACACTGGATGTGGTATTCGGCACGCCGAAGAATTACAGGTCTGAAGAAATTACATTCCAAGTGGCCCCATTCAGCAGCGGATACCACGCCCTCTTAGGGCGGGACGCATTTACGAGCTTCCAAGCTATACCCCATTACGAGTACATGAAGCTCAAAATGCCCGGGCTCAATGGCATAATCACTCTAGCTAGTGATCCAGACGTTGCACTCTGCGCCGAAAATAAAATTGCCGCACTAGCCCTGGAGGCATTATCAGAAGCCCTCGCGGCCGAAGAACTGACGACACTGCGAGCCACAGTGGACAGAGACGACGTGATACTCGACAAACCTAAGTCCACCTCTTTCAAACCCGCGGACGAGATAGTCAAATTCCAGGTCCATCCAACGGACCTTACAAAGACAGCTTCCATTGGGACACAGTTGAACCATAGAATAGACGCTGCACTACGAGATTTCCTGCGGGAGAATTGGGATATTTTCGCTTGGCATCCTTGAGACATGCCGGGCATCCCACGTAGGCTGGCCGAACACAGCCTCAATATTCTGAAGGGATACAAGCCAGTCAAGCAGACTCTTAGGCGCTTCTCAGAGCCCAAGCGACAAGCTATGGGAGAAGAGCTAGCCAAGCTACTCGAGGCCGGATTCATCAGAGACATAAAACATTCGGATTGGCTAGCAAACCTGGTAATGGTACCAAAGAAGGACAAATCCTGGCGCCTATGTGTCGATTTCAAGGACCTCAATAAGGCTTGCCCCAAGGATCCCTTCCCCCTCCCCCGCATTGATAAAATCATCGATGCCACCGCAGGACATGACTCATTGTGTTTCCTCGACGCATACTCCGGATACCATCAAATCAAGATGGCAGAATCCGACCAAGCCGCAACGGCCTTCATTACACCAAACGGCCCCTTCTGTTTCAATACAATGCCTTTCGGGCTAAAAAACACCGGCGCAACCTATCAACGCATGATTCAGACATGCTTGGAAAAACAAATTGGCAAAACAGTAGAGGCTGACGACGTGGTCATTAAAACAAGACACGTTGAAACTTTAATAGATGACTTGAGGCTCACGTTCGACAACCTCCGAACATACGACATCAGGCTCAACCCAGAGAAATGTGTGTTCGATGTACCCTCCGGGAAATTGCTTGGCTTCATCGTCTCCAATAGAGGAATCGAAGCAAATCCGGCAAAAATCCGAGCTCTATCACAGTTGGCTATCCCAATGGACCTCAAGCAGATCCAGAAATTAACTGGATGTGTGGCTGCCTTAAGCCGCTTTATCTCCCGATTAAGAGAAAAGGAACTACCTCTTTATCGCCTTCTTCGACGCACCGAACACTTCGAGTGGACGGATGCAGCCACGGCAGGACTGGAAGAAATAAAGGCACTTTTGGCCACTAATCCAGTCCTGACCGCGCCAAATTCTGGCGAACCCATGCTATTATACATAGCCGCAACACACCAAGTTGTAAGCGCAGTGCTCGTGGTCGAACGAGAGGCAGAAGGACACAAGTTCCCGCTTCAAAAGCCAGTATATTACGTGTCCACTATCCTCACTCCATGCAAATCTCGGTACCCACACTATCAAAAGATAGCATACACGGTCTTCATGGCATCCCGGAAGCTACGACACTACTTTCAAGAGTGTTCGATCACGGTTGCCTCCGAAGTACCACTCAATGATATAATAAACAACTGCGACGCAACGGGCCAAATTGCAAAATGGGCTATCAAGCTCCTTCCGTTCGACATAACATACAAACCACGACGAGCCATTAAGTCACAAGTTCTGGCTGACTTTGTCGCCGAATGGACAGAAGCCGAACTTCGTAAAGAGTACGACGCGTACTCCAATTGGATCATGCACTTCGACGGCTCTAAAATGCTGGCCGGATTGGGAGCAAGTGTCGTCCTTACATCCCCCACCGGAGACACGATTCAATACATACTCCAAATACTATACACAGACTCCAACAATGCAGCCGAATACAAGGCTTTGTTGCACGGTCTTCGGATGGCAGTCTCCATGGGCATCCAACACCACGAAGTGCGCGGGGACTCAAACCTCGCAATATCTCAAATAAATGGAGACTTTGATGCCAAAGATCCGAAAATGGCGGCTTATCGTAATGCCGTCCTCAAAATGTCAGCTCGGTTCGAGGGACTCTAATTCCACCATGTGGTCAGAGAAAATAATCAAGCGGCGGACGTCTTCGCCCGCATAGGCGCTAAACGCGACCCCGTTCCACCTAATATATTCTTGGAAAGGCTGTTCAAGCCATCTGTGGTATGGGAAGGGGAGTCCGGCAAAATTAGTCCGGCTCCGCACACAACCCCAGATTCCGAACCATCTGACGTAATCGGAGGCTCTGCCACCGAAATAACATCTTCGGCCCACGAAATCATGGCTGTAATCGCCCCGTGGACCGAGCCCTTCTTAGCCTACCTAAATAGGCAAGAGCTCCCCGAGGACCAAAATGAGGCACGTTGTATTGTGCGACGCTCCAAGGCCTACAAAGTCCATGAAGGAGAGCTCTACAAGAAAAGTACTAATGGAGTGCTCCAAAGATGCATCTCCGAAGAGGAGTGTGGCAGCTCTTATCCGAAATCCATTCTAGACTCGGCGGGCACCACGCTGCAGCTCGGGCACTTGTAAGAAAGGCCTTTCGTATAAGTTTTTACTGGCCAACAGCTCGAGCAGACGTGCAGGACCTTGTCCCACATTGCATTGGTTGCCAACTCTTTGCCAACCAGAGCCATATGCCCCCTACCGCTCTCCAAACAATCCCCATAACTTGGCCCTTCGTGGTCTGGGGGCTAGATATGGTCGGACCTCTCAAAGGAGGAAGCCATAAGAAAAAATACTTATTGGTCATGGTGGACAAGTTCACCAAATGGATAGAAGCCAAACCAGTTACAACGGCCGAATCCGGACCAGTGATAGACTTCATATCAGGGGTCATGCACCGTTACGGTGCCCCCCACAGCATCATCACTGACAATGGCTCAAATTTCACAGCCGATGAGGTGAAAACTTGGTGCGGCAGCATGGGCATTAAGCTCGATTACGCCTCTGTCTATCACCCCCAAACAAACGGTCAAGTCGAGCGTGCAAATGATCTCATCATGAGCGGCATCAAACCCAGACTAGTGCGATCCTTGAAAGAATCTGACACACATTGGGTCAAGGAGCTCGACTCCGTACTCTGGGGGCTGCGAACCACGCCGAATCATATCATACCACCGGATACACACCATTTTTTATGGTGTACGGCACACAAGCAGTGCTACACTAGGACATAATCCATGACTCACCTTGTGTGCGCATGTATGAAGAGAAGGAAGCCGAACTAGATCAGCAGAACAACTTGGATGCTCTAGAGGAGGAGCGTGGCGTAGCAAAAGCCCGTTCCACGTTCTATCAGCAACAGGCTCGAAGGTATCAAAGCAGAGAAGTACGGGCCAAAACTTATAACATTGGCGAACTAGTTCTACGCCTCCCCGAGAAGAAGGACAAGCTCAAACCCAAGTGGGAGGGTCCCTTTATCATTGATAAAGTCCTCACCGGAGGAGCGTACCGTCTGCGGAATGCTTCTGATAACAGACTCGAGCCAAACCCATGGAACGCTGCCAGACTCCGAAGATTCTACGCCTAGCGCCAGACTCAGTGTTCCTCTCCTTACCTCCGCTTCCTCAATTATGTTCACCTCTTTCCTTTTTCGCCCTATTTTAATTTTCACACACAGCCATAAAACTGTACGGACGCTTTGATCGCTCCGGTCACACTTCGTGTGCTCATTATACCTGTGGGCTTCCTATACGGAAGCTAAATATAACTACTATAATGGCTTCCTGCCGGCCACATATGCGTCCTTTTTTTCCATATGTGCCTTCTCTTCACCATTATATGCATAGATATGACTTAAGTTTTGGCCATGTTGGGTTGCCTGGCTCTTGTGTTTATGCACTACGTTCCCGTTAATTCGGCTAGCGCATAAGGGGAGCACCTCTGCGATTGTTACTGCCGGTTCAGCCGGATGTGTACCTCAGACTGGGTGAAGCAGAAATCTAGCGTTCTTAAGGGAATATTCGGTCGGTGAACAAAAGATGTTTTCGTTTATTACAACATGAATCTCCAGGTGTTTTGCTTCCCGCGTTTCTGTTCGCGGTTCGGACATGCACATTGATGCATGCGCACCCAGAGAAAGAAACCCCTAACGAAACTATTCTCTCTGGAAGATGTTTCTTACTATCCATGTAAGATAACATAACTAGTTGGGTACTTGTCTGTTCAAGCACTTATGACCCCTACGCCTGGTTTCCATGCATACCCCAGGTTTTCATAATTGTGCGGGTATTCGGATACACTCGGGACTATCGGGTCAGGGGGTTGAAGCGAAAAGGTCCGCCATGACAAATGATTTTCAATCCGGCTAGGGACTACATAGGTCCATTTAAATTACATAGTCACTTAGATTGACTATACTCTTCCTCTATACCATCCAACAGGCTGTCTAGCTTACAATCCCGTTGGGAATACTTTGCGGCTAACGCTACTTGGTCATATACCAGACTTACGGGTATTTCTTGCCCATCTGCTCCCACCGGTCCGACTTCAGCCATATGGTTTGAGTCAGCCTTCACGTATCGCGTCTTCACCATGGCCCAGGCTTCCCTCGCACCTTGTCGGCAGGCTGATATCTTCCATAACCAGAAACGCCGCCGTGCTCCTTTGAGCATCTCCACAAGCTCGTTCATGCCTCCGCGCAGGGAAGCAGATGGCCACAAGGCCTGGGCAATACGCTGCATCACCTGCCGCGCTCGTTCGTGCCGTTGTGAAAGATCTTGCAGCATATCACCTGCGGATCCAGGCATCTCCTCTCCAGGACGGCCCGTCAGCATACCTACAGACATAACTTTGTCAATACGCTTCCTTGCCAAACTATACTATAGTTCGCTTAAAGCACTTACTATAAATGCCGCGTCGAAGCCTCCTATTCTCCTTCACGGAGTCAGCAAGCTGAGCCCGAACATCTTTTAATTCGATGCTCAGCCGAATATTAGCATCTTGGAGATTATTTCTCTCTTGAATAGCCTTTGTCAGCACGCGCTCGCCCGCCTTCAGCTGATTTCGCAGATGTGGCTCATTATCTTCCACAGTCTTCGGATTCTCTCCGGGATTGTGTGTAGCATCTCTTGTTAGACTTATAATTCATGCTGATAAATACCTGGTACAAGTTTAGTCTTACCAGCAGAGGCCCTCTTTTCCTCTTGTTCGGCAACAGCGGCCTTCAGCTGGGTCTTACATTCCTCCAGTTCTTGCGATAAATGGGTATTCTTCTCTATAAGAACCTATGCATAGAATGATCCTTAAATCAGTTGTGCCAACTGTTTCAAGTCTCAAGGGCTACCACTACACACACTTATTAGATTCCCTTACCGTATATCCTTTGCATACTGATATGTAGCTCTGGCAAGTCCATCTTGAGCAGCGCGAATATATGCGTCTCCGGAGTTGAAGGCATCAAAAGCCTCCTCGGAGAAAATACCATTGCGGAGTACGGCCCGTCTGCGCCGATGATTCATGGCGCTCCTCACTTCGAAGTTTGAAGCGGAAAGCATGTCAGCATCCTCTGTGGGAGGGGAAGTCGGCACTGCCCCCACATCAGCCTCCACCCGTGAATCCGATTCAGGAATCCGACTACTTGAGGCATGATCGGCACGGGATCCAGATGTAGTCCGGCGGATGTTTTTTCTGCCAGGACACAATGCAAACTGTCACATTTCGGCAAAGATAATCACAGAGCAAATTTCATTTGTACCTCTGCTCCGGTGTTTCGGTTCTCACCGCCTTCCTCTTACGCCTGCCCGAACCGGATGCCCCTCGCTGATGAGCCCCCGTGGGCTCGGCACGGCGTCCTGATGGTTGTCTCTGCAAAAATACAACATGTGTGTGTAATTCGGAATTCAGGGCTCCGGCTTTACTTACGTTCGACACCGGGAGCAGCCCAGGATAATCAGCAAGGATGGCCACTAAAGCACCATCGCGGCTTGCTTGATAAAATGCCCCGTCTACAAGCTCCATGGATATATCCCGATCTTCTTCAAGTCCGGGGTCGAGAGACCGGCCAGGATCCTCTGGCTGCGGAGGTGAGCTGTTGAGCTCTTCCACGACCCTTCTCAGTTCGTACTTTGAAAATAGCGAGATAAAATGATTGGTGACGAAGGACACAGGTATGAATAGAATCGGGTAAGGAATGACAGCTTACCCAACTTGGGGGGTTGTACAGGGAAAATCCATCCCGCGGCTTAATGCGGAGGAATTCCTCTTCTTCCCCTTTGTACAAATCAGACAATATTTTCGCCAGTGCGGTGGTAGAGTCCAGACCTTTACGTCCGCAGCGGGTGGTGTCGTCTTCTCCATTGTAATGCCACATGGGTTTCCCCTGATATTGAAGTGGTTGCACCCCCCGCATTATACATATTGACATAACCTCTATCATTGTCAATCCTGATTTGGCCAGAATTTTTATCCTGCCCATCAGATAAAGGACCTCTCTGTCGTCTTCCTCCTGGGGGCTCCGCGGGCGCCAGTTTTGGCGTTTCTTTAGCGGGCCGTTGGTAAACTCAGGAAGGCCCATCCGGACTGGGTCCGGAAGGGGAACGTCATCTATGTAACACCACTCCGAGGGCCAATCTTCTGATGCCTTCTTTGGAGTGCCGGACAGGTATCCGGCCTGAGCGATGCGCCATATTTCGGCTTCGCCCACTTGATATATAGATCCCCCCTGATTACGAGGGACGAGACAGAATAGCCTCTTCCATAGCTCGAAATGAGCTTCGCAGCCCAGGAAGAGCTCGCAGAAGGCAACATACCCTGTGATGTGCAGTATGGAGGCAGGAGTGAAGTTGTGCAGCTGAAGA
Source organism: Triticum dicoccoides (assembly GCF_002162155.2). Classification (NCBI taxonomy): domain Eukaryota; kingdom Viridiplantae; phylum Streptophyta; class Magnoliopsida; order Poales; family Poaceae; genus Triticum; species Triticum dicoccoides. Next base: position 146,890,680 of record NC_041387.1, on the reverse strand, counting down.
CCGTAGAACTCTAGGAGCCCGCAGAGGAATGGGTGGATTGGAAACCCAACCCCCTGAGCAAATACGGGACAAGACATATCCGCTCCCCTCTAGATGGGTTCGGAAAGTTCTCCGCCTGCTCCCCGCCATTATAGGTGGCTAGTCCGGCTCGGACGGGGACCATGTATGCAGGTGGGAGGAACCCCTGGGTCTGCAACTCCACTAATCGGCTATGAGGGACAATACACTTTTCCCAATCGCCTGGCTTAGTGATACGTCTCCAACGTATCTATAATTTATGAAACATGCATGCTATTTTATTATCTGTTTTGAATGATTATGGGCTTTATTATACACTTTAATATTACTTTTGGGACTAACCTATTAACCGGAGGCCCAGCCCATATTGCTGTTTTATTGCCTGTTTCAGTATTTCAAAGAAAAGGAATATCAAACGGAGTCCAAACGGAATGAAACCTTCGGCAGCGTGATTTTTGGGAAGAATATCACCCAGGAGACTTGGAGTTCACGCTAGAAGAGCCTCGAGGAGGCCACGAGATAGGAGGGTGTGCCCCCCCTACTGGGCTCACCCCCTGTCTCGTGGGCCCCTCGAGCACCCCTCGACCGACTTCTTTCGCCTATATAAGCCTACGTACCCTAAAACCATCGCATATCAAGATAGATCGGGAGTTCCGCCGCCGCAAGACTCTGTAGCCACCAAAAACCACTCGGCAGCCCGTTCCGGCACCCTGCCAGAGGGGGATCCCATCACCGGTGGCCATCTTCATCATCCCGATGCAATCCATGACGAGGAGGGAGTAGTTCACCCTTGGGGCTGAGGGTATGTACCAGTAGCTATGTGTTTGATCTCTCTCTCTCTCTCGTGTTCTCTCTCGTGTTCCCTCCATGGCACGATCTTGATGTATCACGAGCTTTGCTATTATAGTTGGATCTTATGATGTTTCTCCCCCTCTACTCTCTTGTAATGGATTGATTTTTCCCTTTGAAGTTATCTTATCAGATTGAGTCTTTGATTTGAGAACACTTGATGTATGTCTTGCCGTGATTATCTGTGGTGACAATGGGATATCATGTGCCACTTGATGTATGTTTTGGTGACCAACTTGCAGGTTCCACCCGTGAACCTATGCATAGGGGTTGGCACACGTTTTCTTGACTCTCCGGTAGAAACTTGGGGCACTCTTTGAAGTACTTTGTGTTGGTTGGATGAATTTGAGATTGTGTGATGCATATTGTATAATCATGCCCACGGATACTTGAGGTGAAATGGAGTATCTAGGTGACATTAGGGTTTTGGTTGATTTGTGTCTCAAGGTGTTATTCTAGTATGAACTCTATGATGGAGCGGAAAGAATAGCTTTATGTTATTTTACTACGAACTCTTGAATAGATAGAACAGAAAGGATAACTTTGAGGTGGTTTCGTACCCTACCATAATCTCTTCGTTTGTTCTCCGCTATTAGTTGCTTTGGGGTGACTCTTTGTTGCATGTTGAGGGATTGTCATATGATCTATCTATGTTATTATTGTTGAGAGAACTTGCACTAGTGAAAGTATGAACCCTATGCCTTGTTTCCTATCATTGCAATACCGTTTACGCTCACTTTTATCACATGCTACCTTGCTGTTTTTATTATTTCAGATTACAAAAACCTTTATCTACTATCCATATTGCACTTGTATCACCATATCTTCGCTGAACTAGTGCACCTATACAATTTACCTTTGTATTGGGTGTGTTGGGGACACAAGAGACTCTTTGTTATTTGGTTGCAGGGTTGTTTGAGAGAGACCATCTTCATCCTACGCCTCCTACGGATTGATAAACCTTAGGTCATCCACTTGAGGGAAATTTGCTACTGTCCTACAAACATGTGCACTTGCAGGCCCAACAACGTCTACAAGAAGAATGTTGTGTAGTAGACATCAAGCTCTTTTCTGGCACCATTGCCGGGGAGGTGAGTGCTTGAAGGTATATCTTTAGATCTTGCAATCGAATATTTTTGTTTCTTGTTTTATCACTAGTTTAGTTTATAAAATAAAAACTACAAAAAAGATGGAGTTAAGTTTGTCTCATACGCTTCATCTTTTTAATATCTTTCGTGAGTATGATGAAAAGGAAAATTGTGCTCAAGTGCTAGAAGAAGAAATCTATAGAATGTTTGATACTAAATCTTTGAATGATGAGCATGATTGCAATGTTCTTAGTATGAATTCCTTGAATATCCATGATGCTAATGATATGCAATGCCACAAGCTTGGGGAAGCTATGTTTGATGAATATGATATTTTTTGTCCCCCATGTTTTGATGAGAATATTTATTATGATGAAAGCATGCCTCCTATTTATGATGATTATATTGATGAAAGTGGTTTTGGAAGAGTGTCAACTTTAGGCAGTAGTGATCCCACTATTTTGGAGGATGTTGAATCTTATTGTGATGAACATGAAAGTGGATTTGGAAGAGTGTCCACTTTATTTAGTGATGATTCCACTATTTCGGAAGAGGTTCCAATTGATTACGAGAACAAAGTTTCTATCTATGATGATTATTGTGATGACTTGTATGCTATTAAAAATAATGATAACCATGAAACTTGTCATCATGATTTTAGTTTTCAATTGGATTATGCCTCGCATGATAATTATTTTGTTGAGTTTGCTCCCACTACTATTCATGAGAAGAAATTTGCTTATGTGGAGAGTATTAAATTTTCTATGCTAGTAGATCATGAAAAGAATGCTTTAGGTGCTGGTTATATTGTTAAATTCATTCATGATGCTACTGAAAATTATTATGAGGGAGGAATATATGCTTGTAGGAATTGCAATTATATCAAGTTTCCTCTCTATGTGTTGAAAATCTTGAAGCTATGCTTGTTTTACCTTCCTATGCTTGTTGATTATTGTTCCCATAAGTTGTTTGCTCACAAAATCCCTATGCATAGGAAGTGGGTTAGGCTTAAATGTGCTAGTCATATGCTTCATGATGCTCCCATTATGTTTCAATTCTTATCTTTTATGTGAGCATCATTGCCATCATCATGCCTGGCTAAAAAGGCATTAAAGAAAAGCGCTTGTTGGGAATCAACCCAATATTTACCCTTACTGTTTTTGTGTGTCCACATGATTATGATACTGTAGTAATCATATTTTATAGCTTTTGTTTCAATAAAGTGCCAAGTAGAGCCTTTGGGAAGACATGGGTGAAGTTTATGTGATCTTGCTGTAAACAACAGAAACTTTTGCGCTCACGAGATTAGCTGCCATGTTTTACTGGAGATTGATTTTAGGTTGATTCTTTTTGAAGATGATTAATAGACAAATTCCTCAGGTCCACCAATTTATTTCATAATTTTTGGGGTTCCATAAGTATATGTTTGATACATATTACTACAGACTGTTCTGTTTTTGACAGATTCTGCCTTTCGTGTGTTGTTTGCTTATTTTGATGCATCTATGAGTAGTATCGGAGGGTATGAACCATAGATAAGTTAGAATACAGTAGATATTACACCAATATGAATTTATAATGAGTTCATTACAGTACCTAAGTGGTGGTTTTATTTTCTTATACTAACGGAGCTTACGAGTTTTGTTTTGGGTTTTGTGTGGTTGAAGGTTTCAAGTTTTGGGTAAAGATTCGATGGACTATGGAATAAAGAGTGGAAAGAGCCTACTCTTGGGGATTCCCAAGGCACCCCAAGGTAATATTCAAGGACAACCAAGAGCCTAAGCTTGGGGATGCCCCGGAAGGCATCCCCTCTTTCGTCTTCGTTCATCGGTAACTTTACTTGGAGCTATATTTTTATTCACCACATGATATGTGTTTTGCTTGGAGCGTCATTTTCTTTTGTTAGTTTTTACTTTATGTTAGTTAGAATAATGTTTTGCATCTTTATTTTCAATAAAATTGTCAAGGATAGCCTTTGTTTTGCTTATTTTGCTAGTATGCATGTTGCTGTTTGTAAACAAAAAGTTTACCGCTGTTGCAAAAATTCCCTAGAAAAGTCAGAGAATGGTATAATGTTGAATAGTTTTGCATATTGAGCTATGATAAATTTAATACAGTGGGAATTTTCTCTCATAATTTTTGGAGTTAGGGAAGTATTGATACTCTTGCATTCTTTACAGACTGTACTGTTTTGGCAGATTGCTGTTATGGTTGCATTGTTTGCATATGTTTGCTTGTTTAATGATTCTATTTGAGGATAGGAGTATTAAATATGCAGAGGAATTTAGTATGCAATGTTGAATAATAATTTTAGTGATTTGTTACAGTAGAAAATGATAACGTTTTGCATTGGTTTATACTAACCTATCTCATGAGTTCTTGTTGAGTTTGTTGTGGATGAAGCTTTTGATAAAAAGAGAAACCATGATATGAGAGGAATTAAGGAGACACAAAAGTTCAATATTTGGGATTCCCAAGGCACCCCAAGATAATATTTCAAGAAGTCTCAAGCATCTAAGATTGGGGATGCCCAGTAGGCATCCCACCTTTCTTCTTCAACTAATATCGGTTAGTATCGGTTGAGCCTAAGTTTTTGCTTCTTCACATGAGTTATGCTATCCTCGCAATGTCATTTTATTTTGTTTTGCTTGCTGTTTGAATACAATACCAAGATCTGAAATTCTTATTTGAGAGAGAGTCTTCACATAGTTGCATAATTATTTAGCTACTCATTGATCTTCACTTATATCTTTTTGGAGTAGTTTTTTATTTACTCCTGTGCTTCACTTATATCCTATGAGTAGATGGTTGAATGAGTTGAATGTCATAAATCTGAAATTATATATGTTTGCTTATCGCATTGGGAGTAATGACTTCACATCTAAGAAGTAGAGGTTGTAAATTTATTGAAGGTTAGCAAGCATTGTATTAGTCATTTGAACAATTCATGAAAGAATATTGAAGGAAGAGAGATTTCACATATAAATATATTATCATAGACATCTTTTATAATTGTGAGCACTCATTAAGTATGACATACTGAAGAGTTGATGTTGGACAAGGAAGATAACGTAATGGGTTATGTTTTCTCACATCTCAGTTAAAGTATATTGTCATGGATCATTCAAACATGTTGAGCTTGCCTTTCCCCCTCATGCTAGCCAAAAATTCCTAGCACCAAGTAGAGATACTACTTGTGCTTCCAAATATCCTTAAACCCAGTTTTGCCATGAGAGTCCACCACACCTACCTATGGATTGAGTAAGATATTTCAAGTAAGTTGTCATCGGTGCAAGCAATAAAAATTGCTCACTAAATATGCATGACTTATTAGTGTGGAGAAAATAAGCTTTGTATGAACTTGTTATGGAAGCAATAAAAGCGACGGACTGCATAATAAAGGTCCATATACAAGGGGCAATATAAAGTGACGTTCTTTCGCATTAAGATTTTGTGTATCCAACCCTAGAAGCGCATGACAACCTTTGCTTCCCTCTGCGAAGGGCCTATCTTTTACTTTATGTCTTTTACTTTATGCAAGAGTCAAGGTGATCTTCACCTTTCCCTTTTTCATTTTATCCTTTGGAAAGCACTTTGTGTTAGGGTGATCCTGATATATATATCCAATTAGATGTACATTAGCACGAACTATTATTGTTGACATCACCCAAAGGTGAATATGTTTGGAGGCAACATTATAAGCCCCTATCTTTCTCTGTGTCTGATTAAAACTTCATAACCACAAGTATTGCATGAGTGTTAGCAATTGTAGAAGACTATATGATGGTTGAGTATGTGAAGTTTGCTAAATCAAAGCTCTGACATAGACCCTTCCGGAAAATAGGATGAATTGCAATTGTTTGATGACTAAGAATGAAGTTTGCTAGTTTTCAAGAAAGTTTATGGTCTATGCTTTAACATGTGAATTGCTTGTTACTTATTCATGAAAAGTTTTATGAGATGAACTACTGTTATGACATATAATGATGCTAGTAAAGGTGATTGAAATTATCATTGATCAAACTTGTGCACCTCTAGCATTCACACTTCATAAGTTCTTTCTTTACCATTTACCTACTCGAGGATGAGTAGGAATTAAGCTTGGGGATGCTGATACGTCTCCAACGTATCTATAATATGAAACATTCATGCTATTTTATTATCTGTTTTGAATGACCATGGGCTTTATTATACACTTTTATATTACTTTTGGGACTAACCTATTAACCGGAGGCCCAGCCTATATTGCTGTTTTATTGCCTGTTTCAGTATTTCGAAGAAAAGGAATATCAAATGGAGTCCAAACGGAATGAAACCTTCGGCAACGTGATTTTTGGGAAGAATATCACCCAGGAGACTTGGAGTTCATGTCAGAAGAGCCTCGAGGAGGCCACAAGATAGGAGGGCGCCCCCCTACTGGGCCGCCCCTATCTCGTGGGCCCCGCGAGCACCCCCCGACCGACCTCTTTCACCTATATAAGCCTACGTACCCTAAAACCATTGAATATCAAGATAGATCGGGAGTTCCACCGCCGCAAGCCTCTGTAGCCACCAAAAACCTCTCGGGGGCCCATTCCGGCACCCTGCCGAAGGGGGATCCCATCACCGGTGGCCATCTTCATCATCCCGACACTATCCATGACGAGGAGGGAGTAGTTCACCCTCGGGGCTGAGGGTATGTACCAGTATCTATGTGTTTGATCTCTCTCTCTCTCTCTCTCTCTCTCTCTCTCTCTCTCGTGTTCTCTTCGTGTTCCCTCTATGGCACGATCTTGGTGTATCCCGAGCTTTGCTATTATAGTTGGATCTTATGATGTTTCTCCCCCTCTACTCTCTTGTAATGGATTGAGTTTTCCCTTTGAAGTTATCTTATCGGATTGAGTCTTTGATTTGAGAACACTTGATGTATGTCTTGCCGTGATTATCTGTGGTGACAATGGGATATCATGTGCCACTTGATGTATGTTTTGGTGACCAACTTGCGGGTTCCGCCCATGAACCTATGCATAGGGGTTGGCACACGTTTTCTTGACTCTCCGGTAGAAACTTGGGGTACTCTTTGAAGTAATTTGTGTTGGTTGGATGAATTTGAGATAATGTGATGCATATCGTATAATCATGCACACGGATACTTGAGGTGACAATGGAGTATCTAGGTGACATTAGGGTTTTGGTTGATTTGTGTCTTAAGGTGTTATTCTAGTATGAACTCTATGATGGAGCGGAAAGAATAGCTTTATGTTATTTTACTACGAACTCTTGAATAGATAGAACAGAAAGGATAACTTTGAGGTGGTTTCGTACCCTACCATAATCTCTTCGTTTGTTCTCCGCTATTAGTTGCTTTGGGGTGACTCTTTGTTGCATGTTGAGGGATTGTCATATGATCTATCTATGTTATTATTGTTGAGAGAACTTGCACTAGTGAAAGTATGAACCCTATGCCTTGTTTCCTATCATTGCAATACCGTTTACCCTCACTTTTATCGCTTGCTACCTTGCTGTTTTTATTATTTCAGATTACAAAAACCTTTATCTACTATCCATATTGCACTTGTATCACCATCTCTTAGCTGAACTAGTGCGCCCATACAATTTACCATTGTATTGGGTGTGTTGGGGACACAAGAGACTCTTTGTTATTTGGTTGCATGGTTGTTTGAGAGAGACCATCTTCATCCTACGCCTCCTACGGATTGATAAACCTTAGGTCATCCACTTGAGGGAAATTTGCCACTGTCCTACAAACCTGTGCACTTGCAGGCCCAACAATGTCTAAAAGAAGAAGGTTGTGTAGTAGACATCACTTAGAGCTAGGGGTGCGAGAGGAGGAGCTTCGGCGGCCAGCCATGATGGTGTGATTTGGATCTGAGGATCCCCGCCTCTTCAAATAGACGGTTGGCTTACAGGGACAGGTTGGCAAATGTAAAAATTCCCCAACTTCTCATATTCGCTTGACACGTGGGGATAGCCATTATTGAAGCACAGGAGCCGAGGAGTACGACATTAATGGAGGCCGGACACTGTTCGCCATGACAGATACTCTGGATTTGGAGACGAACCTGCCTTGCAATGCCGAAGACAATCTGCGCGCTGGAGTCATCGTCATTGAAGCCCGGTTCGGGGGCTACTGAGGGATTCCTAGATAAGGGGGTATCCGGACAACTGGACTATGTACTTTGGCTGGACTGTTGGACTATGAAGATACAAGATTGAAGACTTCGTCCCGTGTCCGGATGGGACTCTCCTTTGCGTGGAAGGCAAGCTTGGCGATTCGGATGTAGATCTCCTTCTCTGTAACCGACTCTATGTAACCCTAGCCCCCTCCGGTGTCTATATAAACCGGAGGGTTTAGTCCGTAGAACAACAACAATCATACCATAGGCTAGCTTCTAGGGTTTAGCCTCTACGATCTCGTGGTAGGTCAACTCTTCTAATACTCATATCATCAAGATCAATCAAGTAGGAAGTAGGGTATTACCTCCATCGAGAGGGCCCGAACCTGGGTAAAACATCGTGTCCCCAGTCTCCTGTTACCATTAGCCTTAGACGCACAGTTCGGGACCCCCTACCCGAGATCCGCCGGTTTTGACACCGACAGACACATTGTGTTTTTGCGCCCACCGTGTATGAATCCGGGTGAGAGGCGGTTACGTCACGTTTGGGTGAAATTACAAACCTACCCCTATCGAAACCTATAGAAATCCAGCAGATAGGCTTCACGTGGCAGGGATAGGCAGTAGTAATTTCCATCTCGCAGATTTTGGTTTCGGGCGGTTACTGTGACTTTCCCCGCTTCATTCAAATTTTTCAGAGTGCACGTTTACCATGCCAACTCAATTTGAATCCCGTTTGTATTCTAATTTTTTTCGGGAGGGATCCATTTTCAATTGGAATTACATTCTATATACATCATTTTTTATATATACTTTCAAAGGAACAACAAAGAATTCTCCTCCTTTATATGTATAATATGATTTACAAATACAATAATCTCAAAATCTCAAGGTTGAATTCGAATTTTTTAAACCAAATTATGTTCTACTAAAATGTATGGATCAGTAATATCTACATATTAAATAACATAGATGTGCGTGAATTCATATGAGTATGCATGTTTGATAGATCAATTTTGGTTCGAGTATGGATTACATGTATCATCATCTCGAATTCAAATATTTGAATCCCTTTTTTGTTCACTCCTTTCACGTCCATCTCTCTCGCATGCATGCTCCTTCAGGTATCTATCACTCTCTTTTATCCAGCTCACCCGCACGCTCACTTCATGTTTCTCCTATCCTCGCAAACATGGTCTCTTGACGTCTCCCTTGAGAAGTGTCACACTCTCCCTATCATTATACATTACACAGTTTTCATTATTTCTCACGTCTCTACTGTTCTCTGGTATCACTCGGTACCTAAGCTTTCTTTTTCATCGCCACACACACAGTCTCCACTCATCTTTCACTTTGTCTTTCTCTCTATAGGATTCTCTCACACACCCTATATGTCTCTACATATGACTCATACCACTAAAATTACTCTCTATCTCTCTCCTGTAGACACAACATTTTTTGCAGTCTCCTTTTCGTCTCCATCCCAAACTGACATTATTCATTTGTTTACTGATCAGACAACCCCCCCTCTCTCTCACAGACACACACACACAACTCCTGCTTCCACTCCCCTTCCTAACTACCGTCTCTCTCTCTCACACACAAAACTCTCGCTTTCGCACCCCGACTCATATTTCTCTCACAAACATTTATCGACTAGCTAGCCTCTAGATAGATTTATACACCCGCACGCTCGTGCTTCCGTTATCGCATACATGTCTCTCTCCCGCTCCTTGTATCTATTTAGATTTTTCTTCCCTTCTTGAGACACGCCCTCTCGATCATGCACACAGACACTATCGCCTCATTTTAAGCCAATACCTATCGCACACACACTCCTTGTGTCTTTGTCACACATGCACTCCGTCCTCCTCCACTCTCCCTCTCTCTCATACACACATGAGCTTTTTGCAACAACTAGCAAGATGCCCATGCGTTGCACGGAACATCAAGATGCATTTGAATGAGTAGTTTATCTTGTGGGGGAAAAGGATGAATGAGGGAAGGCCTTATTTGCAAATGTGGAGAGGGGTGTGGTATCTTTTTGCAAAATTGCCATAGTTTCCATCCTATCCGTCAGATATAGATCGGACGACCTATATTCTAGGATGGCAGGCACGCGATCATCATCGACAATGCTTTTTATAAGAGTAGGGATAAAAAATAGAGTTGGTGATGATGGTGGGCCTGCCATCCTGCAATGTAGGTTGTCCGATTTATATCTAACAGATAGGAAGGAAAATATGGCAATTTACCCGCACTCTTCACCACATTTGCAGATAAGGCCTTTCCTCGTTGATCCTTTTCTCCCACAAGATCTTGATGTTCCGTGCAACGCATGGGCATCTTGCTAGTAAGAGTAGAAATTAGACATATACCACTTCTCTAATCTTGAAACCAACAACATTCCTCCCTTATCTCATCAAAACCGCCAAAGGAATATATTTTGAGTGAAACATAACATATTTTTAGTGATATACATATTTCAAAACTAGACTTTTTTTATCAAATCGGTGAATATGTATTAATCTACTTTGATCGTGTGGCAACGCATTGGCACATTGCTAGTAGTTATTATAATTTTTTGGACACCAGACAAACGGTGGAGTACATATACGAAGAGAAGAGGCGCACGCACGCGGTCGGCCTCTCACTGTCTCGCACACATGAGTGTTAGTAAAGGCGACGTTAACAAGTAAACCCTAAAACCCTAGGTGCACAATTGCTGCATTCGCGGGTACCGAGTACGTGGTGGAGCACCTTTGTAGGAATAGTCAGCTCGCGTGATAAGTTGATCCGTAGGAGTTGATGGTCGGGACCACATGTGAATGACTTGGAGCGTGGTGGCTCGCCAGTTTCCATAGATCGAGTAGCCACATTTAAAATATCGTTTCTTTAGCGGGGATAAGAGTTCCGATTTTCAATGGCGCATTATAAGTAGTAAGTAGTTTTTAGAACAATTGGTATGGAGCGAAAATGGAATTCATAGTACTACGTACCTCCTTGGCGTATGGTTGTATGGGTTTATGTTGTGAGATGTTGAACATGGTAGTTCTAGGGCAAATACTATGGTTTAGATTTAGATGTTGGTTTTTAGTAATGAAAATCGAAAGGGGAAACCCTTCTTTGACTAAAAAAACTACTACCTCCATTCTGGTTTACTAGTCCCCATCGTACTTTGGGTCAAAGTTTGTCCACGAATTTTACTTGTAAAATGTGAATGGAAAACGAGATTTTGTTATACCCAAATAAAAAAGGACTGGAGGGAGTGATTGCTCTGACACGGATGCGACCTCTCATAGCGCACGCATTGAACCGGTGCACCGGCCAAGAGGGCCGCACTCGCTGCAGGCCTGACTGAGCACGCCTCCTCGCCGCGTGAAACCAGCTTAAGACTGCCCCGCCTGCCTTCATTGAATCCGCACGTGTGCTGGCAACACGTCCTTCCGCAAGCTGGCAGGCATTTTAGAACACAAAAAATTACTAAAATATAATTAATTTATGCATGGTCTTGACTTGTTGTGCTCGCACTGGTAGCAGGAACTAGTAGAGGTTTTTCTTTATTTATAACTCTCCTCACATTTTTTTGGCTTTGAAGTGAATCATGGTTGTGGACATTATGTATGAATGTGCAAATATCTGCGAACATGAGTTTGATGTGGAAGTTGAACTTGGAATGTCGGGCTTGCGTGTGAACTATACCATGTCCAATGCTTCATCTGTTATTGTTTGGAAAGTAATTGCTGTTATTACATGACCCGAAAAAATATATTTTGTGCCACATCAGTAGATGCACGAACATCATAATATGCATGCTGACTGGATAAACATTTGAACCTAGCTATTATGAAGGAAATTTTGTATTGACAACAGTTTTAGATAGCAGGAGACGCCTAGCCTGCTCTGCCTCTACTAGCTTATTTCTGGATTCTTCCATCTCTTCTTTGACTTGGGTGAAGAGAGCATATGATTGCTCTTTTCGCTTCTTTAGGAACTTAGCTACATTCTCAAGGGCTGTTGCATGCTTTCTTTAAGCCTTTACTAATGCCACGAGGACACGAACAACTGACGACTCCACCTGGCTTGTGTGTAATACAACATCATGTGGGAATTTGCACCTTGTGTCTAATCCAGCATCATTAGGGTACCGATACCTTGTGTGTAATCCAGCCTCATTTTGGAAACATGATCTCGAGGTTGACCATACTTCCCTCCTCGCAGGAACTACATCCTGACATGAAGTTACTTCTTTTTTAGATCAATACTCAGAGCAACCTAGATCCATTTAGTAGAAGCCAGATAAACATAACTCGGAGAAGTGAATTCAAAAGGAAAAATAATAATATAAAAACAGACTACAGGTGAGAACACCCACTTCCTACATCAAGCTAAAAACGAAAGCATTAGGACGATTAAGACTCTTCTTATTACACATCGAAGAACACCAGGCTTAAGAGAAACAGAAACTACAACATATACACATCGAAGAACACGAGGCTAACCGAAAGTAATTGAAAGGGTGTTACTTACCAAATCTCGTTTTACAGGTTTGGTGCAGCTCCTCTTTAACTTGCCACGCTCCTTGAAGATGTCCCCAATATCCCGTGTTTGGTCTTCATTGCTCCTCTGCATCTTTGCACTCGTGGTTTTAAAATCTCAACATGGCAAGAAAAATATACTACTAGTAATACTCGCGCATCTTGTGGGCAACATTAAAGCACTCGTCTGCCATGTTAGAGCATCTCCAACAGAATCGCAACGCGCGGCGCATTAAAAAAGTGTTTACAGTACTGAGATCGAGAAGTAGAGACTAGAGAGTAGAGGATAGTTCTCAGCATAGATAGATAAAAAAAGATAATTCAACTACTCCTCATTGTCCGACTCCTCCTCGGTGATGTCCTCCTCTAACGTCTGACTATAAGCGTGAAGATACAAATCATCGTCGGATTCCCAGGGCGACGCTGCTCCTAGCCTCATGTTGAATTGAGCGTCTGCTTTTCGCCTACGCTTGTCTTCGCGATAGGCGGCTCGCTCCGCCCTCCTCTTATCCCTCTCCGCCCTCCTTTGTGCGTAAAACTCGCGCTCGTTGATGATGTCCTGCGGGAAGTGTTGGCGCCACAACGCCATGGCTTCCTCATCCATCTCAGCAATGCCGAGACGGCGCTCCCACCTCTGGTTGTCGTGACGATCCTCGTTGGTGCTAAGCCGCGGCAGAGGCGTGAGCTCCTGCGCCCACTCCTGCGTCGACACGTTGGGGAAGTTCAATGTTCTATGAGGCCACGGGAGGCGCCACGCCACCGTGTGGTACGCGCGGGTGGCCTCGTTGGCGGTGTCGAAATTGCCGAGGCCGAGGTGCATCCTGCAGAACCGGATCTCGGCGAAGAAGCCGCCGGAGGGGCGCGCGTGGACGCCGCGGTATCCCCAAGTTTCCCGGCGACATAGCGGCATGGTGGCGCGGCGGCGGCGAGGCGAGAAAGTGAGATGAGAGAGTAGTGGTGAGGCACAGAGCAGGGAGAGAGCGGTGGCGAGGCACAGAGCAGGAGAGAGAGCGGTGTCAAGGCATAGAGCGGTGGGAGGGCGTTGGATTTTATAAAGCGCAACGGGCGCCGCGCGCCGAAACTAGTGCACGCCCGGCCGCTTTCCCCCCCGCGCGCGTGATCCTTTCCTGAAGTCTCTGCTATCTCTATTCTCTTCTCTACTGTTATATTTATTTTATATTTTATATTTAATATTTATCTCTACTTCTCTACTGTCTACTTTTTTTCTCTATAATTTTTTTTCTTATAAAAAATAGAGTTGGTGATGATGGTGTGCCTGCCATCCTGCAATATAGGCTGTCGGATTTATATCTGACAGATAGGAAGGAAACAAATGGGAATTTTGCAAAAAGATACCCATACCCCTCTCCAGATTTGCAAATAAGGCCTTCCCTTATTCATCCTTTTCTCCCACAAGATAAACTACTCATACAAATGCATCTTGATGCGTGCAACACATGGGCATCTTGCTAGTTCTAGAAAACTTTCCATCATTTGCCACACTACTGGTTGCAGATGAAAAACCTACCCAAGCACAGCGCGATACAGGAGCGACGCACAATTACAAGCTGATATTCTGTTGGACAATGGAGGACCAATTACTTTTACGGGAACAATAGCACCAATGAAATTTGAAGGGTAGGTATGAACAAAATTGGAACTGCACATGTACTGCTAAGTGATTCAGTACACACATTACCAATCGAGGAGGAGTACAATGGTCGCAGCGGCCTTTGTGAGTCATGGTCGGCAACGGGAGTCAGTTCATTGTCCACGACGGTGGTACTTCTATGCTTGGCGTCGGCTTCCGGGAAGCAGATCCGAGACCGTGGAAGACGATGCCGGGGAAGAGGCTCCGTGTACGACGATGAGAGTGGACCGACTCCAATGCGGCGTACGAGATCGTCGATGAGGCAGATGCGCTGTGGTGGACGAGTGCGCCGATGTAAAGGTGAGGAGCACGAAGGATGCGGTGCCGTGGAGAAGTCTATTTTGCGGTGGGGATAGAAAATGGGGAGTATTCAGGTGTACTACTACTCTGGGTGCCGGGTGTAGGGTGAACCTGAAGTTACGAAAACAGCCCCCTACCAAGCGTCATCCGTAGGCCTGTTCCGAAGGCTATGATGGTAACTTCCCACTACTCGAATCAGGGTCGTAGGAGATTTTCCGACCTCAAAATTTTGTGACACTGAACTCCCCGTGTGGCGTGTTGAGTGATTCGGCTAAGCAACTAGCGAGTAGTAGTAGTAAACTCTGCATATTAGGTTTGACCGAAGTAAAACTTCCTAAAGTTTGACCAAGTTTATAGAAAAATATAAACATTTACCATAACAAATATGTATGATGTGAAAGTACATTCAATAATGAATCTAATGGTATTTATTTGTTATTGTATATGTTAATATTTTTTGTTATAAGCTTTCTGAGAGTGTACAAAACTTGACTTTGACCAATGCTAATACGCGGACTTAAATAAAAACAGAGGGAGTACACATTTGTTTTCTTAGTTTGAAGTGAACTAATCATTTGTTGAAATTGTGAAATAAATATATTAGGCTATTGACTTCGAATGTAATGGTCTATACAATTCAATAGTTACAATCATTGTCGAATCCCAAGATGTATACAAGGTCTATAGTACTTCACAACATGCTCAAACTCACATAATCCCAGTCAAATGAGAATCTAAATGCATTTCATAGTTATTACTTTATAGGATGCAAGAAAACCAACCATAACTCTACATTAGCAATTATAGAAGCAACATTTTGACATATCCCAATGTGTGAATGAAACGTGCAGAGAGAGCTTTTGAAGATGGAGCATATAGGGCGGGAAAGATTGTATGTATGTGGACGAGAGAGTAGGAGACAAACCTAACGAGACAGAGAGAGAGATAGAGAGAGAAAGAGAGATGAAGAAGTTAGGTCTGTGAGAAAGATGGAGACATGTAATATACGTGATATGCGTGTGCATCCGGATTCTGTACACGTGGAAGGAGAAGAGACAACATGTTTGATGAGAGAGCTGGAAAAACATGGACGAGAGGGGAAGGATCTCGTTGGTTGAGGGATTGATAATTTTGTGCGCGGGAGAGAGGGATTGGTAATTTTGTGCGAGAGAGAGAGAGGGTGGGGGAGGAGTCAGTCAGCCGTCGTCACATCACCCTGCTTCCAAATGGCCCCGCATTCTCTAGCGCAGTGTGGTCACCTTCTTCGATCTGCTCGATACCCTCTTTGAAGATTGAGGTGTTGTGCATGTTGGCATGCAAAGAATCACAAGCGAGAGTGGTCGCCGTATAACCTTGGATGGGGATGAATTGTGTGCTCGGGGGAGGGTGTGTGTGTGTGTGTTGTGCTGTGTGTGTGTGTGTCTCTCTCTCTCTCTCTCTGTGTGTGTGTGTGTATGTGTGTGTGTTAGATATTGAGAGAAAACAAACCTAAGGAGAGAAATGGGTATTCACGAAGAGATTGTGCGGGCCTTGAGGTGGGCAGGGGCCGGGTGAGGGTGTCAAAATGTGCACGTTGATGCATGTGTTGCATGCGATCGTACGAGGGACGGACGAATCGAGAGAGATGGTTGTTGTGTTACGGATGCTCCTCTCTCTCTCTCTCTCTCACACACACACACACACACACAAGTAAACTCGAAGACCGTTCTCTCATGTATACACAACGTATCGGCATCTGTCTATGTCTCACTCATGCATGATCATTTGCACATTCACACCTCTCTATGTCTGTATCACACGCACACCGTCTCCACATTACCCTTCCGCCACAACACACATATGGATACATACACACGTTCTCTCTCAGTCACACACACAAAATCAGTATTAAAAACTAGGGCGCACCTAAAACGTCCAAATCCAAATAAACACGAACTGGAGCTAAATTCAAATATATGGAAATATTGCAGCGTCAAGAACTTTTCCAGGAAAAAAAGTTGAGTAATATTCGGAGATTGTTTTCACACACACAAAAAGGTTCGGTGGATGTCCTTCGAGCATGACACGGTGACGCACCGTTCGATCGACCACGCGGCCGCGGTTCACGCGCTTGCACAGGATTCCGTATCGTGGTTGTGGTACTAACTAATAAAAGCGTTGCCTAAGTCTAATGTTTACGTGTACTAGTAAGGTTTTCTTTTAAGTTTGACCAACCTTATATAAAACTAAAGTAAGCTCCCACACACGCACTCATCAATATGCCGCCGCCGCCGTTGTGCATGCCGGCGACCGCCTGCTCTGGCCAACAATTTCTCGCCCATCACCGCCGTGTCGCCGCCATCCCTGTGTCATGAAGCCGAAGGCTCGCCCGCTCACGTCGTCCGCAGTCCCTCCTCATGATGTCGTCGCGCTGCCAAGCACACGAGCAGCTGGTGGAGCCGCGTCTATGCACACAGTGTACGAAGAGGAGGACGAGCGCGTGCTCCAGCACGCCGGTGAGGAGGAACTAGCGTGTCATTGTTGTCTCCGCCCGCGCAGAGGAGGCGCGCATGGTGGCTGTCGCGGCAGAAGCCGGTCGCACGCGCGTCGAGCCCGCAAACCGGGTGCGGACGCAGAATCTACCTTCGAGACCTTGAATGCCACGTGGATCTTGCAATTTGAAGGAGTAATTTGGGTCAGTCGACTCTTGTGAGCCGTTTGATGCAACATGGACGGCTAGAAGGGCTTATTCCACCTCTTCTACCGTCTTCTTCCTTCGATCCGTCGAACTTCTTTCAAAAATCGACTGACCCAAATTATACTACTAGTACGAACGTATTAAGTACAGTAGGAACACGAAGATACGAACAGTAGTACCAACTGCAAGAAGAACAGTAGTAAGACATAGTACCTACTAAAGAGTTAAAATAACGAGAAAGAACATAAACATAGTTTTGCTGGGGCCTCAGCACAACACACCCTTGAAAATAAACTAAGCAACTAGTCCGCTTGACACTGCAGTAGAACCAGCATGAGCGACGGCACTGCCACCTACTCGGAGTCCGAGTCCACGTCCTCAACTTCGTCCTCGTCCCTCTTCCTCTTCCTCTTTGCCGACGCTTCTTTGCTTGAACCGTACACTGGGCTCTGCTTCTTCATCCGACCCTTGTAGATATTTAAACAAAGGTAGGCATCCATTGCTGCGTACAGGATGTGATCTTCCTCTAATGTCTTCGACTCCCATGCATGATGAAACTCGTGATGAGGTTTCTTCAGTTTAGCGTACGAAGGATCAATCATGGATGCTGCCAGGGTCAGCATTGAAGGTTGAGAGGAGGACACCAGGCTTGCCTTCTGGAGATCGAAGGGCTGGCCTACAATGAGACCTATCCGATGCATGACATCCCTGTTGTTCTTAAAGTCTACAGTAACGAATTTCACTCTTTTGACCTTGAGGAAGTTCTTAAAATCCTGGCACTCAACGTCGGCATGGCATATGTGGTAGACCAAGCAAACGTTATGTACGCAAACCTAGATCATGACGGGCTTCTTCCTCTCTTCGTCCTTTAGATCCTTCTCTTGTCCCAGGACTATGGTGTACTCAACATCTAGCCCAGCGACCCACTCATCCGTTGAACTGTTGAACATGCGTAAGAAGTGAGCAAGCCATGCTTTCACCGTCGCGGATCCACGTGTGTAGATCACGATGAACTCATCGCCTGTGATGGCTCTAACCTGGTACTCAGTGGCGACCATGGAGATTTGGGAGGCCATGTATTTTGGAGGAGGGTTAGGAGAAGTTGAACTGTTGTACCCCGTAAAAAAACTGGGAGCGAACTAATATGAAAGGATGGGACGACTGGGAGCGAACTGTTGTAAGGTAGAAGATGGGGATGAGTAGGGCGTGCGAACGGCGTGGGGTTGCTGGCCTGCCTGGTGGATAAATGGCTGCAAGCCCCCAAAGAGTTCTCGAGAACTACGCGGGACCCACTAGATGTCATGTCTACTAGACCCATATCGCAGGCCTGACGATATAGCTTCTGGCTGTTGCACGCCATGCCGGCGCGTGGATGTAACTTCACTTAATTCCGTCAACAGTCACGCCTCCCACAACCTTCGCCTCCCTCGCGCGGTCGCGCCCTTTTAGACTTCGACCGGCTATAAATGAGCAATTTGTTTTGCCTACTCCGCATGCATGATACTCCCTCTGGTCCTTTTTACTCGCGTCAACCGTTTGCAAAGTGTTTGACCAAATTTATACTAAAAATATCAATATCTACAATACTGATTATAATGAGTAAATAACTATGTTTTATAATGAGTGTAAAATAATTGATTTGATATTGTGAATGTTGATACATTTTTCTATAAGTCTGGTGAAAGTAGAGGTACATTGACTTCAGACAAAACTTAAATGCACAATGCAGACTAGTTCCTCCGTCCAGGTGCATGCCATGTCCTATATTGTCATCACAACAAGGTTTGTTATTAGAGTACTACTACCTCCCTTCTAGTTTAAACGGCTCGATTAAAAAATTTCACCTACTCTTAGCAAGATAGTAGAGGCGGTGGAATAGTTTTTGAAGTATGCAAAAGTGCTCAACTAATGTTGTCGTTATTCACAAAAAAATGTGTTTACCAATGCATGCATGAACACTAGTTACTCTAACCCCCCTCTCTTCTTTAATTCTTTGCCACATCAGCATGTTTGCTATTCCCGTGTGCATGATACCAGCTAAGATACCACCATTATGGCCAGCCTTAATCATCGCATGCAACAATTTAGTGCATCTTGAAATATGAACATGTGTGGGGTGTGTATGTTTTTAATGACTTGAGACTATACCTAGCCCGGCATGCAAGATGACTTATTATGCACCGTTCCCCATATCTGCAGGAAGCCCGTTCGTCTCCAAATCTTTTCCTCTCCATGTGTGGAAACAATATGCCTGCCAAACTCTCCTTCTCCCTCTGGCGGTCCCACCACTCCACCCCGTGTGAAAAAATCTGCATGCATGACTCTCCTCCCCCACGCTTGTCCAATCCGTTGTGACCAGCAATATTTCCACCCCTTCCCTCCCCCATAATTTACTCCAACAAATATGCCCATGTAGCTGTTACGTTAATTACACAACATATCTTCTAGGACGCTGCTTAAGTTACATAAATGCAGGTGCATTGGGTCACTGACATATGGGCCCAACAAGGGTCTGGCCCACATGTTAGTGACACAACTGGACCTGCAGTTAAGTCAGTGCAGCTCAGTCCATATCTTACGTAGGTGTGCCATTGCTCGCTATAAATACTGCGCCTCCCACAGCATTCGGAAGAATGCTCACGTTCATCGCTATCTCCTCCCCCTCCCTCTCACGTCGACCACCATGGCATCGCCCCTCCCAAGCCCTATGCACCCCTCGCTGCACCGCCCGGACGGTCACGCGTCGCCGTTCCATTCCTCGCCGCCACTAGTCGAGGAGGACACATCGACATTCCACTCCTCGCCGCGACGCGTCGAGGTGGACGCGTCGGCGTTCCCAATCTCGCCAGCACGTGTGTTGGCTCCCCGCTACGAGGAGAACGCCGTGCCGCCCGCCGAGCCCCCTAGCCTTGAGGAGCTTTGGAAAGAAATGGATGTCACCATGTGGGAGGCTTTGCCGTTGGCAGAGCACGCGAAAATAGAGGCGGAGAAGAAGGCCGAGGAAGAGAAGCGCGCCACGGGGCAAGCTACATGGCAGCTCTATGTCGCGTCCGAGAGAGTCAGGCAATTGGCTCTTTGGCAGAAGGCTCGTGCAAGGACCGTGAGGGTGACGGAGGATGCCCGTGCCAAAGCCCTGAGTGCAGTCGGGCCCAAGCGCCTCATCTACGCTTGGCGGTACGTGGACCGGGTGCATGCTTCCAACAAGGAGGAGTACCTGCTGGCGCTGGATCACCACACTGGTGAGATCGCGCTCGCCCGCCAGTAAGCCGCCAATCAGCACCTCACGAGTTGCGAGGCTGAGGAAGAGGCGTTCTGTCGGTACGCTGGGAAACGGCCACGCACCAGGGCACTTGTGGCGTGCCGCAAGCGCTCCTGCGAGCGACGTGGCTTTTAGTAGGGAGTTTAATTTAGTTTCGTAAGGTGATCTCATTAGTTTTGGGACGCAAATGATAAATCACGAACGTTGAGGAATTTTTAGCATCCTTAATTAAGTATGTAAGAGGGAAAGTTTGGAAACCTTTTGTATCCGTACGCATTTTGTAAGTAGGTGCATACAGCACAAACTTTAGTACTGCATGTCTCTCTCTCTATATATGCTTGCAGACTGTGCTACTCCCTCTGTCCAGGTGAATAAGTCATCTTTGGTTGTGCACCGTGACCAAGTTGGAGGGAAGACTTTATACACCTAGACGGAGGGAGTACTACTATTACTTATGTACGGGAAAATGCAAGTTTTAACATTACGATGCGGTTCTTGTAAAAGTAGAAAACAACACTAGTCAAGCTTGTCAAAAGATTCAATGCAAAACAAATGAAAAAATGCTCGTTTGATTGTTTACTTTTAGCTTCCTTCTCTGTGGTTATTTCTCTGTCGTACTTTGTACGGAGTATCTCACTGGTCGGAAAGGCATGCAAATTCCCAAACCGCTTCCTACACCCTGTATCGATTTTTTTGCCTAACAAGTTGTGCCGTGCAATTGGAATTCCAACTTGAGTACTAGTACTACTAGTAGGTGTACCAGGGGCCAGTTCGTTTAGGCTTCTAGATTAGTAGTGTAATCCCTTTACTACTAGCTCCGTCCTGGTTTATTGGTCCCCATTGTAACCTGTGTCAAATTTTGATCATAAATTTAACTAATGAAATGTTTGTGATGTCACATGCACTTACATTTCATCAGTGAAATCTTTGGTCAAAATTTACCAGAAATTACAATGGTGACGAATAAACCAGGACGGAGGTACTCCCTCCATTTTTGTATACAAGGCCACTATAAAAAATACATTTTGCATCTATACAAGGCCACCAACAGTAATCGAGACAAATATTAATGATGTTTCCTCGTACTAGTAACCCATGGCTTAATTACTAGCATGCATGTAGTGGATGATAATGACAAACTCATCTTGTAATTCCTCTCTCATGGCCACTCAATTTCTTCTAATGTGCATGCACCCTATTAATTAACCTGGTAAACGAGAAAATAAATTGACTTGTAAAGCACACATTGATTTTATCTTGGTACCTATAATTTGAGTTTGTGACCTTGTATATAAAAATGAAGGAAGTACTAGTAGTAATAGTAGTTTAGAAGCCCAAATAAATGAGTGAGGCGCCTTAATGTTACTCTCCACTGTGACTAGTCTTATGGGAAAGGCTGGGGAAGAGACGGCTTATTTTTTAAGCCGCAAAAAGAACTGTCCCTAGGAGTAGTAGCTGGGGATACTAGGAGTAGTAGCCAGGGATCGAGTGTGCGAGATGAACCAGAGAAAGTAAATGCAGAGAGATGAAATGCAAAAAATACGAAGGGATGTGATGGTTGCTTGTCCGTTTATTCTACCAGGCCACTTATTACTGGCAGTGGTTGGGTTTTGTGATATGACGGCTTTACTGCCGCGCCACAAGCGGGGTGAGACTCCCGTGCAGCGCCGCCCTCTACACTTGTACTACATCGGTTGTGGTTTATTAGTCCCCCATTGAATTTGACTGAAGATTTAAATGACAAAATCTTAGTGCATGTCAACAAAAACTATATCGTTGGATTCGTATTTGAACATAGTTTTGAATGATATAATTTTAGGTGACATGCATCAGCATTTATCATACTATATATAATGTTAGTTCAATTTTTGGTCGTACTAATCTATAGTAGTAAGGTGCTCGTGCGTTGCACCGAAGAGTGAAATGCATTGATCGGGGAGTTGTTTATTTTGACGAAGGATGTGGGGGTCATCTCATGTGTAACGGGTATCGATAGGTTTCTTCATACATTATTTCATCTCTAGAGGTCACAAACATCCGGGTGAAATAGATAAAAAGGTATCTCTTGCAAACAAAAGCGTTCAACTGTTCAACCTGCATGCAAAACTTGTGAAGAAATAACACTTATTGTGCTTTGCAAGAAATGATCTTTAAGAATTAGTTTTTGAGTATCGATTGTTATACATGTTGGTTACAGATGACATGGCACTTTCTTATAGTCAACAGTTGGCTATACTATTAAGTAATATTAACCATGCCCTTATACACCTAGACGGAGGGATTAAATCAGGATGACTTTCAAGGGGGCAGAGGAGATGTAAGAAATGGTTCATCGTAAGTCTTTCACCAGTACTGTAGTAAAAATTCATACATGGAAGATTCTAGACTAAACCATAAACGGATACACTTTTATTCATGCGCGATACTCCAATAGAGCAAGGTTCTACATGGAAGTCTCCACATGCTTAGACAGCGAATTACATTGAGCGAAGACTAATGATCAACATTTAACTTGATAATGCGTATGTCCAGGTGAACCTCCTTGGAGTCCCCGTGCACCGCGTCGGCGGGTAAAGGATGCCATGGGTTTTCCAAGTCCACATCGGCGGGAAAGTCCCAGCTCCACACAGTCCAAGTCCGTCCTATGAGGCTGGTCTCGCTGCCCACGTGATCCGGAGGGGTAGTAACAGTGACCACGCACCCGTACATTGGCCTCGTGTCAGTGGCAGTGTCAGCGGCATCGCCCCTGACGCACACTACAGAGACGGGGTGGCGGCCTGCGTGGGCCTCGCCGGTGCCCACGATCAAGAGGAAGACGCTGCTGTCCTCCTCCGAGACTAGCAGGCGGCGGTGATCCTCCAGCGACTCCGGCATGGTGAACGGGTAGCACGTCTCATACCTGATGTTCTACGCCAAGGGCCAATAGTGACCGCTGCACACATCCGTGAGGTGATGCACCATGTCTGCCGGCGAGCCCCAAAACGGCATCAGGCACTCATAGCAGTAGACGAAGGGCTCCTTGGAGGCATCAACCAGTCCATCCATGAAACGGGAGTGGCTGTAGGGGACGTTGCGCCAGTTGAATATATGAGCAAGTTACTATGAGATTTAATCCGAATAAGCACAAAATAAATCATGACGGCTATAACAGAGATGAAACTAATCATGTGGACTAGCATAGTAGTAGGATACAGAGTAGAAACATGAATTCTACCACGATTTCAAACAGGAAGGACAGAAACACATACGGTGCAACGGGAGCAACACCGTTGGCATTGATGTTGTCACCCATGTCGTTGAGGAAGAGGTTGCCGAGGTCAGGGAAGAAGTCGTCCTCGGTGAAGTCGTGGATGCCAGCAGTCGCGAGAGTGCGCTCCCCAAATTTCAACAGTGCCCGCCGAATGGAGCGCAGGAGGGAGTGGCTGTAGGGGATGTTGCGGCCGCCGAATGGAGCGCAGGAGTAGCACACGAAGCAATAGATGGTGTCCTTACTAGTACTCCCTAGTCTCTATCTATCTATATATATCTAATCTTATAGAAAACCGAGTTGGTGATGATGGTATGCCTGCCATCTTGTAATATAGACCGTCCGATCTATATCTAACGGATAGAAAGCCAACTATGACAATTTTACAAAAGATACCCGCACCTCTCTCCACATTTACAGATAAGGCCTTGCCTCATTCATCCTTATCTCCCACAACCTCGTGCTCCTCCCTAAGTCTCAATCTCTACTACTCTGCTTTGTTTTTTATAACAAATCGAATAGTACTGCACCGTCCGCTGCACGCCCGGCTGAACACGCCTCCTCGCCTCCATCATCACCAACTGAGTCTTTTATAGGAGTAGGAGTAGAGAAAAAACCGAGTTGGTGATGATGGTGTGCCATGCAATGCACGGGCATCTTGCTATTTTTTGCATATAATTCCAAACACCACGTAGACATGGTCTTTGAGCACGGTTCATAGTCGTTCCACGCTCGAGCATTGATGTTTGTAACTATTTTAGATTAGAATATACTACTCCTCCGGTGCTAGTAGTAGAGCAGAGTCCTACTCTACTACTCTACTCAAGCAAGTTAGGGCATAGTACTGTAGTAGGTACTGTAGGGAGTACCAGTATTGTGATCACTCAAGCAAGTTGTCTGGCATCGATATGACCCTACGCTGCTGGTATGTGTCTTGTAAGTCAAGCGGCGTGTTGTAGTCATCATCACATGTCCACTTCCCGCAGCACATATTCGCTTCTCCATCTTTGTCCGCACATAATCTCGTCCAATCTTCCATCCCCACTAAGGCGCCTCCCCCCCTCGTCCGAAACCCAAGCACTAACAATGGCAGAACCGAGCAGCGTCCGCCAAAAGAGTGGCTGGAATTCGCTCCCCACAGAGGTAATCAAGCTCATTGTTTCGCGTGTGGATAATCTCAGTACCATGCCGCTCGCCGCGTGCTCATCGGGGTTGTACCGTTTACTCAAAGCCCTCAGGTCGGAGCTTTTTAAGCCAGCTCCTCGCTTGCTGATGCCGCCTGATCTTCAGAAACGGCATGTCACGCAGCATATCGATCGTAGGGTGGCAAGCATCAACCTCCTTGACCGCGATCCGATCCCCGTCAGCCTCAACTACATTTGCGGTATGTACTGGGTCGGCATGAACACGTCTTGGATGGTGCTCGTCGACGGTCGCGGCAGCTGGATGCTCGTGGTGGTCTACACCCGGCGATTGATCCCCCTTCCTTCGATTAACACTGCACTGCTTTGGCACCGCGGCCCAGAATACTCGAAATCTTAAAGTAGTCAACATGATACCAAGTTTGATTTGCTCAAGGTTGTAATCTGCCAAGTGCCTACAAGATCTGTGAATTATAAAGACTCCAGGCTAATTGCGTTCTTCAACTGCGGTCTCGCCTATCTGACAGGTCACTGTGGTAAGTGGATAAATCTGCACGTCCATCGCAGGATCATACATCCTCCATGGTTCTCTGATGCCATTGAACACAAGGGCTTCATTTACGCTGTCGACTCCTTCTATGGTTGGACATATTGCTGGCCTACTCCAGTCATCGCTACAATCGGCTATTACAGCAGTATGTTACTTTCCTATGATATCATGATGGCTTGCTTATATTACTGCCAACATTTACTGAAAAAATATTCATGCTCATAACATGTTGTTCTTAAGATTGACTAAATCAAGAGCCCTTTTTTATTTGACTCCAACTTGATATGATGTTGTAGGCCGCCTGGTGTCCCTACCCTTCCTAATCCCAGAACCTTTCAAACAAAAGCGGCATGACAGTTGCAGGTGGTTCCTGGCTCGATCAGACGACGGCGAACGATTGATGATCGTTCACACATACCGGATGTGTTGTTTCACAGAATACAATCACATTCACTGCAAGGTCTTTGAGCAGGATCCTAGCTTCTCTGGGCCTTCATGAATTTTTGACTGGAGGCTGGTAAGTAGCCTTGGTACACGCTCTCTGTTTGTTGGACTGAATTATCCGATTAACCAGGAGATAACCAACGGCAAGGATCATGATGGCAGCACGGTTTCTTTCACCAGGCAAAACTGTGTGTACACAGCGTACCATGCGTCTCTGCATGCACCATACCCTGATATGTGCCGCCACGCTCTGCAGCCCAAAGTAGGAGAGAGGGTCGCAAGTATCAGACTTCGACCTGCTGGTTGGAGTTTCCCCCGTCAGGCACCCATCTGGTTCAAGCCGTTAGCCAATCCCCACAGCCTAATAAATAGTAACATCTAACTAAGCCAGTTAGTTAGATGCGTACACTTGGTGTAGTAGGATCTTTATTTAGTTTGATGCATACAGTTGTTCTTTTTTGGTAGCCCTTTTGTAATAATGGCTGATGTTTGGTTTGGAAGAGAGAGCTGCATCTTCACTCTTCTGGCCTGCTTACTGCTTCTGTTGCACCCCCAGCCCTGGTTGCTGCTGCTACTATTTTCAATGTACAATCAGTAGTATATTTCGTTTGTTGGTTGAATAAATGTGTCGTTAGAACGACAAACACAATGTTTTGGAAGTCGTTGCACTGTTCGATCCTTAGTGCCCCGTACCGTACGTAACGCATACTATTTTTCGTACGGAACACATTTTCCACTTGTTGATAACATGCAACCCACTAATGAAGGCCCAATAGAGGAGCCCATAATTAACTGGAAAGGAGGCTCTCACATGAATCCGGCCCAGGTACATGCTCATGGTCCCCTAAACATAAATAAATAAATAAATAAATAAAGCTAAATGCTCATGCACCAGTTCTTTAAATTCATGATTTAACAAGAGGATATTATTTCCTATGATAGTGTCGTTACATTTAGTCGATATTATTCTTAGGTAAAGATAGCGACCGGTCTTCTTTGTCCCAGCATTTTCTTCCTGCAACCAGCGGACCCATGCAAATCGTAGTCAACGTCGTAAATAGTTCCGGTCCATTTTTATTTTTCCATAAGAATGTCCAACCCAGCCCATCACATTGGAGACAACACTTTATCCTCCGCCTTGGTGCGCTCGCCGCGGCGCCGCCGTCCGGCCCTGTCAACATTTTTTTGAAACGGTTCTTGTCAACATAGTGAATCGGGAGAGAACTGTAGTTGTGAGTATGACCATACGGACCCACCAGGTCCACTCCCGAACACAAGCAAGCGCCTCTTTTACTACTCAGATGCACCCCTCGTTTTTTTACTCTAATCCACCCTGCTGATATCTAGGACCCACATCATTTTTAAAGTATAGTCAATTAACGACAGCATTGCACAAATTTTTTGAGTAGTAATTCGGAGGAGCGGGCTATAAACTGGGTTGTGCGGTCTCTGTGGCTCGTCTAACAACATGACCAGCCCAGCAGGTTTTTCTTTGGGAAAATAGGTAGCCCAGTATTTCTTTTTGAAGAATACCCAAGCTAGGCCTATTTGTTTTCTTCGACTTACTGGGCTGCAAATCTTTCAAGACGAGCAGGGATGCATTCCGGCCTAGCCAAAGAGTATGGTCAGTGTCTGTTAAAAGTAATATCAAAGGGGTTAAAAAATTCCAAAAAAATTATAGCAAATGGGATATTAGTTTCTTTTTTTGTTTTTGTTCTTCACTGATATTTTATAGCATTTCATTGGATTTAACATGACATAGTACTAATTTATTTTTAAATTTGTTTTAGTATGGCTACTAATTTTTGGATTAAGAATATTTTGTTCCCCAACCAAAATTTGCGAATTTTCAAAATTTCGCACATATTTAGTTAATTTTTTTAACCCTGGTACTGACCAAAAAATGGGCAGAAATTCTAAAAATGGAAAACGGGCTGCAATAATTTCCATATGAATTAGAAAATGAGTCAAAATTATAAAAATAATAGCAAATGGGCTATACACGACACATATTTCGAGGCTGACTTGTTTACGCAAGGCTTTGTTAGTCAACACACGATTCTAGCAGCAGTGACTGTTGGATGTCCATCCAACGGCCGACGTGCTTCTTCAATCTCTGATCTTCGTGCTCCAGGCGCCTAAACTAGCACCGGCAGGACTGCCTGCTCCCTTCTCTTGTGGCCCGCTGTGATGCTGCGCAGGCTTCCCCGGCCCACCCTACTCCCTCCGCTGGCCTGGCCGTACGCAATCAACTGCCTCCTTATTACGTGAAAAAATGATTCCTCCCACTGACATATGGGGCGCACCGGTTGGGAGGCTGACCTGTGGGCCTACTAAGTTGACGCGTACGCAGGGCTTGTCAACTTAGTCAACAAACGATTGTAGCATCAGTCACCGTTGGATTTGAATCGAACGGTCCTGCTGCTTCTTCAAGTGCTGCTCTTCTTGCACCAGCCGCACAAACCAGCACCGGCGAGACTGCCTGCTCCTGCCTCCAGTGGCCGGCTGTGCTGCCGTTGAGGCCTCACCGCCCCCTACTACTCCCACCGCTAGCCAGGTCCTGCGGCGACGACAGCCTCACACCATAGCCGAACCAGTGAATCCTCCTACTCCTCTACGCGTGGGCATCCACTGCCGCGTTTTCCCCGGCTTCGCGTCATCCCCTTCCTTCCTAGGCCTCGCAGTCATCCACCACCCTGGTGCTCTCGGTGCAGCGTGGTCAACGTGGTCAAGGAACGACTTCCATCGAAAGAGCACTATACGTGGAGAGGTTGACAGCTGGGTACACGGCAGCCGCAAGGAAGTGCCTCCTTATTACGCGCAAAATAATTATTCCTCCACCTGACAGCAGGGACCCACCAGACGGGCCACCAATATTTTGCTAAAAAACGTTACCCCCTGACTGCTGGGACCCACCGGACGGGCCACCGTATTTCGCGAAAAAGACGTTCCCCCCGCTGTCAGCTCGGACCCACCGGAAGTGCCTCCTTATTACGCACAAAAAAATGAATACCCCCCGGCTAGCCTGGACCCACCTTGGTGGGAGGTTGACTTGTGGGCCTACTAAGTTGACGGGGACGGAGGGCTTTGTTAACTTAGTCAGTATGAACAATTCTAGCTCCAGTGACCGTACGATGTTCATCCAACGACCGTAGTGCTTCTTCAACCTCTGGTCTTCATGCTCCAGCCGCCCAAAGCAGCGTCGGTCGTGCCGCATGCTCCTGCCTCCCATGGCCGGCTGTGATGCCGCGGAGACTCACCACCCCTACTACTCCCACCGCTGGCCAGACCATCCCTCTACTCACCCACACCCCATGTTATTCCGCGGCGACGGCAGCCTCACACCGCAGCCGAACCAGTGAACCCTCGTACTCCTCTTCGCGTGGGCATCCACTGCTGCATCTTCCCCGGCTCCACATCATCCCCTTCCTAGCCTCGCCGTCGTCCACCGCCATGGTGCTCTCGGTGCGGCCTAGTCAACATGGTCAACGAACGACATCCATCGGACATGGACTGTACGTGGAGAGGGTGATAGCTAGGTCCACGGCCGCACACAAGGAAATGCCTCCTTATTACGCTCAAAATAATGATTCCTCCACCTGACAGCTAGGACCCACTAGAAGGGCCTCTATATTTTGCGAAAAAATCATCCCCCCCGCTGACATGTCGGGCCCACCAGCTATATCTTCACACGCAAGGAAGTGCCTACTTACTACGCACACAAAAATGAATACCCCCTGCTAGCTGGGACCCACCATAGTGGGAAGATGACTTGTGGGCCAACTAAGTTGACAGGGACGGAGGGCTTTGTCAACTTAGTCAATATGAATGATTCTAGCTCTAGTGGCCGTACGATGTCCATCCAACGGCCTTAGTGCTTCTTCAACCTCTGGTCTTCTTGCTCCAGCTGCCCAAAGCAGTGCCGGTCATGCCGCATGCTCCTGCCTCCCGTGGCCGGCTGTGCTGCCACGGAGGCCTCACCGCCCCATACTATTCCCACCGCTGGCCAGGACCTGCGGCAACGGCAGCCTCACACCGCAGCCGAACCAGTGAACCCACGTACTCCTCTCCGCGCGGGCTTCCACTGCCGCGTCTTCCCCGGCTCCGCGTCATCCCCTTCCTAGGCCTCGCCGTCGTCCACCACCGTGGTGCTCTCGGCGCGGCGTGGTCAACGTGGTCAAGGAACGACTTCCATCGGACGTGGACTGTACATGGAGAGGCTGACAGCTGGGTCCACGGCCGCAGCAAGGAAGTGCCTCCTTATTACGCGGAAAATAATGATTCCTCCACCTGACAGCTGGGACCCACCGGAAGGGCCACTGTATTTCGTGAAAAAAACATTTCCCCCTGACTGCTGGGACCCACCAGCTACATCTCCGCACGCAAGGAAGTGCGTCTGGAAAAAAAATGATTCGCCCCCCTGACTGCTAGGACCCACCAGCTACATCTTCGCACGCAAGGAAGTGCGTTCGAAAAAAATGATTCGCCCCCCTGACTGCTGGGACCCACTAGCTACATCTTTGCATGTAAGGAAGTGCCTGACAGTCGGGACCCACCTGGTCAAAGCATACGTAGCATTGTCATTATGGTCGCGAACGTGTATGTACATATATACTGGTCGATGTAGAGGTGTGCACGTGTCGTAGTGGAGGCGCGCACGTAGCATGTACACGTACGTACAGCAGCCAGTGTGCAAGAAAGAAAATACAGCCACATATGTGTACATACGGGCGGGGACTCGAACGCCTACTCGCGCATACGTACGGCCAGGGCTCATGTACATGGCTGGGTCGGAACGGAGAAACATCGTCGTCATCGTGTTCATGGGGAGCGAGCCGGCTGGGTCAGAACGGAATGCGTCGTCGTGTTCATTGGGAGGGCTTGGACAGAACAGGCAATGGAAATGAGGCCTGGTGTACCGCAGAACAGAGGAAACGGCCTTCTGTTCGACTGGCCACGTTCAAAACGGGATCCTGTTCATCAAGAGGGGTCTGGCGTACCGCAAAACGGAGCAAACGTACCTCCTACGGTCAAAACGGGGTCCTGTTGATCGGGAGGGGTGTGGCGTACCGCAAAACGGACGAAACGAACTTGTGTTGGAGCGCTACGGTCGAAATGGGGGTCCTGTTCATCGGGAGGGGTGTGGCGTACTGCAAAACGGGACTCCACGGGTTACTGTTCATCTCCACCGTCGACCTCCTCCAGCCTCCACGGGCTCCTGTTCATTCAGCCTCCACTGTGCGCTACTCCACCGGCTACTATTCAACCACCCGTCCACGGGCACCCCTCAACCGTCTACTATTCATCTAGCCCTCCATGGGGTCCTGTTCATCCAGCCCCAACCGGCTTGATCGAGGCAACGCCACGGGGTCCTGTTCATCCACCCCCACCACTCACTGTTCATCC